>NC_051163.1:140741805-141115160 GCF_013339745.2 Dermacentor silvarum | reverse complement strand
CCAGCCGAACTCAATTACTCAATCACCGAACGTAAATGCCTCGCCCTCGTTTGGGCAGTGGATAAATTTCGCCCCTACCTGTATGGACGGCCTTTCACGGTTATCACCACGCCCTATGCTGGCTTTCGTCCTTAAAAGATCCAGCTGGATGTCTCGATCGGTGGGATCGGAGTACTCTTGCACAGTGGTGTATAAGACGGCCGACTCCATGAGGTCGCTGATTGCTTGTCACGTCATCCAATAAACCCAGCAGACGTTCCTGAGACTGGCGTGTCAACTTGTCCTCGCGCTTACCGCGTTTGGCGACAACAAAAATGAGCAGCGGCGTTACCCTTACCCGAGAGACATCATTCTCATCCGGACGGACCTGACAAGTTCCCCCTCATTGCGTATGTTCGTGCTGCAAGATGGCATATTGTACCATTACAGCATGCACCGTGATGGCCCTGAACTGCTGCTGGTAGTCCCCAAGCACATGCGTGAGACTGTACTCACACAGTTGCATGATGTTCCTACCACTGGTCATCTCGGAGTCTCAAAGACATGACCGTGTTCGGCATTTTTTGTTTTGGCCCAATATTTACCGTTCCATTTTGTTACGTTGCTTGTTGCAAATCTTGTCAGCACCGCAAAAACCACCATCCTTACCAGCTGTCTATCTTCAGCCCATTGAAATACCATCTGAGCCATTCTTTCGGGTTGGTCTTGGCCCTTTTCCTCTATCGCTTAGTGGGAACAAGCGGATAGCAGTTGCTACGGACTACACCACCTGGTAGGCGATCATGCGGGTTCTCCCTAGCAGTTGTGCAACCAACGTCGCTGACTTCCTTCTCGAAGTTGTGATACTTCACCACGGCGCTCCCCGCAACTCCTTACTTACCGGGGCCACTACTTTCTATCACAGATTGTCCAGGACATCTTGCACACCTGCGACCTGCCGTAGTTGCTCAGTGGCTATGGTGTTGGGCTGCTGAGCACGAGGTCACGGGATTGAATCCCGACCGCGGCAGCCGCATTTCGATGGGGGCGAAATGCAAAAACACCCATGTACTTAGATTTAGGTGCACGTTAAAGAACCCCAGGTGGTCCAAATTTCCAGAGTCCCCCACTACGACATGCCTCATAATCAGATCCTGGTTTTGGCACGTAAAACCCCATAATTTTTTTTGCACACCTGCGCTACAAAGCACAACTTTACAACGGCATATCATCCTCAGACCAACAGCCTCACAGAGTGGCTCGCTGTGTACGTCTCTACCGACCACTGTGACTGGGATGCCGCTCTGCCGTTCGTCACATTTGCCTACAATACGTCCTGCCATGACTCTGCTGGTTTTTCTCCATTTTTTCTCTGGCATAGACAAGACCCTATACTACCGTTTGACACGATCCTCCCAGCCGTTCTCGATACAACATCAGAATATGCCCATGATGCCATATCTAGAGCTACAGAGGTACGTGAGGTTGCACACCTGCGTCTGACCACCTCCCGGGAAAAGCAACGACGCATATATGATACTTGTCACCGCGATGCCCCCTTTCACCCTGGTGACATCGTGCTTCTTTGTAAATCAGCATCCTGAGTTGGTCATTGTGAGAATCCGATTTCGCCCTATTCAGGCCCGTACCGTGTCTTGCGTCAAGTGACAGACGTGACCTACGAGATACAACCTCTCGATACGTACACACCGTGATCCTCCTCTGGTATCGTTCACGTCGCTCGACTGAAGCGATATCACTCGAACCTACCAAGCACCGGGACAGCGCCTTCGCCGCCGGGGATCATGCTATGAGGCACTACAGTAGCAAATGATGATGACAGGACTAACGAAGACGACGATTGCCGTTATTTGCACGCACAGGCTTCATCTTGTATGCCTGTCTTCTGCCCATTGTATATATCTTGTAAATGTATTGTCAAGCGTCTTTTCTCCCTGTAACAGTATATGTATATACATATTTGACGTGCAGCACAAAGAGCTGGTGTGACCAAAAAATGTACACCTGAGTGTTATGTTCCTTTTAATGGTGTCTAAGTTTAGTTAAAACAGTTTTGAATTTACAGATTTCTTCACATTTTTGTAGCTAAGAACCACAGTTAAAACCACAGAAGACTACCTGCATTCTGACTGGGAGGTTACAACACAATATTTGTGTTGTGTCCCTCCTGTCCATCGATGCTGTCTTACACTATAAATGTAAGATGTCACACCAGCATAGCTGAGCATCAACCCTTACATTTCAAAGGCTTTTTCGAATCCTGTGTAGTTATGCTTATAAGCATATTCTGACAGCAAATGTGCACCACCTTTATTTCACAGTGATGGAAAGGGATGTTTTTTCATAGCCAAGCTGTTCTAACATGCCTGCAGGAATACAGCAGTGCCTGGTGGCACTGTATAGTTCAGGCGTCATAATGAATAAGTAGTAAATAAAGCACATGATAATAAGGGGAGCTATATTTAGGAGGATTAGATCATCTAAGGCACATACAAAGTTGCTTTCAGCTTACTCAGCTTTGACTTGTTAGTCTATTTTACTCACGTAATCCATACCTGTTTGATTATACATTACATACTATACAGCTATCGCTAGTGGGTGAGTATAAATATTCTGGGGTTTATTTTTCGTCCGACCTAACTTAGACTAAGCAGGATGAATATGTAACAGTGGCAGCTTGCAAAATGCCGCGTTTTGTCAAATGTAACTTCCAGGACTGCAGCTCCCAAAATTGGAGAACTACTTCAATTTAGTAATGTAAGATCGATATTGCAGTATGCCTATCCAGTCTGGGACCCACAAACTAAAGTCCTTTCTGATATGCTTAAACTCGTACAAAACCACGCAGCTCGATTTGTTTCTACTAATTATAACTTTACTTCTAGGTGTCACTACCCCTATGGATGGGCTGGGAATGGAATTATTAAGCAGGCACAGAAAAAAAAGCGATTAGAAATGCTTTCCAAATTTTATTGGGGCATGGTTCAAGTTGGCAGGGAAACATACCTTTTGCTCCCTCACTTTACATCTCAAAGAGGTAATCATCAATGAAAAATAAGGGAAATTAATTTTAGAATGAATGTCTTTAACGGCTCATTTTTTCCATACACCATAAGTCAGTGGAATCAACTGCCAGAACAAATTACTGAATGCCGAACTGAAGTGGCTTTTCGAGCTTTGTTGTTAGATGTATAACAGTGTGCGTGGTTATTTCTGTTTTCACCCGCCGTGGTGGATCAGTCAGCTAAGGCATTGCGCTGCTGAGCACGAGATCGCGGGATCGAATCCTGGCCGTGGCGGTCGCATTTCGATAGAGGCGCAAAGCAAAAACGCCCGTGTGCTTGCGTTGTAATGCCCGTTAAAGAACCCCAGGTGGCCAAAATTAATCCAGAGCCCTCCACTACGGCGTGCCTCATAATCAGAACTGGTTTTGGCGCATAAAACCGCAGAAAGAAAGAAAGAAAAAACAAAAGAGAGTTATTCTTGTTGGTGTGTAAAAGCGCATGCAGTAGTTTGTTTGCTTCATGCCGGCCTCGTGCAAATACTATGTATTCTTCCCCCAGCAATAATGTCTTCAGGCGGTGCAGGTATTAAAAAAAAAGTGTGGAACCCAATGAACCATCTGTTGGTTTGTTATGAAAATAAAAAATGGCAACAATTGTTTCCTCACTTTTTTGAGCTGTCCTGTCTTGTGCCATATGACCCTTCACTACAGTGTCATGCAGCCAATAATTAAGAAAGACAAACACAAACCCACTTACTACATTAACCTTTTCACACAACGTGAGGTCACTGCACTCACTGCGAAGCTTAGTCACTTGATAATCTAGCTTTGCTTTCGGATGGGAAACAGGAAGCAGCTGTCGTTATGCTATGGATTTTTTCATTTTCTTAAAATATGGCTGTGAATGAGCTAGCTAGGTTGCTACTACATAACATACAGCCCATGCCCAACTCACTCAAATAACCTGAGTATAGCTTGCAATAGTTCAATGATCATGTGCATCTTATGCAAGCTTATTTTTTTTATATAGGGTAAAATAATAAAAATAGAACACCCATGTATGATGCTGACAGCATCAAACGGTGTCAAGTCGATCATGCTTGTTTGATGCCATGGCTGAGAGAGGGAGCATGCCTGTCATGGTACTGCTTAATCTTTGTGCACTTTTCATGTGCACACTCTTAAAATTGGCAGAGTAAAAAAAAAAGCATGAACAAGCAAATGCAAGCATATGAGCAAGCTGTACTCGGAGCCTCACGCGAGCTCATTGGTAAAGAGGGGTGTCTTGTCGACCTACGCAGCTGTATTCCGCGACGGTCGTGCGTGTGTTCCGTGTTCTTGCGAACTGTCACTAGCACTACAAAAACTGCGGCAACGCGGCGAACAGGGGGATTTCGGTAGAATCGCTCGGCGATACTATCGCTTTCGCGTAACGTAGAGCGCGGCACACGTTGGATGATTCGAGAGGTTTTGCTCAATACGAAGGCAGCGTGCACTGAAAGTGATAGTGCGAGAATACGTCCCATGTTGCGACATGATGCGATTGCAAATACATATTTAAAAGGTGGCGCAGATAGGATGATTGTGCGGTGTTTCGAACAACGATGACGGCGCCAATGCAACACATGCGGATGCAGAACAGAATGTACAGCCTAAAGTCGCATTTTCACTGTGACGCGGAAACTTGAAGTCGCATCTGCAAAAATATGCCAGTGTCGTCTGCTGTCAAAGGTAGTTGCCAACCTTGAACACTTTGCTCCGCCGAATGGTTGCCAGCTGTCAACAGACCGCGTGGTCCAATCGGAGTGCGCGTGCAATCCGCTCGTGCGGATGCAGCGAACGACGACTTTCTCGACACGATCCGCCTTTTGGCCTTCCGCCCTCGTCCGCAAGAGGGCGGAGGCGTGCGGAGCGGGCGTGCGGATTGAGCGCGTATGGGCCATAAGTGACCGGCAGTAGGTACGTCGTGCAGCTTGTGGAGAACACTGGAGCGAAGATGGCGAGGTAGGACAAGCAGAAGCTCTGGGCCATCTGAGCTGAGATTACGACGATACAGAACATTGTCGTGTAGCTGAAACAGGCCTTACAGAATGGTCTAGTGATCGAGAGGTAAGACGGTCGATGATGAGCCGTAAGGACGCGTCTCGTCGCTGTTCGGTGGGGATATCATCCAAAGCAAGGATCGACAGTACGCAGGCGTCGGAGTCAGGGTCAATGAGGTCGGGAGCATCGACAGGGTGACGTGATAAGCAATCAGCGTCCTGGTGCAATCGTCCAGACTTGTAGTGCACAGCAAACGAGTATTCTTGAAGCCGTAATGCCCAGCGGCCAAGACGTCCAGGCGGATCCTTCAGCGACGAAAGCCAGCATAGAGCATGATGGTCTGCAATTACTGAAAAAGTTCGCCCAAACCAGTAAGGTCTCAATTTGGTAACAGCCCACACTAAAGCCAGGCACTCGCGTTCAGTGATGGAAATGTTTCGTTCGGACGAGGACAGAAGGCGACTGGCGTAGGCGATGACACGTTCCTTGCCGTGCTGTTCCTTGCCAAGGACAGCCCCAATTCCATGACCACTGGCATCAGTACGAAGTTCCGTAGGCGATGAGGGGTCGAAATGGGCCAGTATTGGTGGTGTAGTGAGTATGCGCAAAGGGCAGAAAACGAAGCTGCTTGTTCGGGTACCCACACGAAAGGAGCGTGCTCCTTCAAGAGTTCCGTAAGAGCGCGGGTGATGTCCGCGAAGTTCCGGACAAAGCGACGAAAGTAGGAACATAATCCTATGACACTGCGGACGTCTGGCTGAACACGGCACGGGAAATTGTTGCACTGCTCGCACCTTGTCGGGGTCTGATTGAACACCGGCAGCACTGACAAGGTGACCGAGCATAGTTATCTCGCGCCGCCCGAAACGGCACTTCGTGGAGTTCAGCAGAAGGGTAGCCCTTCGGAAGACGGTAAGAACGGCCGATAAACGGGTGAAGTGGCTCTCAAACGTAGGCTGGTAGATAATCACATCGTCTAAATAGCATATCAAATCAAATCAAATCAGGTTTATTTTTCCATAAAGAAATAGAGGGAGGCCTGAGCAAAAAGTGAAAACCAATTCACTTGACAAAGGCTCAGGCCCCCTTTTACATGACAGACAGCAGTCATGACCAGAAGAAGAAAAAAGAGAAAAAAATGCACATAGGTAAAAAAGCACATAGTTATCAAATTTTAGTTGCAATTATACAGGTGTGATAAGAATATAATGAGATGCAAGACAGAATAACACAGTAATATAATGTAATATATCACTGTAATATAATAATATTACTGTGATATTATGGGATACAAAAGAAAATGTAAAGCACATAATGTAAATCAATGTGATTTGAGACAATTATACAAAATATAGATAATATAAATACAAGGTGTCCTAGGGTTGCATAATAAAAAAGCACCTAAACTTTTTTTATTTACATTTTCTATGTTAATCTTGTTCTCATGCAGATAATTGAGGAGAACAGGAAGAGTGTGTCGAAGCATCTGCGTACCATAAGATGTTCGAGAATACGGCACGCTCCATATATCTGTATTACGTGTAGGGTAAATGCGTGCCCTCAATGTTAACTGAGCAATAGACTCTAGCATCTTGTCAGGGGTGATAATATTTTGTTTGTACTTTATTGCCAGCGTATATGCGTAAAGACTTGGAACGGAGATAAGGTTAAAGCGCTTGAAAAGGGGTTTTGTATGTGCGTAGAAAGGCTCACCAGCAATGTGTCGAACGGCTTTCTTTTGAAGCGTATGCAGGCGGTTTATGTTTGTTAAGGTTGTTTTACCCCAAACAAGCAAGCAATAATTCAAGTGAGAGGCAAACCGCGCGTAGTATATCAACAATTTAACACTAGACGGTAGAAAGAAATGGAATTTTGCTAATATGCCGACAACTTTTGATACCCGAGTAATTATATGATTGATGTGACAGATGGACCACTTGTATCCCCGCAGCAGAGAGTCCATCATACGTCCGAAAGTTGCTGGGGCATTAGACAGTCCAAATGGGAAGACCTTGAATTGGTATAGGCCATCGAGCGTAATAAAGGCAGTTTTTTCGCGGTCCATGGGGTCGACTGAAATCTCCCAATAGCCAGACCGAACGTCGATGGAAGAAAAATATTGGGCTCCATGAAGGCAGTCGAGGGCGTCATCGATACGAGGCAAAGGGCAGACGTATTTATGGGTGACATTGTTCAAATTCCGTTAATCAACGCAGAAACGCCAGCTGCCGTCCTTCTTTTAGGGGCGAAGCACCTTAGGGCCGAGCCTTGTCCCTCGTAGTCCGTAGCTCTGGTTGGCATGGAGACCGCTATGTATGTATGTATACGCATGTATACATATATATATATATATATATTGCCACGAGACAGTGAAGGGGCTGCTACTGTGGGTCGGACGAAGACGACGGCGACGAAGTGGCCAGAGGCGCGCGACAGCCTTGCATCGGTCGCCGCTGCTTGTACAAACCTTGGATATAGCAATACTCCCTAAATAAACGTTATCGCCATAACATATTTTGGTGGAAGTGCTGGGTAAACTTGTCAACGTGCCGGCTCCGCCAACCAAGCACGGAACTTCGAAGCGGTCGCCGTCTTGGTTGCTCCGCGATGACCAGTGAAGTGCCGACGGTGCAGCAGCCACCGGCTCCTGTGATTCTTTTGTCCCCACAAGACCCGGGACCCTTTTCTGGCACGGATGGCTTGGATATCGAAGACTGGATCGACATGTACGAACGCGTCAGCAACCACAACAGGTGGTACCCCATGGTTGTGTTAGCCAACGCGATATTCTATCTGAAAGGAATGGCACGCGTGTGGTACCGGACGCATGAAGAAGATCTTACAAGTTGGGACGCTTGCAAGGCGAAGCTGCGCGAGTTGTTCGGCAGATCATTTGGCCGACAGCAGGCCGCTAAAAAGGAGTTGGGATCTCGTATCCTGACGACCACTGAATCGTACATTTCGTACATACAGGACGTACTGGGCCTTTGTCGAAAAGTTGACGCACACATGGCCTAAGATGACAAGATATCGCATATTTTGAGAGGAATAGCCGACGACGCGTTTAATCTACTAGTGTGTAAGGACTGTACGATGGTCGACACCATAGTTAAAGAATGCCAGCGGTTTGAACAAGCGAAGAGTCGCCGCATCACCCGCCATTTCCTTCGGCTACCTAACACCGCCGCCACATCATCATGCGAAGACCCACCGACGCCTGTACCGGCTACAGCGTCAGGAGATGTAACGCGTATTGTCCGCCGCGAACTCGAAGCTCTAGCTCCTACGGCCGTTCTTCCAGACGTTCGGTCAGCCAACCTGCCCACCGTGTCACTCATACAAGCAGTCGTCCACCAGGAGTTCGTGAACATGGGATTATCATCGGCCGTTTGTTCCATCCGTACATCCGAACGTACCCCTGCAAATGTAACCCAGAACCAGGTCTACCCTTCGCGCAACAGAAACCCGGCTGATTGGAGGACGGCAGATGACCGACCCATATGTTTCAACTGCTCTCGAGTTGGACACATTGCCCGTCACTGCCGCAGTAGCTGGTCGTCGCCTTCAAACTGGAGCACTGGATCTTGGCGTCGTCCTGGAGGCAACACTCGACGGTTTTCTCCTCGCTCTGATCCACATGCTTCAGATGATTCCGATGCCGCCGTTCCACACTCCAGGTTTAGCCGCTCTCCGTCCCCACAAGGCCGTCGATCTCGATCGCCGCGACCATACCGGTCATCGTCCCCTGCACGGCCTGGCACCTACGCTCCGGAAAACTAAGCCGTGCAGCTCCCGGAGGTGACGCTGCATCAGTGACCCGATATACAAATCCTCTGTTGACTGTACCTACGTGCCGAAACCTTCTGGACATTCAAGTGGACGACGTCACCGTTACGGCCCTCATAGACACCGGAGCGCAGATTTCAATAATGAGCGCTTCTCTCCGTACTCAGCTACGCAAAGTGATTACGCCCGCAATTCATAGCACAGTACGGGTCGCTGATGGCAGCTCATCTGCCGTTCTTGGTATGTGCACCGTTCGAGTGTGCATTGCTGGCCATCAGACCATTGGTTTGTTTGCCGTGCTTGCGCAGTGTCCCCAGGACGTGATCCTCGGCCAAGACTTTCTCTCGACGCACTAAGCCCTTATCGACTGCTCCACAGGTGTCCTTCAACTGGAACTCCCTTTTGACGCCCTCGTACTTTCGGACCCTCCCAGCCGCTTATGTTCTGTCGAGTTCCTCCACCTGCCACCGCAAGCCTCCACGTACGTCCCATTAAGTCCCTCTCCTCCTGTGTGCGATGGTGAATACGTTGTTTCCCCGATTCTCGACGTGGTCCTGATGCACTCTGTCGTTCTCCCGCACACTGTGGTTACCGTACGCGACAACAAAACCGGCCTGCCGCTTTTGAACTTTAGTCTTTCTACCCACGTGATACCTGCTGGTATCGCGCTTGCCACCGTGTCGTCCGTTGCAGGAATGCGCAATTTCTGCGTTAGCCGTCCACGGCCCTCGAACTCTTTGCGGCTCTCTCACAGCCACCTCGTCGCTATGTGCCAATTTCGAGAAAATGATATCAGCCGACCTCCCGCATACGCAAGCAGAAGATCTTCACCGAGTCTTGCTGTCGTATTCCGATATCTCTGATCTCGAAAATCGCCCTTTAGGCCAGACAACAGTTGTTCAGCAAACCCATCCACACCGGTGATGCTCAACCGGTTCACCGGCGCCCTTATCGCGTTTCCGCTGCGGAACGTGCCATAATCCTAAAGGAAGTCGGTAAAATGCTGGCCATGTACAGGGTCGTCCACTCTTAGTACGAACACGGCGCCGCGTGGCCGCGCACCGCGGAGTGCCAGCGCACATGGCGCGGCCGCGCATCGAAGCTAAGCGACGCAGGCGCACAGGGGCTTGGAGGCGGTGCTTCGTGTCGTCTGCTAAAGTGCGCGAGCGCGCTTTGCTTTAGCAGACAACAGGCGGCACAAACGCGGCTCGCTCGCGCGCTTTAGCAGACGACACGAAGCCCCGCCTCCAAGCCCCTGTGCGCTTGCGCCGCTTAGCTTCGATGCGCGGCCGCGCCATGTGCGCTGGCGCTCCGCGGAGCGCGGCCACGCGGCGCCGTGTTCGTACTAAGAGTGGACGACCCTGTACATAATCGAACCGTCCTCGAGTCCTTGGGCCACGCCTGTTGTGCTGGTCAAGAAAAAGGACAACACCTGGCGATTTTGTGTTGATTATCGACACCTCAACAAGATCACGAAAAAGGACGTCTATCCCTTGCCCCGTATCGACGACGCACTCGACTGTCTTCACGGCGCCCAATATTTCTCGTCTATTGACCTTCGCTTAGGTTATTGGCAGATTGCTGTTGACCCACTGAACCGCAAAAAAACCGCATTTGTAACTCCCGATGGCCTCTATCACTTTAAAGTGATGCCTTTCGGCCTTTGCAATGCGCCGGCCACATTCTAGCGCATGATGGATTCGCTTCTTCGTGGCTTGAAATGGTCAACCTGCTTGTGCTACCTTGACGATGTCATTGTTTTTTCGCCAACATTTGACAGCCATCTTCAGCGCCTCTCCGCCATTCTCGAGGTATTCCGCAATGCCGCTCTCCAACTCAACGCCTCAAAATGCCGTTTCGAACGCCGTGAAATAACCGCACTTGGCCATCTCGTCAACGTGGCAGTTGTCCAGCCCGATCCTGAAAAAGCTCGCGCCGTCAAGCATTTTCTTGTACCTTGTTCGGCCAAAGACGTACACAGTTTTATAGGATTGTGCTCCTATTTCCGACGTTTTATTCGTAATTTCGCCGACATTGCGCGTCCCCTTACTGCGCTCCTCAAAAAAGACGTTGCTTTAACATGGGGCTCACCCCAAGCTGCTGCCTTTTCGGCGCTTATAGATGCCCTCACTACTTCCCCTATTTTAGCGCATTTTGATCCGACTGCACCGACGGAACTTCCAACAGATGCCAGCGGCCATGGAATCGGTGCCGTCCTTGCTCAGCGTCAGCGCGGCTACGACTGTGTTATCGCGTACGCTAGCCGCCTCCTGTCCGCACCGGAGAAGAACTACTCCACCACGGAACGAGAGTGTGTTGCTCTTGTCTGGGCTGTCGCCAAATTTCGTCCCTACCTGTTTGGCCACACCTTTACCGTCGTAGCTGATCATCATGCCCTCTGTTGGCTTTCTTCGCTCAAAGACCCTACAGGCCGCCTTGGTTGTTGGGCTCTGCGCCTTCAAGAATACTCGTTTTCAGTGGTGCACAAGTCCGGTCAGCTTCATCAAGATGCCGACTGTCTCTCACGGCATCCCGTGAATTCCCCTGACGTCACCGAGCAAGACACCGACGCTTGCGTCTTGTATATCTCGGACCTCGTTAATATACGGGACGAACAACGCCGCGACTCGGCTTTATGGTCTATCATCGACCGTCTCAACTCCGCCACACCCGACCCTTCACTCCACTTGCTCTTCCTTCAGGACGGCACCTTATACCGCCATAATATGCATCCTGAGGGCCCTGAACGCCTCCTTGTCGTGCCTGCCCATCTGCAGTCAGATGTCTTTCGCCAGCTTCCCGATGAGCCCCCTGCTGGTCACCTTGGCATCACCTGCACTTATGATCGCGTCAGGCGCCGTTTCTTCTGGCCTGGTCTGTATCGCTACGTCCAAAGGTATGTCGCTAGCTGCGACAAATGCCAGCGCCGCAAGAGGCCAGCTATGTTACCTGCCGGTCTGCTTCATCCTATAGACATTCCCGCCGAACCGTTCTTTCTTGTTGGGCTCGACGTTCTTGGCCTCTTTCGAACCTAGACATCAGGCAACAAGTGGGTCGCCTTCGCGACCGACTACGCGACGCGATACGCCATTACCCGTGCCCTCCCAACCAGCTGCGCTACGGATATCGCCGACTTTCTCCTTCATGATATCATCCTGCATCATGGTGCTCCTTGGCAGCTGCTGACCGATCAAGGCCGATACTTTTTTGTCTCGCGTCATCGATGACATCCTTCGTTCCTGCTCTACCCACCACACGCTCACAACTGCTTATCACCCGCAAACGAATGCACTCACAGAGCGCCTGAACCGAACTTTGACCGATATGCTTTCAATGTACGTCTCCGCCGATCACCGGGATTGGGACGCTACTTTGCCGTACGTTACTTTCGCCTACAACTCGTCCGGACTTGACACTACTGGCTACTCCCCGTTTTATCTCCTGTATGGACGCGGACCTTCTCTGCCTCTCGATACTCTACTTCCTGTCAGCTCAACCACCACGTACGTTCGCGACGCCATTGCGCGCGCCGACACAGCTCTCCAGATCGCTCGTGAACGGCTCACAGTGTCTCAGGCTTCCCAAAAAGCCCTGTATGATAGTCGCCACAGAGACGTTTCTTACTCCCCAGGCGCCCTCGTGCTACTGTGGTCTCCGTCCCGCCGCATCGGTCTCTCCGAAAAGCTACGATGGTCCCGCTACGATGGCCATTACAGGGTGCTACGTTAAGTCACCGACGTTACGTACGAGATCGAGCCAGTCACCGCGCCAGCGCCTTCTACGCCACCGCCCTCTGCTATCGTGCACGTTGCGGGACATAAGCCGTACGTAACTGGACCCTCTGGTTCGTCGTAGCAAGCACCGGGTCGGCGCTCTCGCCCCGGGGGGGTAGTGCCACGAGACAGTGAAGGGGCTGCTACTGTCGGTCGGACGAAGACGACGGCGACGAAGTGGCCAGAGGCGCGCGACAGCCTTGTATCGGTCGCCGCTGCTTGTCCAAACCTTGGATATAGCAACACTCCCTAAATAAACATTGTACTGGAGCGCAGTATCATGCCTGGAAGACAACCAGTGCGCATGTTCAACATGCCCACTGCTTATCGCAGTGCTCCTTATATACTCAGCTGCGTTTCTGAATAAAGTGCTTTTTGTTACCTGCTACTCGTCTGGCTGACATGGTGTCAGAAGTGGGCACGGCAGTTCCTGCTCGTGCGACTAGTTTTTTCCGTGGGATCACAGCCTTAACAGCAGCAATACAGCAGTAATAATTGCTATGTAGGAGGCAAGAGGTCATCGGGAACGACCGCCACAAGCCATGACGATGACTTCGACACTGCTACCACCACCCAAGCCGCTCGACGCTACTGGTGACATTTTCCACAACTGGAACATCTGGAAAAGTGAGTTCGAACTTTTTGCAACAGCGACAAGGCTGAATCTACAGCCCGAGGATGTTCAGACCGCTACGTTTTTAATGACTATCGGTGAAGATACAAGGCGTGTTTACCGCACTTTCAAGTTTGAAAACGAGGAGCAGAAGAATGATCGGAAAGTTTTAATGCAGAAGTTCGAAGAGTATTACAGACCAGTTACAAATACTCACCTACAACGAGTTTCGGTTTGGTTCCAGGAAGCAGCGTGAGGGCGAGTTCGAATGGCTCACAGAACTGAAGACTCTAGCTGCGCAGTGTGAATTTGGCGAGATTGAAGATAGACTTCTGCGCAGTAGAATAATCGTTGGAATACGGGACAAAGAACTGCAGCAGAGACTTATCGCTGAAAATCCCTCCTACGCAAAAACGGTTGAGATTTGCCGTGCTAAGGAGCAGAGCAAAGAACAGGTCGCTGAAATCCGAGGCAGCCAGGGCGGCAGCACTTCTTTTGAATCGGAAAGGAACATTGACGCTGTAAAAGCAAAGACTGCCACCTGCCCGAAATGCGGCTTACAACATCAAAAAGCGACACGTTGTCCAGCAATAGGGAGGTATTGCAAGAATTGTAACGGTCGAAACCATTTTGCCAGTGTGTGCCGCACACCAAGCTCGAAAACGCGGCCAGAAGGACGGCACGTGGGACAGGTGGAAATGACCGGCGACGAGGCACACTTCCTTCAAGCGTTGGAGGTTCAAGCGGTCACGAGCGACGAGCACTGGGTGTCAGTGTTAAATGTGGCTGGTATCATGACCAAATGTAAGATAGACACAGGGGCGAACTGTTGTGTTATGCCAGAAACGGTCTTTTGAAAGTTTTCAGCGGCGTCAGCGCAGAACTGTTGCGCAGCCTTGCGTACGTTTTTCGGTCACACAGAAAAAGCAATCGGAAAGATAAACCTGCTTGTCTCTAATAATAATCGGAGCACCGAGGTTACGTTTTTCGTTGTTGCCCAAGATGTACCAGTTACATTAAGCGGACACGTCACTGAGAGACTGGGCCTGATAAAACGCATCGATGCCGTCAACGAAGTGTCCGAGATCCTGATATCTGTCTTTGAAGATATCTTCCAGGGTCTAGGACAACTTGAGGGCATCACCTATCGCCTGCAGCTGAAGCCCGATGTACGACCAACCATAAAGCCAGCGAGGAGAATTCCCGTCGCCTTTCAAGAGCCCGTGAAAGCGAAGCTCGACGAGATGGAACGCGATGGCGTCATTGCAAAGATGACAGAGCCTTGCTCGTGGTCCAGCTATATGGTTGTAGTACTCAAAAAGGATAAGGTACGCATATGCTTGGATCCTTCCGACTTAAACAAGGCGATTTTGCGGGAGCATTACCATATGCCTACATTGGAAGACGTACTGCCACGGCTGCAAGGAGCCAAATATTTTTCCACCCTTGATGCCGCGTCAGGGTTCTGGCAAATAACCCTCGACGAAGAAAGTTCGCGTGTTTGCACCATGAGCACGCCGTTCGGAAGGTACAGATTTCTGCGCATGCCATTCGGCATCACATCAGCGCGAGAGGTTTTTCAACGCGCCATGCACGAGGTGGTTGGAAGCTTGGCTGGCGTAGCTGTCGTGATGGACGATATATTGGTCTGGGGAAATACAAGGCAAGAGCATGACACGAACCTCACCGCCTTGCTTCAACGCTGTAGGGAACGCAATCTAAAGCTAAATAAAAAGAAATGCCAATTTTTGCAGGGCAGCCTACGTTACATGGGCCACCTCCTCACTGCCGAAGGGCTGTCACTGGACCCGGACAGAGTTCAAGACATCATGCAAGTGCCCCCGCCGAAGAACCGTAAGGAGCTTCAAGTGTTCCTTGGAATGATTAACTATGTATCTCGGTTTATCCCAAACCTGTCGGTCGCATCCGCACCCATTCGGGAGCTGCTTAAGAAGGACGTCGCTTGGACGTGGACAGAAGTGCAGGAAAACAGTTTCCAAAGGTTACGAGCTTGTCTCGCTACAGCACCAGTCCTAGCATACTTTAACCAGTCCAAGCCAGTGAAACTGTCCGTGGACGCGAGCCAGTACGGTGTCGGAGCAGTCATTTTGCAAGATGACCACCCCATTGTCTATTCGTCCCGCTCGTTAAGTGCCACACAACAGCAGTACGCACAAATTGAAAAGGAAACCCTAGCCATAGTTCATGGCTGCATGAAATTCAAGGACCACGTACTAGGACAACCCGTAGTCACGGTAGAATCCGACCACCGACCACTGGAATCAATTTTCAAGAAACCGCTTTGCGATTGCCCTCTTGGCCTTCAACGCATGCGCCTCACTGTTCAAAGATTCTCAATCAGCGTGATATACAAACCAGGAAAGGAACTGTCTTTGGCCGACGCACTTTCGCGCTTTCCTTGCAAAACAGAGCTGGTGGATCAAACAGAGCAATTTCAAGTTAATGTTGTTTCTTCGTTACCTGTTTCAGATCAACAGCTGCTCAGCATGAAATCGAAGACTGATAAGGACACCCTCATGACCGAACTCTGCCGTTAACCAAGTACAGAGTGGCCCCAAAGCAAGCAGCAGCTGCCGGATGCCTTAAAACCATACTGGAGCTACCGTGATGAGCTCCACGTCGAGGATGGGCTGCTTCTCAGAAGCAACAAGCTTGTAATTCCGCCAGCAAAACGCAAGGAAGTTCTCGGCCTCCTCCACGCTGCACATTGTGGCGAAGATAAAATGAAGGCAAGAGCAAGACAGGTAATGTACTGGCCAAACATGAATGCCAACATTTCTGATGTAGCGAAGTCATGCGCTGTTTGCGACAAGAAAAGAAATGCAAAGCTGCCCATGCTGAGTCACGAACTACCGAGGTAGAATTCAAAAACAAAGGGGGCTGCGTTGTAAGTGTAAGCCGCTTAATTGGGATCACACGACGCGCTCAATGCTTCTTATAAAGGTGGTAAACTCGACCTAATCGCCGAGAATTGGGAAATACACGGTAGTACGCGCGTGCAGGTATTTTAAAACTAGGAATCTTTACGTCGGCTGAACCGTGACCCCTATAACCCATTTTCGTGTTTACAGACAGATTTTCCGAAAGTCTTTTCCTAAATGCCCCGGAGCGACACAAGTTACAATAGCCTATAAATATATATAACTCTCGAGCACGAGTTTTTCTGCCTAACTAGAATGTCTGATCATTGAATCGTGCTGTTCAGTACAAGAAGAAGAAGAAAGCTGCATGCATGAGCTCGACGCTTGAGGCACGTTCTTTATATCTGAACACGCGCTTCATAACAACACGTGCTTAAGTACTATGCGACAAAATAATACTTCATTGGCTAACTTCACTGTCTAAAACACCACGCGGAATTTGATGTTATGAACTATGTCAAGTAAGTGCCACTTACTGTTCAACTCATTTCCACCTTCCCTGAGGAGATCCAGCAACAGCCGACGCACAGAAGGCGTAACTTCCCCGTTGTTCATGCTCGATGTTCATGCGCGCGTGCGACACCGATATGACGATATGACCGATATGACTGCCATAGTCTCAAAATATGTCGGCGGACGGCGACTTTGGTTGCCGTGGAAACGTACAGAGCGGAAGTCGAGCATGGCTTCCGGAACCGGTTTGTGCGACCTGTACGCGGACTTCCTGTATGATCACCCGCGGAGCGTTCTTGCTTTCCGCTGGCAGATTCGGATTCGTGAAATCCGAGCGCTCGCTTTCCGTGGCCGCTCCAGATTGACCAGTGAAAAACGCCATTAGTCGATGCTGTACCCCAGAATGTAAGCATTTGATTATTCACGGACGATAGTATTTTATTCAAAGAAATATCCTCTGCATCCGACCAGAATATATTACAGACAGTTCTGGCCATCGATTTGGTGTAGAGAGTGGGACATGAAGCTGAATACTGAAAAAAAAAATTCTGTTACGCGTTACGCGGGAGACATATCCTGTCACTTTTCCATACATCCTTCGTGATTGCCCAGTGGTACAAGTAGATAAATATAAATATTTAGGTATTAATTTGAGCAATAATCTTAATTGGACTCCGCACACAACAGATATTTGTAATAAAGCACTTCGTAAACTATTGTTTTTAAAACAAGGAAGGTAAAGAATACACCCTAGCACAAAACTATTGTCTTATAAAAGTTTTGTTGTATCTAAATTAGAAGATGCAGCAGTCATATGGAACCCTTTTACAAAAAAAAGATAGTATGCTCCTTGAAAAGGTACAACGGAAAGCCGTAAGGTTTATATTTAATATATTGTTCTTAAAAGGAAATTAAATATACCCCCTCTAGCACAAAACTCTTGTCTTATAAAACTTTCATTCTATCTAAATTAGAATATGCGGCATTACCTTGAAAAGGTACAACGGAAAGCCGTAAGGTTCATATTTAACAAGTATGGAAGTAGTGACTTATCTAGTTCATTAATGCAATTACATAACATTCCTTTGTTAGAAACTTGAAGAATGGTGAGCCGTGTAACATTCTTACACATATTTCTCTCGGGGAAAATCCTACTAAATATTCCATGTTGCGTCAACCACCCACAGCCAGGAAAAATGCGCAGTAAACACGATAATTCATTAGCACCTGTATTTTCACAGACTAATGCCTACAAATAGAGTTATTTTCCCAGAACAGGGACAGACCCGAATTCACTACCACGGGCGATTTTCGCATGTAAAGATTTCGCTGCAAAACTTGAAGATGTTGGTCCGCAGTATGTATAAATAAAATAAATAAATAAAATCTTTGGTAATTCCAAGAGCAGTTTTTACACTGTTTTTATCAGTTCAGAAAAAAAAACACGTCACTTGCATACGCAAGTCTAATACAAGATGGCGGCTTTCTGATGGACGTTATGACGTGGTATAAAGCACGTTCAATTTCCTTCGCAACACTTTTTTTTCCGAATCTCGGCTTGTTAGGATATTTCTCTGCTGTCATTCTGGACAAATTACACACAAAACTTGGCTCTCGGGCAAATGCGGAACCTTTGGTCCCCGCTGAAAACGCCTTGTATATCAAAACTGCGGGTGACCGCTGCGTTGACCAAGGAGGATAGTGTTAACATTGATGTGCAGCGCAAGCGTCTACGTCAGCGCGTAGATGCTGCAGTTTGCTCCCTGCACACACACGAAGTGCAACGAGAGCGTAACAGAGCGCTGCTACTATTCATGTTCCGCAGACGATCCGCATAGTCAAGAGGAAGGTAGCAAGAAACGTCTAGATTTATTACACTCGCGCACACAAATTACAATGCATATGTATGCTATTCAAAATAAGCTTAATGCTGCCGCATGTTTCAAGAATTCCCGATGACGCAACGTGGGTAGCCAATCTGATAGCTCGCCCGACTGACGTCAGGCGCCCCCGCTGCGCAGCAGGGGCCGGCGGCTGTAAACTCCGGTGCCGCAGCAATCGGTATTGCTGCACATTTTACTACCTTATACTAGATAACACTTTATTCACTTTATTGTGTCACCTAATGATCAGAAGGACCTGCAATAACGACTCAGTTCACTTGTACAACATCGCCAACATCGTTTCAGAATGCCTTTAAACTGTTCTTCGAAATCCTACACAGGAACTAGTTTGTGCACGGACATGCAAATAAAGAATGCAAGTAACACATTCTCTATAATCGATGATCCGCTACAGGTACGCGAATACAGGTGAATGTCACCAACTTGTGCCAAATTGTAAAAGTATGCAAGTGCCACGTAGCTGGACAAAACCAAGGTTTCCCATCGCTTGGTGCAAGTGAGACTATTTTTTTTGTATTTCGCCTAAGTAACCGATCAGTTATTAATAAATACTCAACTTATCAAATATTGGACGGAGAGCGAAATTGGAAAGCATCGTGGAGGAAATTGCAGACCATGTTGAAAATTTTCCGATCTAGCTCTCTGTTGCTCAATACATGCCACGTAAACGTTTTTTTTTTTCTCCTAGTCTGAACGAAAGCCCGCGAAACGAGACGAGTCGGGCGGCACTTTGTTAGCTGGTACATCCCCAGCCCGGTTTACGTCCCGTTCAACCCGACTAAAATCTGTTTGCAATTCACCAAGTTTAGCGTTTCCAAGAATACCGTCGGGATTCGTAAAACCATGGCAAAAATTAAATCTTTTCACTGACCATGAGCTTCCACAGAATCCTATAATGTGGTCGTTTTATGGTAGGTGACAAAATATTTACAATTGTCCCGCGTTCGCGAAGAACAGCAGAAACTAGTCTCTTCCATCGCACACGTCGATAAGAGGCCGCTATCAGACGAGCTTATTTTGCGTCCTTGACTTGATGCAAACAGCACAGCGTTAATTACTTTCTACAAGCCACTGGGCTATACACACGGTTTTATAGGGGCTGTAACATTGTGGAATTGAATATAAGCACCTAATCTTCACCTGTCGTCACCACAGGTTCTCTCCCCGTCCCTTTTCTACACTGCAGAGTAGCAGACCAGAGCAAGCTCCAGCCGGCCTCTCTGCCTTTCTGTGCTTAATATCTTCGCTCTCTCTCTTCGCCATAACGAGCTTTGTTTTCCGTCCTCCATTCTCCCCGGTGTGGGAGTAAAAAAGAAAGGGGGCCCACCGAGACGCTGTAGATGAAGCGATACCACTTGTCAGGAAACTTGTTGCGCACGTTGAACATCACTCTTGCCACGTGACCCCCGCGCGCCGAGCACTGCACCAGGGCGGTGGCCGAGTGGTGATGGGAGCGGTGCGTGGCCACCACCACGAAATAGAAGAAGGGCAGCAGCTGCTCCAGCCCGTAGTGATGCACACGCTCCGGCCGCACCGAGAGCAAGTGCTCTCGGTCCGGCCTCTGCGAGTGCAGCATCCGCGCAAAGCGCAGCAGGTTCGCCTTGTCGCTGCGGTCGCCGCACACCCCGTGCGGGTGGTCCCAGTCCAGGTGCAGGCCCTGCGCACGTGAGCCAAGACTCTCGAGAACTCTTTCTGGGCAGGTTTCGCGCACTTCTAGAAACGGGTGCATGCTCTTCCAGAGAAAGGCTATGCTTAGAGTACTCCCGTACTCTCAATAAGTTAACAACCTTATTGGAGATTATTGCGCAGATTGTGATACCCACCTCTGCCTTCAAGCTTTATTGAATACACTATATACTGTTCATAATCGGATCGCTGCAAAGCACTTTCCACCATAGGCGTGCGCAAGGGGGGGGGGGGGGGGGCAGGGGAGCGGCCGCCCCCTCTAATCATCTAGGGGGGGGGGGGGCGCAAAGTTGGCCCCATATTTTTTTTTCTCAGTCGCGCCGGTCCCGTTATAGTTAAAGGGGCTCTAAAAGAAACATAAGGTTCGCGCGGACTGCTGCAAGAACCACCATTGCAGAAACCTCGTAGTACGTACTTATTTCGTGCCAAAGAAAAGCGCGTTTTCCTAGATTTATTTATTTATTTATTTATTTATTTATTTATTTATTTATTTATTTATTTATTTATTAAACCCTCAAGGTACAGTTTTACATTGCAGAGGGGAGGGGCAAGGTAAATACAGAGGCAAATCACACGACAGTTGATTATAGAAAAAAATTACAAGTACAAATAAGCGAACGCTTTCTAAGAAAACGTGAAAGCTAAATACGTGGATATCAATAATTAATAAACGAACAAAAAATAAGGGAGGAAGACAAAACAAAAAAAAAGAATAAAAAAGAATGGAAGTGTTAGGTAATTACCTGATGCCATGAAAAAAAAAAAAAAACACGGCAGAACCTCGTAAAACATGGTACACAAAATGATAAGAATGGTAAATATAAACTTGGAATACATGGCGTAACAAAAATGGAGAAAAAAAGAAAGTAAAACATACCATATAAAAATACAAGCCATAACTTAAAATTATGGCATAAGAACAGATATTATGCAAAACAAGCAATCGCAACATTAATTTATAAAATGAAACTTTGAAGTGTGGTTTTAAAGTTACTGGTGTCAGTTATGCTTGTCAGTGATGCGGGTAAGTTATTCCAATCTTTGCTCGTTTGGGGAAGAAATGAATATGAAAAGCCGACGGTGTTGCAGCGCGGAATGTTTACCTTTTGGAGGTGTTCAATGCGAGATGAAATGTATGGTGGCGGTTGGACAGATAGAACGTAAATATGCGTTGCGGTAGTAGAGGTTATGGAAAAGACACAGGCGAGATAGTTTTCTGCTGATTGATAACAGCGGGAGGTGTAGGAGAGCTTTCATGTTAGTGACACTCGCAGTTCTTTGGTAGTTGATGAGAATGAAACTGGCTGAGCGATTCTGTATTGCCTCTAGAGAATGTATGAGGGTGTCATGACCAGGGTTCCATACTGATGATGCGTACTCAAGCTGTGGATGAATGTAAGTTCTGTACAATAAGAGTTTTAGCGATGATGGCACTAGAGAAAAATTCCGACGAAAGTATCCCAGTGTCCGAGTGGCCTTAGAGGTTATGTGGTGAATATGAGTTTTCCAGGATAGATGTTAATAGATGGCAATGTGAACCCCCAAGTATCGGTATGACGTTACACATCCTAGTGGGATGTTATTTAGCGTGTAGGTGGGGCAGATCACGTTAGTACAAGAAATCCTCATAGTCTTACACTTTTTAATGTTTAATTCCATGCACCGCGTACGACACCATTCATTTATGTTATTGAGATCCTCCTGAATTGCTAGAATATCTGAGGGATTAGTTATTTTACGATACAAGACGCAATCATCCGCAAATAGACAAATGTTCGCGGAAATGTGAGTGGGCAGGTCATTAATGTAAATTGGGAATAATAAAGGACCGAGCACGGACCCTTGCGGGACACCGGAGTCTGCTGGAGTTAAAGGCGAGTTAGCGTCATTGGTGGTTACAAATTAAACACGTGATGTCAAAAACGCGTGAATCCAATTAATTACGGCAGGATCTATGTTTAGAACATTAATTTATGAAGAAGCAATGCATGGTTCACTTTGTCAAATGCTTTAGAAAAGTCAAGAAATACACAGTCTGTTAAAAAACCAGTCTAAATTGGCATGTAGGCTATTAGTGAAGAGTTGAGTGTCACAGGAGAAGTTTTTACGGAATCCATGCTGCATAACTGTGAAGAAGTTGCTATTTTCAAGAAAGTTAACTAGATGCGTATAGATTATATTGTGACAGAGCGCTTTGAGTGCTTTTGACGATATCGGAGCGGAACAACGCCGGGACGACTTCTAAAAAGACCTTATTCAACGGCTGACTTCAACGACGCCCGACCCTTCCCTTCGAATGTTTGAACTCCACGATAGCACCTTGTACCGCTGTAACATGCGCCCTGACTGCCCTGACCGACTCCTAGTTGTCCCTTCGCATCTGCGCCGGACTGTTCTCGCCCAGTTTCATGATGTGCCGACTGCCGGTCACCTTGGCGTGTCACGGACTTACGACCGCGTTCGTCGGCGCTTTTTTTGGCCTGGTCTTTACCGTGACGTCTGCGTTATGTCGCTGCGTGTGACCTTTGTCAACGACGAAAAAAGCCGACCACACTCCCTGCTGGCCGCCTTCAACCACTTGACGTGCCATCAGAACCATTCTTTCGTGTAGGCGTTGATCTTTTAGGCCCCTTTCCTACGTCTGTTACGGGAAATAAGTGGATTGCTGTAGCAACAGACTACGCCACCCGATACGCAATCACACGGGCTCTTCCGACATGCTGTGCAACCGATGTCGCCGATTTCCTACTAGAAAACGTCATCCTTCACCACGGTGCCCGTCGACAGCTCCTTACCGACCGAGGCCGCTACTTTCTTTCTAAAGTTGGTAATGACATTCTACACTCGTGCGCGACTAAACACAAACTTGCTACTGCTTACCATTCACAAACGAATGGTCTAACCGAGCGTCTCAACCGGACCCTCACTGAGATGCTATCCATGTATGTCTCCGCTGACCATCGCAACTGGGACGTTGCATTACCATTCGTTGCCTTTGCCTACAATTCTTCTCGCCACGATACCGCAGGCTTCTCTCCATTCTTCCTCTTGTTTGGCCGCGACCCTACGCTACCTTCGACACCCTCCTGCCTGATAGCCTGCATTTCACATCAGAGTACGCCCGGGACGCCATAATCCAGGCACAAGAGGCACGCCATATAGCCCGACGTCGACTTGTGGACTCGCAGGAAAATCAGCGGCGCTTATATGACACCCACCATCAAACTACAAACTACGTTGCAAACTACACACCGGGCGCCCTGGTTCTCATTTGGTCTAAGTCGCGACGCGTTGGCCTCTCGGAGAAGTTGCTTTCACGCTACTCTGGTTCTTACCGCGTCTTGCGTCAAGTAACCGACGTCACCTACGAAATCGACCCTCTTGACCACACGGTGGCTCAGCCTCGTTCCGACGTAGTCCACGTCGCGCGTCTTAAGCCGTATCACTTGACCGCCTCCTAACCAGCACCGGGTCGGTACTTCAGCGGCCGGGGGTCATGTGACAGAGCGATGAAGAAGACGTTTTGAGAGCACTTGAAGACGTTTTGAGAGCACGAAGCTCGGGACTTCGCGTGCTTACTATGATCTTGTCAGTCGCTGCCAGTCTTGTAAATACACTGTAAATACATTTCTTACTTCTTTTCCCCGTAACATTTTGTTCCATAACTTTACATGGTACAGATGTAAGTGAAATAGGCCTGTAGTTCTGTGGATCATGGGTTGGTCCAGTTTTGCGAATGGGGATTACTTTGCCAGTTTTCCAATCAAATGGTAAGGTGCCAGAGTTGTAAGATTGCGAGTAAATACATTCTAGTATGATTGAACAGTATTCCACAGTGTTTTGTAAGAATGCAGTATTGATTTCGTCTACCCCACATGATGCTTTAGGTTTTAATTTCTGTTTTAATTTGATACCGGGTTTTAATTTGATACCGGGTTTTAATTTGATACCGGTTCAGTCGAAAACGATGGGATCCATAAGGTGGCAGTCAGTTGAATTTATCTCAGCCATCGGATCAGGAATCTGAGGTGATGAGAATGACTGAGTGAACCCTGTTGCGAAACCCAGTATCCAGTGCCATGCCTGATTATGGGCCCAGTGTCGCGCGCTGGATGCTGGGACGCTGGCAAGGCGCGGTATACTGGGAGGCGCTGGGCGCGGGGCACTGGTGCGAAATGCAGCTCTAGAGCGAGGAATACGTGTTGCCTACATGGCCTGGCTACCTTATATATATTTTTTTCAAATACAGAAAGAAACAGAGAACGTTGTAATGCAATAGAAAAAAATAGAAAAAAAGTAAAACAAGAAAGCATCCGCGAGGATTCGAACCTCCGAACTACAGATCCCGACTCCAGTATCTTACCACTACGCCACACCAATTTTTTTTCTTTCATGGTATTTATTACAAATACGTAAGATATTTTCATAGCGGCCAAAACAGTCTTAGCCGCGTCTACAAGCACAAAACAAACACTTCACAGTACAATTATTACAGTAAGAGTTCTCTAAAAGGGAGGCAAAAGGATAAACTTCATGAACAATGGATACCAGTCTGGTTGCGAGTCTGTCTGATCATAAAAGTCTTTCAGTTGTGATATCATCCGAATAAAATGTGACTTCGAAGATACAATTGGTTCTGCATTCTGGTCTGGCATGCGAGTTTTCCATAAACTGTGCAACGCCATAAGTAGGAGCATGTCAAAACGCACATCGTCACATTGAGGTGGTGTCAGATATCGTATTTTATAAGCATTTATATCAAGAGCCTTTTTTAAAGTCCTTTGAAGAACGTCCCAAAACAATATGGCATCCTTGCAATCAATAAAGCAGTGTTCTATGGTTTCCGGTACATTACAGAGACAACAGTTTAATGAAGATACAAAAATTCCTTTCCTATTTAACCAGGCTTTAACAGGTAACGTTTCAGTGTGCACTTTGAAGAAGAATGTTTTAGTGTGTGGGGGAATAGGCATTTTACAGACCCGTGTAAGGACGTCATCTGCAGGCAAGCCGATGTACAGCGATCGGTATAACGGAGGTTTAAAAATCATATCAATTAGATCATTATGCAGATTTTTTTTGGGATAGAGAATAAGTACTCATTTGAGAACCTCACTGCAAGAAAACGCACTGAGAGGCACACTTCGCGCATGAATCCTTGCGAATATGGATGTGAAGCAAAATTTGTCGAAATTACTAAATTTGGTAAAACGTTGACGAGATTAACTTGCAAGAATGCCCGAAGTAATGGGTGAGAACAGTCTCTAAAAAAGATGAAACGAGACACTGATTGTCTAACATAAAGGTGAACCAGGCCAAGACCGCCTGCACTAACCGGTCTGAAAATATTGTCACGCCTCGTTGGCTCATAAGATGATGACCAAATAAAGCTTGCAAATATTCGTTTAAACTGCTGTATGTAAACCCTGGAACAATGAATTATTTGTAGCAAATAGAAGAGTTTTGTTGCCAAAAATAAATTGCACGCTTTAGCTCTGCCAAAGACTGAGATATTATGTGGAACGAATGTTTGGGCATAGCGTCTTAGGGTCGGTACACGTTCTCTCCAGTAATGTGCACTTGACTTATATGCATCCAATGGAACGCCCAGGTATTTTGGTGGTTGACAAGTCCACTCAATACCAGCAAAATAAGTCGGCTTAAAGATCGATGAGCCAAACCAAAGCCCCAAACTTTTAGCACAGTTCATTCGTGCACCAGAAATCGCGCCAAATTCCTCTATCTTAGACACCACAGTTGTGATACTGGGCTTGTCCGTGCAAAAGAAAGCGAGGTCGTCTGCACATGCCAGCACTTTTACCTCTATTCCAAAACACTGAAACCATGAATATTAGTAGAGTGAACAACGTTTAAACACAGTGGTTCCAAGTAAAGGGCAAAAAGTAATGCCGACAAGGGACACCCTTGCTTCACAGAGGAATGAATTGACACAGGCTTGGACAGGTGACCATTGACAATCAAACGAGTTGAACAATCATTATAGCACAATTTCACACCTTTAAATATAACGGAGCCGACGTTAGCATGCTCGAGAAGAGAAAAGAATGACGAACCCTATCAAAAGCCTTAGCTAAGTCTACTTGTAGCATTGCTAGCTGATCATAAGAACTGGAACAATGTTCCAATACTGTATGGGTGATGTGTATGTTTGTTTGTATTGAGCGGCCTTTCAGGCCGCAGGTTTGGTGAGAACCAATAAGAATCGACATTCCAAATTGTAGTCTGTTTGATAATATCTTTGCAAAAATTTTATAGTCTACATTAGACGGTGCAATAGGTCTGTACCCTTCAACAGATCGCAGTTTCTCTCTGTCGGTGTATTTTGGAATGAACAATGTGTGGCTTTTAGTGAATGACTGAGAAATCCAGATCAAAAGCAAGTTTGAAAATCTTGAGTAACACGGGAGAAAGTAGGAATTTAAAGGCTTTACAAAACTCGCCTGAAATGCCATCCGGACCCGACGTCTTTGATATCGGTAATTGGTCACTAGCTAATTCTATTTCTTGTTGAGTGAAAGAACCACTAATGACAGAACACTCTTCTTCAGTTAAAGGGGTTACAAAGGACACAAAGCGTCTTACCACATTATCATTTTGTTTATCAGAAGGGGCGTTAAACAATGCCGTGTGGTAAAACTTAAATTCCGACATTATTTCCATTGTATTAGAGACCAGAGACCCGTTCGAATAGATGTCTGGTATTAGCCTGCTTTTTGCAATTCGGTATTCATCAAGTAAAGTTTGACGTGTGGGTTCCTCAGAATGTAAAGTACGATTATTACGCGCTCGAACATGGGCACGTCTGTAGCGTATTGCGTCATATTCCTGAAGTGCACATTTAGCTTTAGTAATTTCGTCCACATAAGAGCCAGGAGCCTCACATCATAGAGATTATGAAGACTTTTCAGTAAAGTATTTTTTTCTAATTTTCTATAGAACGACCTCACAAACCCGATTTCTATCGCGATTGACCGAAAGTCTTGTTTGAAAAGCTCCCAAGAGGCAAATAAAGGCATATCAGCAGCCAAACAAGTTTTGAGTGCCACCCGCACACGAGAAATGAAGTACCCATCATTCACAAGTGAAGAGTTAAGTTTCCAGAGCACCCAGTTGGGTCTGAAATTTGAACGAGTGTTTTTCCAATCTGCGTGGTAACAATGCAGTGGTCTGAAAAAGAAACAGGTTCTGCTTTACAGGACATTTCAGGGGATATAAGAACCGATGAAACATAAATGCGATCAAGTCGTGTGTGGGTACTTCCTTGTGCATGTGTATAAGAGGGTAGGCTACTCGATGCCCCTGTGTCTATCAGTCCAGCCTTCTCAACTATAAGAGACAACACTTCAGCACTCCTATCACTACGACTAGGCCCAGTACGGTCATTTCGATTGCACACACAATTGAAATCGCCCATGAACACAACATTGCGGTCACAGTCAAGTAAGGTAGCTATGTTCTCAAAACGATTAATGCGTCGCGGTGCATCATTAAAGGCATATACATTGATTAGGCGTCATGGCAAGCCATGCAACATAAAATCGCATTGTATAAATCGCCCCTCACTGTCAACATCAAATGCGACAGCAGAATATGGTAAACTCTTCCTGAGAAGCAAAAGGCAGCCCGCCGAAAGGCCCACAGCATGTGACACAGATACATGAAATACAGAGATTCAGATACAAAGCCTTCTCAGTGTCCTCATCGCTGTCTATCTTCGTTTGTTGAACGGCTACGAAGTCAAAGTGTCTGCTGAACAGCAACCGGCGTAGCTGCACCTGTTTCTGGAGGGACCGGAGGCCACATACGTTAACCGTTGCAAAAAAAAGTTGTCGCAGTTTCACCTGAAAGGCGAAGCATCAATTGCGATAGCCAATTTGTAGAGAGCTATACGGAGTAATGATAGTAGCTTTATCAGCTGTATAAACTTGGACATGCAGCAGCACCGGCCACACGCAGAACTGTTGTCGACGCCGTCGGCGTTTTGCCCGCGTTCGCACAAAATGCGTGCGGCGTTGGTGACTGTTGCCGGAGCCTCTGATATAAATAGGCACTTGGTGGCGCAGCTAAACGTCACCTCCCTTCCCTCCCCCTCCCCCCCCACGGACTTTCGTGCGTCAGAAGAAGGCGCGTTTGCTCTACATATATGGTGATTGTAAAGGAGGAAAGAGACGCCTACTTCTGCAGCCCTTAAGGGAGCACGGCGCAGAACGCGCGTTTGTTCTCCGCCGTGCGTTCACTCCCCGTGAAAGCGGGCGTTCCTCGCGCCCTTTCACTCGCACATACAGCGTTCGGCGGAGCGCGGAGACGGTTTCATCTCCATTGACGTCATACGGAACCTCACGGCGACGGCGACGGCAGAAATCTGCTTTGGAGTGTTCATATAATTGCTATCGCAATAATAAGTTGATGGGACAGCGCCATGGTGACTACAAGGTATGCCTCATTACTGCATGGGTTGATCTGGCGGGGAAGGCGGAGGCGAATCCTCCCCCGTACCAACTCCAGGTCTCCTTGATCTCGAGCGTCTGCACTTCCCAGAATGCTTTGATGTTCTCCGACGACGTGGCTGTCTAGGACCGCTTGTTGAGTCACATTCTTCACTCGTAACAGTGTTGCACGATGCAGGGCGCTTAGTTGCAGGTATTTCGGTACAGACATGCACGTCTGCAGTGCGTGCTGTAAGATGGTGCTGTGCACTAGGTGGTTCCGTCTTGGAAGTTTCTGCAGCAGTAGCCCGACTGAGGTTATCCTGCTCCCTCGCTGTTGGCTCAGGAGCAGTCGGTGTTTCCTTCACACAGTGGAGCGTCATATATCTGTATTTTCTGCCTTGTCTTCAGGTATCACCGCAGCTGTGCACTCACTTCCCGATGCCTTGTCGACAGCGTTGGCGTCGGAGACCAGAGCACCTGGAAGGTCACCCGTTGCATCTAAGACTTCGGTAGCATCCATGATATGGTCTTGCAACGCATCGTCGGGTGGTTTTGTGCGGTTCCGTAGTTTACCGGCGTATGTCACCACACATTCTTCCGCAGAGTGTCCGAACCGGTGACAATCCTGGCATGGCGGCGTGCGGCAGTGTCGACGAATGTGCCCGACTCTGTGGCAACGTAGGCATAATGGTGGCCTGCCAGGAATGAGTACTAGGCTCTGTAGGCCACAAACAGTCAGTAGATGCGGAATGTCGCTGACGCGAACTCCATACGCCAGTGACACTACGACGTCTCGATTGAGTGTGCACATCTCTTCCATATCGGACACCCTCCAAGTTTCTGCAGATATGGCTTTAATCTTCCCAAATGACTGAAGTACTTCATGTATGTTAATATCTTCCATGCGTTCAGGCAGCCATAGCAGCTTCATCTTAACTTCTGTAGGCTCAGGGTTTATCACAACACAGCGGCGGCCTCGAACCAGAAATTCACAAGTGACTAGCTTGATTTTAGCTAGCCCTGTCTTGCAAGTCACCATCCACACACGTGACATTTGAAATTGACCGATCGAGCTTATGTCTTTGAGATCGATAACGTTCCGGAGAGCATCTCTAAAGTCTTGGGCCCGGTAAGGACGACCAGCGAGGTCTGCATGCAGAAAAACGGAGTCGGCGACGAGCTTACCGGAGGGCAGACGAGGCAGGACGATACGATAATCATTACTGCTGGTAGAAACCTGTGCAGTACCTCGGCTTGATGCCGATTGATCCTTTGTGGCGGAGAACATCAAAAACGCGACCGTTTAGAACGGCGTCTTCGTCTTTCTTCTATGCCACGCCGATTCGTGATTACCGATTCATATTTTGCCATGTCAACGCGCAGACACAGTTGTAGCTTTGCGCAGACGTCTCGCACAGACATGGTAGATGCGATAGCGCCTTCAACTAAAACTTATGCCTCTATGAGAACGAAAAAGTTGTTTATTTATTTATTTATTTATTTATTTATTCACAATACCTACAGCGCCCTCTAGGGCATTATTGTAGGGGGGAACATCAGAAATCAATAACAAGACATATACTATAAGTTAGGCAAATTGTGCAGCATATAATCATCTAAATACCGATGCACCATTTCAGTAAAAAGCAAGAACAAAACCTAATATACAAAGATGAACAAGCATGTCACGCACACACAAAAGAAGAACATCTAAATAAAGCGATTTCGGCTAACATCGTTGGGAATAATGAACAAAAGGGATAAAACATACAAGGACAAGCAATATTGCACTTGTATTGTCCATACAAGGACAAGCAACAGCACGTTCAGCGTTACGTGCATTGTTCCACTGGAGTGCGTTATTTCATTCCCGTCAGATGTGGCAAGTACTACATTGGGCAAACGGGGCGCTTCGTCAACGACCGAATGAGAGAGCACGCAAATCTTTTAAAGAAGAATACCACCGCGCACTTGTCTGCGCATTGCAGGTGTTGTCCCGACTGTGAGCCGTTGTTTTTTAATGTCAGGATCCTAGGCAAAAGTAAGAACAAAACCGCTCGTGAACAGTTCGAAGCCTACCACATCCATTATCAATGGTCTAGCCTGCGTTAGTCAAACGACTGTTACACTTTATGATTCAGAAATGAGATTGTTAAGCATATAATGTGACTACACTGCCTTCGGCTGACTGGCGCCCTTTGTGTGTTTTTTGCGTTTGCGCATGCGTATGTTTGTGTATATATAGCAAGCCTTGCTTCGAAATAAACAGTTGTGAGTGTAGCGCTTGTCTTTCCTTTCCTCTCGTCCTTCACTGTTGTCTTTTATTTCAAGTTTTGCGCTACTAAGTATCATGTTCGGCATGTCTTTTGTTGTGTTGTAAGTGTAAAATGCAAGATATCATGATCGCTCAATCCGGGCATGTGCGTCAACGCAGAAAGGTTATCTGGTGATAACGATATAATGAGGTCCAGGAGTGATGATGTGTTTTGTGCTACACTTGTTGGAAGTCTGACGATAAGCCGAAGTCAGAGCAAATGGAGGAAATGAACCGATTGGCCTCGGCCGACGAAGGATTAGAAAAGGGAATGGCATGTGACCAAACAATGTTAGGAAAATTAAAATCGCCTAAGAGTATAATTTCATTTCCAGGAAAACGCATAGTAATCTTATTTAAACAATCATATAAGTCATCGCAAAAGGTTGAGTCGCTTGATGGGGATCGGTAGCACCCACCTAGCATTATTTTTTTAACGAATAGTTACACAACACCAAATTATCTCTAAATTCGTATCAATGGTCACACAAAACAATTAATACATTCTTTAATGGCGAGCAGAACGCCACCACCAATTCTACCTGTTCGGCCGCTTCGGTAAACAACATATTGCTTCTTACGCTCAAACGGTTAGGGGTTTGTTATTTTGCTATTTAGCCATGTTTCTGTGAGTACAGCAATGTCAGTATTACAGTCGTTAACAACAGCACATAATTCGTCTTTCTTACGAAAAAAACTACGAATGTTAGTAAAAAAAAATGTCACAGTTTCGCCCTAAGGGCGAAGCAATGAATGCGATAGCAACACAGCAATGTCATACGAAGTAAGGTGAGCGGCTTTGGTAGCAATATGAATTGTAGTAAACATGAGCTGATTAAGTAAGCAGGTCTGCTGCGGCGTAACTAGACCGACATGAAGAGAGACTCGATGACCACGAGAAGGCGCGTGTGAAACGGTGGTGTTGATGAGAAGCGCTTCCCGTGGGCAGCGCGTGCGAAGGGACACACCTGTAGCGCTGCACTGCCGATCCGGGCAGCATTGCATGTGTAGCGTGCATTGGAAAATGTGGCCCGACTATTACTAACTGAATGAACAAGTGTGGTGTGAGCGCGCACAAACAAACACGAATAGATCACACTGAATGACTGCAGACAACGACTGTCAAAACGCTGGCAGCAAGCATACGCCGCAGCGGGCGAAGGTACGTGCGGTCTATCGCTTCAACGGAAACTGAGCGGCGAATGCACGGCGCATAAAGGTCAGAGCCGTGTGGAGATAAGAGTTGGTGCGGACGAGCGACGAGCGCGGTTGTTGGCAGAGTAAAAGTGCGCCCCCCCCCCTCTCCCTCCGGCGCTGCCGTCCCGCTTCCTTGCTTGCGCGTGGCAGATTGAGTGGGAAGTTCCCCTTGCGCCCGGTTGCAAGATAGGCACTCATGTCTTTTTTGAGGCGCTCTACCGTGGCATGCATCTCTTTCATATCTTGTTGCCACTGCTCGAAAACGGAACTTTGGTATTCAACTTTCGCTAGTCTGTCCTTTATTTCGGACATCGCTTCTGCAATAGACTGCTGTTGCTTTTCTTCGGCTACTGTTTCCAATATTGTGTTTTGCGCTGATTCAATTCTCTTCGTTCGCTAATTCAAGTCCTTCATCGTTTGCAGAAGTTCTACGCAATTATGGGGGCCCGAGTTGCTTTCAACATCCTCACAAAGCAGAAGCAGCAAGGAGGAAAAAGGCAATATGACTGCTTGAGGGCATGGAAGCACGATAGTAAAGGGATCATCCGATCTGAAGCTACGACAAGGTAATTTGGAAAGGTAACTAACCTGCAGGACGAAAAAAGAGGTGTGTAAGCCTTTGGTTCTTCCGTTCATCGTGCCTCCGTGCCCACTGGAGAGATACTGTTCGATGCTTGGTCTTATGATTTCCAGTCGTGACGACGTTGACGCCGCAGCTGCGCACTGGCGGAATTGCAGGTGGCGGTCGATGCGTACTGTCAGGTCCACGTAAGCTGTTGCCAGCAGGTGTGGCTCCGGAGCAGAGGTGGCATCACAAATTCTGTCCAAGGGTGGAAGGTTATCCCGAAGGCCAACCACCGACGCGCCTCGCCGGTCGCGAAGACAACGACGAACTGCAGGATGAAAAAAGAGGTGTGTAAGCCTTTGGTTCTTCCGTTCATCGTGCCTCCGTGCCCACTGGAGAGATACTGTTCGATGCTTGGTCTTATCCTTTCCAGTCGTGATGACGTTGACGTCGCAGCTGCGCACTGGCGGAATTGCAGGTGGCGGTCGATGCGTACTGTCAGGTCCACGTAAGCTGTTGCCAGCAGGTGTGGCTCCGGAGCAGAGGTGGCATCACAAATTCCGTCCAAGGGTGGAAGGTTATCCCGTAGGCCAACCACCGACGCACTGGTCGCGAAGAGAACGACGAACTGCAGGACGAAAAAAGAGGTGTGTAAGCCTTTGGTTCTTCCGTTCATCGTGCCTCCGTGCCCACTGGAGAGATACTGTGCGATGCTTGGTGTTATCCTTTCCAGTCGTGATGACGTTGACGTCGCATCTGCGCACTGGCGGAATTGCAGGTGGCGGTCGATGCGTACTGTCAGGTCCACGTAAGCTGTTGCCAGCAGGTGTGGCTCCGGAGCAGAGGTGGCATCACAAATTCCGTCCAAGGGTGGAAGGTTATCCCGTAGGCCAACCACCGACGCGCCTCGCCGGTCGCGAAGACAACGACGAACTGCAGGACGAAAAAAGAGGTGTGTAAGCCTTTGGTTCTTCCGTTCATCGTGCCTCCGTGCCCACTGGAGAGATACTGTTCGATGCTTGGTCTTATCCTTTCCAGTCGTGATGACGTTGACGTCGCAGCTGCGCACTGGCGGAATTGCAGGTGGCGGTCGATGCGTACTGTCAGGTCCACGTAAGCTGTTGCCAGCAGGTGTGGCTCCGGAGCAGAGGTGGCATCACAAATTCCGTCCAAGGGTGGAAGGTTATCCCGTAGGCCAACCACCGACGCACTGGTCGCGAAGAGAACGACGAACTGCAGGACGAAAAAAGAGGTGTGTAAGCCTTTGGTTCTTCCGTTCATCGTGCCTCCGTGCCCACTGGAGAGATACTGTTCGATGCTTGGTCTTATCCTTTCCAGTCGTGATGACGTTGACGTCGCAGCTGCGCACTGGCGGAATTGCAGGTGGCGGTCGATGCGTACTGTCAGGTCCACGTAAGCTGTTGCCAGCAGGTGTGGCTCCGGAGCAGAGGTGGCATCACAAATTCCGTCCAAGGGTGGAAGGTTATCCCGAAGGCCAACCACCGACGCGCCGCGCCGGTCGCGAAGACAACGACGAACTGCAGGACGAAAAAAGAGGTGTGTAAGCCTTTGGTTCTTCCGTTCATCGTGCCTCCGTGCCCACTGGAGAGATAATGTTCGATGCTTGGTGTTATCCTTTCCAGTCGTGATGACGTTGACGTCGCATCTGCGCACTGGCGGAATTGCAGGTGGCGGTCGATGCGTACTGTCAGGTCCACGTAAGCTGTTGCCAGCAGGTGTGGCTCCGGAGCAGAGGTGGCATCACAAATTCCGTCCAAGGGTGGAAGGTTATCCCGTAGGCCAACCACCGACGCGCCGGTCGCGAAGAGAACGACGAACTGCAGGACGAAAACGAGGTGTGTAAGCCTTTGGTTCTTCCGTTCATCGTGCCTCCGTGCCCACTGGAGAGATACTGTGCGATGCTTGGTGTTATCCTTTCCAGTCGTGATGACGTTGACGTCGCATCTGCGCACTGGCGGAATTGCAGGTGGCGGTCGATGCGTACTGTCAGGTCCACGTAAGCTGTTGCCAGCAGGTGTGGCTCCGGAGCAGAGGTGGCATCACAAATTCCGTCCAAGGGTGGAAGGTTATCCCGTAGGCCAACCACCGACGCGCCGGTCGCGAAGAGAACGACGAACTGCAGGACGAAAAAAGAGGTGTGTAAGCCTTTGGTTCTTCCGTTCATCGTGCCTCCGTGCCCACTGGAGAGATACTGTGCGATGCTTGGTGTTATCCTTTCCAGTCGTGATGACGTTGACGTCGCATCTGCGCACTGGCGGAATTGCAGGTGGCGGTCGATGCGTACTGTCAGGTCCACGTAAGCTGTTGCCAGCAGGTGTGGCTCCGGAGCAGAGGTGGCATCACAAATTCCGTCCAAGGGTGGAAGGTTATCCCGTAGGCCAACCACCGACGCACTGGTCGCGAAGAGAACGACGAACTGCAGGACGAAAAAAGAGGTGTGTAAGCCTTTGGTTCTTCCGTTCATCGTGCCTCCGTGCCCACTGGAGAGATACTGTTCGATGCTTGGTCTTATCCTTTCCAGTCGTGACGACGTTGACGTCGCATCTGCGCACTGGCGGAATTGCAGGTGGCGGTCGATGCGTACTGTCAGGTCCACGTAAGCTGTTGCCAGCAGGTGTGGCTCCGGAGCAGAGGTGGCATCACAAATTCCGTCCAAGGGTGGAAGGTTATCCCGTAGGCCAACCACCGACGCACTGGTCGCGAAGAGAACGACGAACTGCAGGACGAAAAAAGAGGTGTGTAAGCCTTTGGTTCTTCCGTTCATCGTGCCTCCGTGCCCACTGGAGAGATACTGTTCGATGCTTGGTCTTATCCTTTCCAGTCGTGACGACGTTGACGCCGCAGCTGCGCACTGGCGGAATTGCAGGTGGCGGTCGATGCGTACTGTCAGGTCCACGTAAGCTGTTGCCAGCAGGTGTGGCTCCGGAGCAGAGGTGGCATCACAAATTCCGTCCAAGGGTGGAAGGTTATCCCGTAGGCCAACCACCGACGCGCCGCGCCGGTCGCGAAGAGAACGACGAACTGCAGGACGAAAAAAGAGGTGTGTAAGCCTTTGGTTCTTCCGTTCATCGTGCCTCCGTGCCCACTGGAGAGATACTGTTCGATGCTTGGTCTTATCCTTTCCAGTCGTGATGACGTTGACGTCGCAGCTGCGCACTGGCGGAATTGCAGGTGGCGGTCGATGCGTACTGTCAGGTCCACGTAAGCTGTTGCCAGCAGGTGTGGCTCCGGAGCAGAGGTGGCATCACAAATTCCGTCCAAGGGTGGAAGGTTATCCCGTAGGCCAACCACCGACGCGCCGGTCGCGAAGAGAACGACGAACTGCAGGACGAAAAACGAGGTGTGTAAGCCTTTGGTTCTTCCGTTCATCGTGCCTCCGTGCCCACTGGAGAGATACTGTTCGATGCTTGGTGTTATCCTTTCCAGTCGTGATGACGTTGACGTCGCATCTGCGCACTGGCGGAATTGCAGGTGGCGGTCGATGCGTACTGTCAGGTCCACGTAAGCTGTTGCCAGCAGGTGTGGCTCCGGAGCAGAGGTGGCATCACAAATTCCGTCCAAGGGTGGAAGGTTATCCCGTAGGCCAACCACCGACGCGCCGGTCGCGAAGAGAACGACGAACTGCAGGACGAAAAAGGAGGTGTGTAAGCCTTTCGTTCTTCCGTTCATCGTGCCTCCGTGCCCACTGGAGAGATACTGTGCGATGCTTGGTGTTATCCTTTCCAGTCGTGATGACGTTGACGTCGCATCTGCGCACTGGCGGAATTGCAGGTGGCGGTCGATGCGTACTGTCAGGTCCACGTAAGCTGTTGCCAGCAGGTGTGGCTCCGGAGCAGAGGTGGCATCACAAATTCCGTCCAAGGGTGGAAGGTTATCCCGTAGGCCAACCACCGACGCACTGGTCGCGAAGAGAACGACGAACTGCAGGACGAAAAAAGAGGTGTGTAAGCCTTTGGTTCTTCCGTTCATCGTGCCTCCGTGCCCACTGGAGAGATACTGTGCGATGCTTGGTGTTATCCTTTCCAGTCGTGATGACGTTGACGTCGCATCTGCGCACTGGCGGAATTGCAGGTGGCGGTCGATGCGTACTGTCAGGTCCACGTAAGCTGTTGCCAGCAGGTGTGGCTCCGGAGCAGAGGTGGCATCACAAATTCCGTCCAAGGGTGGAAGGTTATCCCGTAGGCCAACCACCGACGCGCCGGTCGCGAAGAGAACGACGAACTGCAGGACGAAAAACGAGGTGTGTAAGCCTTTGGTTCTTCCGTTCATCGTGCCTCCGTGCCCACTGGAGAGATACTGTGCGATGCTTGGTGTTATCCTTTCCAGTCGTGATGACGTTGACGTCGCATCTGCGCACTGGCGGAATTGCAGGTGGCGGTCGATGCGTACTGTCAGGTCCACGTAAGCTGTTGCCAGCAGGTGTGGCTCCGGAGCAGAGGTGGCATCACAAATTCCGTCCAAGGGTGGAAGGTTATCCCGTAGGCCAACCACCGACGCACTGGTCGCGAAGAGAACGACGAACTGCAGGAGGAAAAAAGAGGTGTGTAAGCCTTTGGTTCTTCCGTTCATCGTGCCTCCGTGCCCACTGGAGAGATACTGTTCGATGTTTGGTCTTATCCTTTCAAGTCGTGATGACGTTGACGTCGCATCTGCGCACAGGCGGAATTGCAGGTGGCGGTCGATGCGTACTGTCAGGTCCACGTAAGCTGTTGCCAGCAGGTGTGGCTCCGGAGCAGAGGTGGCATCACAAATTCTGTCCAAGGGTGGAAGGTTATCCCGTAGGCCAACCACCGACGCACTGGTCGCGAAGAGAACGACGAACTGCAGGACGAAAAAAGAGGTGTGTAAGCCTTTGGTTCTTCCGTTCATCGTGCCTCCGTGCCCACTGGAGAGATACTGTTCGATGCTTGGTCTTATCCTTTCCAGTCGTGATGACGTTGACGTCGCAGCTGCGCACTGGCGGAATTGCAGGTGGCGGTCGATGCGTACTGTCAGGTCCACGTAAGCTGTTGCCAGCAGGTGTGGCTCCGGAGCAGAGGTGGCATCACAAATTCCGTCCAAGGGTGGAAGGTTATCCCGTAGGCCAACCACCGACGCACTGGTCGCGAAGAGAACGACGAACTGCAGGAGGAAAAAAGAGGTGTGTAAGCCTTTGGTTCTTCCGTTCATCGTGCCTCCGTGCCCACTGGAGAGATACTGTTCGATGTTTGGTCTTATCCTTTCCAGTCGTGATGACGTTGACGTCGCAGCTGCGCACTGGCGGAATTGCAGGTGGCGGTCGATGCGTACTGTCAGGTCCACGTAAGCTGTTGCCAGCAGGTGTGGCTCCGGAGCAGAGGTGGCATCACAAATTCCGTCCAAGGGTGGAAGGTTATCCCGTAGGCCAACCACCGACGCGCCGGTCGCGAAGAGAACGACGAACTGCAGGACGAAAAACGAGGTGTGTAAGCCTTTCGTTCTTCCGTTCATCGTGCCTCCGTGCCCACTGGAGAGATACTGTTCGATGCTTAGTCTTATCCTTTCCAGTCGTGATGACGTTGACGTCGCAGCTGCGCACTGGCGGAATTGCAGGTGGCGGTCGATGCGTACTGTCAGGTCCACGTAAGCTGTTGCCAGCAGGTGTGGCTCCGGAGCAGAGGTGGCATCACAAATTCCGTCCAAGGGTGGAAGGTTATCCCGTAGGCCAACCACCGACGCGCCGGTCGCGAAGAGAACGACGAACTGCAGGACGAAAAACGAGGTGTGTAAGCCTTTGGTTCTTCCGTTCATCGTGCCTCCGTGCCCACTGGAGAGATACTGTGCGATGCTTGGTGTTATCCTTTCAAGTCGTGATGACGTTGACGTCGCATCTGCGCACAGGCGGAATTGCAGGTGGCGGTCGATGCGTACTGTCAGGTCCACGTAAGCTGTTGCCAGCAGGTGTGGCTCCGGAGCAGAGGTGGCATCACAAATTCTGTCCAAGGGTGGAAGGTTATCCCGTAGGCCAACCACCGACGCGCCGGTCGCGAAGAGAACGACGAACTGCAGGACGAAAAAGGAGGTGTGTAAGCCTTTCGTTCTTCCGTTCATCGTGCCTCCGTGCCCACTGGAGAGATACTGTGCGATGCTTGGTGTTATCCTTTCAAGTCGTGATGACGTTGACGTCGCATCTGCGCACAGGCGGAATTGCAGGTGGCGGTCGATGCGTACTGTCAGGTCCACGTAAGCTGTTGCCAGCAGGTGTGGCTCCGGAGCAGAGGTGGCATCACAAATTCCGTCCAAGGGTGGAAGGTTATCCCGTAGGCCAACCACCGACGCGCCGGTCGCGAAGAGAACGACGAACTGCAGGACGAAAAACGAGGTGTGTAAGCCTTTGGTTCTTCCGTTCATCGTGCCTCCGTGCCCACTGGAGAGATACTGTGCGATGCTTGGTGTTATCCTTTCCAGTCGTGATGACGTTGACGTCGCATCTGCGCACTGGCGGAATTGCAGGTGGCGGTCGATGCGTACTGTCAGGTCCACGTAAGCTGTTGCCAGCAGGTGTGGCTCCGGAGCAGAGGTGGCATCACAAATTCCGTCCAAGGGTGGAAGGTTATCCCGTAGGCCAACCACCGACGCACTGGTCGCGAAGAGAACGACGAACTGCAGGACGAAAAACGAGGTGTGTAAGCCTTTGGTTCTTCCGTTCATCGTGCCTCCGTGCCCACTGGAGAGATACTGTGCGATGCTTGGTGTTATCCTTTCCAGTCGTGATGACGTTGACGTCGCATCTGCGCACTGGCGGAATTGCAGGTGGCGGTCGATGCGTACTGTCAGGTCCACGTAAGCTGTTGCCAGCAGGTGTGGCTCCGGAGCAGAGGTGGCATCACAAATTCCGTCCAAGGGTGGAAGGTTATCCCGTAGGCCAACCACCGACGCGCCGGTCGCGAAGAGAACGACGAACTGCAGGACGAAAAACGAGGTGTGTAAGCCTTTCGTTCTTCCGTTCATCGTGCCTCCGTGCCCACTGGAGAGATACTGTGCGATGCTTGGTGTTATCCTTTCCAGTCGTGATGACGTTGACGTCGCATCTGCGCACAGGCGGAATTTTAGGTGGCGGTCGATGCGTACTGTCAGGTCCACGTAAGCTGTTGCCAGCAGGTGTGGCTCCGGAGCAGAGGTGGCATCACAAATTCCGTCCAAGGGTGGAAGGTTATCCCGTAGGCCAACCACCGACGCACTGGTCGCGAAGAGAACGACGAATTGCAGGAGGAAAAAAGAGGTGTGTAAGCCTTTGGTTCTTCCGTTCATCGTGCCTCCGTGCCCATTGGAGAGATACTGTTCGATGTTTGGTCTTATCCTTTCAAGTCGTGATGACGTTGACGTCGCATCTGCGCACAGGCGGAATTTTAGGTGGCGGTCGATGCGTACGGTCAGGTCCACGTAAGCTGTTGCCAGCAGGTGTGGCTCCGGAGCAGAGGTGGCATCACAAATTCCGTCCAAGGGTGGAAGGTTATCCCGTAGGCCAACCACCGACGCGCCGGTCGCGAAGAGAACGACGAACTGCAGGACGAAAAACGAGGTGTGTATGCCTTTCGTTCTTCCGTTCATCGTGCCTCCGGGCCCACTGGAGAGATACTGTGCGATGCTTGGTGTTATCCTTTCAAGTCGTGATGACGTTGACGTCGCATCTGCGCACAGGCGGAATTGCAGGTGGCGGTCGATGCGTACTGTCAGGTCCACGTAAGCTGTTGCCAGCAGGTGTGCCTCCGGAGCAGAGGTGGCATCACAAATTCTGTCCAACGGTGGAAGGTTATGCCGTAGGCCAACCACTGACGCACTGGTCGCGAAGAGAACGACGAACTGCAGGACGAAAAAAGATGTGTGTAAGTCTTTGGTTCTTCCGTTCATCGTGCCTCCGTGCCCACTGGAGAGATACTGTTCGATGCTTGGTCTTATCCTTTCCAGTCGTGATGACGTTGACGTCGCAGCTGCGCACTGGCGGAATTGCAGGTGGCGGTCGATGCGTACTGTCAGGTCCACGTAAGCTGTTGCCAGCAGGTGTGGCTCCGGAGCAGAGGTGGCATCACAAATTCCGTCCAAGGGTGGAAGGTTATCCCGCAGGTCAACCACCGACGCGCCGGTCACGAAGACAACGACGAACTGCAGGACGAAAAAAGATGTGTGTAAGTCTTTGGTTCTTCCGTTCATCGTGCCTCCGGCAACTGCCCGCTACCGAGCTGGAAGGCATCTAACGTAGCATTCGACATTTCCGCCTTTGGCCGCCAACAACGTTCCCCGGTATAACATAGCGCTAGAAAAACTCTCAGCAATACTTACTGCTACGCTTGTTTGCGTATACGCTGCCGGTATTGCGATATTTTCCCCAGAGAGAATAACACCAATGAGGTGACCCGGGCATTGTTGTGCATTGTGCATGTCATTCACGTGTTACTGCCAGAGCAAAGCCGCTCCATATGGGTATCACAATTTGGTGAGCCTCTGTTTATCGTGCCAAAGTGCCGCGCCTCCTAAATGTGACATGATCGACCCATGTATACCGCGAAATTTAACGAAACTAATGTGGCCACGATTAAATTTTTCCTCTGAAATTAGGGTAAAAAAAGCGGTGCTTTCATTCTCACTTTAACGCACATGGGTTGTTTTTCGAGGATGCGCTCTAGCTTCTAGGTGCCCTTGTCACGGCCCCAGCATTTAATTTGACGAGGCTGCGCTGAACGAGCTCAACAGTTGGTAGCGCTCTCACCCACCAAATGACACTTGGGGCAGCGGTGGTTCGTTTCCAATATATCATGCTTCATAATATAGATAGTACTAATATTGTGTAGCAAGAGTCTTGCTACACAATAAGTAAGTAAGGGTCTTTGGACTATTTTCTTGCGAGTTCTGATTTGCGAGTTAACGTGTGTAAAAGCACACGTAATCTCTCTCGTCGGAGAGTCATGTGGTCCAAAAGAGAGTTGACGCGTCTCTTCACGGAGACTTAGCAAGCAGGACGTACCTACAAGAGTAACACACTCTCTTTTTTTCTCAGAGTTTAGGAGATGAGTTCTTCAAGTATCACTACAGGTAAGTTGCGGGCACGATAACTGGGAACGTTCTCTGCGTCTTCGCGTATCGTCTACGTGTGATAACTTCATGTGACCGTCTGCCTGGCCTGCGTCGCACGGTCGTGGAGCCTCCCGTGTCCGGTTGATGTGAGGGGCTCCAAGTTCGGGTCGTCCTCGCGGCATCTAACAAGCCGATGCGAGTTAACGGCAAATGCGATACCACGGTAACTGACCACCTTCCCCGATTTTATGAACTTCCGAAGTATATATATATATATATATATATATATATATAATTCATAATATTACAGTTTTATTTTTGTACAACGTTGAAACTGTCTTGGTATTCGTTTGATCCCCCTACACGTGCATAAAACATACCAAAGTCCGACAGAAAACCGCTACGAAAAATCTGCGTTTTGAAAGGCGCATTACACGACTTGTTTGCGTCTCCGTTGGTTTCGTTATGCACGGAAACGTAGTGAGCACACGGGTAGATTTTTCGGTTCTACCCATTGTCGTAAAAGTACGCCCTTTCGAGCGTAGCAGTTGTTTCCATGTCGATTCGTGAGATTTGAATTGTGGATGCACAATCCACGTACGACGACATCACAAGCATCGCGAACGAGAGAATTCCGAGGAGTAGTACGCGAAAAAGACACCATAGCGTCGAGGTGCGACTGCGCCGGCGGTATGGTTTCTTTTTCGACGCATAAAATACCGACGCCAAAGTTCCCTCCCTCTAGTGGGCGCAACGAAAAAAAAAAAAAACCCTAAAAAGACGCAGTGCCAGGCACCAACCCGTCTATGGCCAGCCGTCGGCGAAAAACCCTCCTCGCCCCTGGAAACGGCCGCCGCGTCGGCTCGGCGACAGCTTTTCTTGACATTGGAGCGAAGGCTACGGAGGCGGGGCCTCCGCACATTTGTGTTACTACGCAAATAGTCCGGCAGCTTGCAGCCGATTTCAGTTTCAGTTTCGGTTTTCGCTAGCTCGCAGCGCTAGTGTGTTTAGCAAAAGCAAGAAAGGGGTCAGGCAAGGAGACACAATCTCTCCAATGCTATTCACTGCATGCTTAGAAGAAGTATTCAAGCTCTTAGACTGGGAAGGATTAGGAGTGAGGATCGATGGCGAATATCTCAGCAACCTTCGGTTTGCAGATGACATTGTCCTATTGAGCAACAATGGAGAGGAATTACAATAAATGATTGAGGACCTTCATCGAGAAAGTGCAAGAATTGGGTTGAAGATGAATATGCAGAAGACAAAGATAATGTTCAATAGCCTGGCAAGGGAACAAGAATTCAGGATCGCCCGTCAGCCTCTAGAATCTGTAAAGGAATATGTTTATCTAGGTCAATTACTCACAGGGGACCCTGATCATGAGAAAGAAATTTACAGAAGAATAAAATTGGGTTGGAGTGCATACGGCAGGCATTGCCAAATCCTGACTGGGAGCTTACCACTGTCGTTGAAAAGAAAAGTGTACAATCATTGCATTCTACCGGTGCTAACATACGGGGCAGAAACTTGGAGGTTAACAAAGAAGCTCGAGAACAAGTTAAGGACCGCACAAAGAGCAATGAAACGAAAAATCTTAGGAGTAACGTTAAGAGACAGGAAGAGAGCGGTGTGGATCAGAGAACAAACGGGGGTAGACGATATTCTAGTTGACATTAAGCGGAAGAAATGGAGCTGGGCAGGCCATGTAATACGTAGGATGGATAACCGGTGGACCATTAGGGTTACAGAATGGATACCAAGAGAAGGGAAGCGCAGTCGAGGACGACAGAAAGTCAGGTGGGATGATGAGGTTAGGAAATTCGCAGGCGCAAGTTGGAATACGCTAGCGCAAGACAGGGGTAATTGGAGATCGCAGGGAGAGGCCTTCGTCCTGCAGTGGACATAAATATAGGCTGATGATGATGATGATGCATGCAAAATGAGTGTGCATACATGCAGTTAATTACTGTGCTGTGTATATACTGGTACACAGAAATTTTTCCGCTGTTGAGAAGGCTTTCCCAGCATTATTCAGCCTTTATAACAGTGAAGCTTAGGTTCCGTGTTCAGTCAACAAAAAGTGTGGCAGCCCAGGATATACGGGTACGCGCCACACGTGATCGAATGTTAACGTTTACAGTATTAAGCCCTGGTACAGGCGAAATGGAAGGCCGGTTGCGGCACGATCCTGCCACGCGCGTGTCTTGTTTCAGTTTTGCTGTGTTCGGTTTACGCCCACAAAGACTGTCAGCAATGACCGGCGCAGACTGCGCCTCAGTGTTCGAGAAGCTTCACAATTGTAGTCAATCACCTTCATTTAGTGTGATGGCCGTCGATGTTTTTTCCATCCCTGTGCATGCAGTATGTAACAGGTATTGTCCATAACACGAATTGATATTGGTAGAAAAAGAAATAAGGAATGCATAAAAAGAGTTTATAGCTTTTATTGCATCACAGCCATACGCGAAAATTCTCGCGTGGACCGTGTATTCAGATTTAGCTGCACGTTAAAGAACCCCAGGTGGTCAAAATTTCCGGAGCCCTCCACTACGACCTCTCGCATAATCATATCGTGGTTTTGGGACGTTAAACCCCATCAATTATTATTAACATAACACTTTGCACTTGTGGCACAGAACGTGATAGCCATAACGTTTTGCTGGCACTCCATGTCGACATAACATTTTGCGCTTGTGACCAGAACATGATAACCATATAACTCGTAGCTGGAACTCTATGTCAACATAACATTTTTGCACTTGTGAGGCGGTTCAGCTGGACGAGAACTCCAGAGGGACCTACGTCGTCGGTCCCTTCCCTAGAAACGCTCACGCACAGCATAATGCGGGCAGGCGAGCAGCTCGTGCCAGGACGATTTTAAATACAATGGTCGGCATGGAAACCCTCGTGGACGCAGCTCTATATGGGCGCTCCGGTAAATTCGCGGTCACGGCGGTCAGCGAGAAGGGCGAGCTCCTATCTGCGGCCTCGGTAGGCGCTGTCACGGCCGACGTGGCAGAGCAGGTGGCGGTTGCGCTGGCGATGCAGCATTTTAAAAGGCCGTATATCTACACTGACTCACGCGCGGCTGTCAGGGCTTTCGCTTCGGGAATGGTTGCGAGACAGGCGGTGGCGCTTCTGAAAAGTAAGCCCAGAACTGATTCTGATCCCGTCCATCACATTACGTTGTTCCCCGCTCGCATGGGCGACAACGTGCTGCCGGACCGCCCGAACTGCAATCAGATTGCTCACCGCCGTGCGCGAGAATTCACGCGCCGCGACGGCGGTGAGGCTTCATTGGATCCGGAGGAGCTCTGCCACAGCGACCCCTTATTAACATTTCATGAAATCGTCTCCCACTATAAAGAGGAACGCAGGCGCTTCCCGCCTCCACACCCAAATCTATGTAGAGCTCAATCGATTACGCTGAGGATGCTTCAAACGAGGTCATATCCCTCGCGAGAATTCCTAAGCAGGAATTGACCCACAGTGCCCGGATTGTGGGGAGGAGTTTAGCACTCTAGCACATATGCTCTGGCAGTGTCCTGCGTTACGGGATACGTCACTCACCAGCGAACAGGACTGGGACGAGGCCATCTCAAGTACGGAACTCAAGTTCCAGTTCATGGCCGTCCAGAGGGCCCGTGAAAGAGCGGAGAGGCTTGGCCTCCCGATTCCGACATGGGAGCAGCCAGCGGCGAGCCGGGGGCCCCAACGGGTCTCCGCCGGCTAGTCCCTCAGGACCTCAATAAAAGTTTATTGTCTGTCTGTCTGTGGCACAGAACGTGATAGCCATAACTTCTTGCTGGCACTCCATGTCGACATAACGTTTTGCACTTGTCACCAGAACATGATAACCATAACTCGTTGCTGGAACTCTATGTCAACATAACATTTTTGCGCTTGTGGCACAGAATGTGATAGCCATAACTCGTTGCTAGCATTGCTTGCCATAAGAACCATTTATAATAAAAAATCAAAACAGGCAAGAGCAGGAACACATTGATAACGAAGAATGAGACGGTAAAATACATTAGGAAATGAGTAAATGAAAAACAAAACAATGAAAAGAAGCGCTATCACACTTTCAGGTCCCATCGAGACAGCAATGAGACAAGGCATCAAGCACTATTGGCATGAGATCACACAGAAAATGAACATAATTTTGAACACTTCAATCCTCAACTAAGAAATATAGTTCTCGCTGATGCAGCGTATAATGTAAAAGTTCACGGCCGTGATACATCATCACATCACAGCCGCCGTGACAGTACAGTGCACAGTACACGGCCGCTGACAGAAAAAGCACAGGTTTGAGCCTGTCGCATTTCGATGGATCAGAAATGCCAGATGCCCGTGTACATATGTTTCGGTGCATGTTAAACAACACCTGGTGGTCAAAACTTGTGCAACCCTCTAGCACGGCATGTCGCATATTCACATCGTCGTTTTGGTACACAATATCCCAACAATTATTATCACATCACGGTAACGTAACCAGAACATAAACGAAGTGCAAAGAAACACAGAGAGATCAGCAGATTAAATTAAAATGAAGTCAATGAGCAATAAAAGTGTAAATAAATAGCAGTGACTGATGGACCTCAAAAGCAATATCACAGTTTATGGATAGACACGCGTGTAATCCTTTGGTTGAACCTTTGAAAAAGCACACATGGAGATCCTCATGGCAGTTCATCAATTCCGCTCATGTCAGAGCTGCTCGACTCTTCAGAATGATGATGATTATTTTGGTTCATTGGCGCAAGGGCCAGATGTGGCCAAAGAGCGCCAAGACGATGGTAGTGGTTTGATAGTGGTACATGAATAGTGAACTATATGAACACTAGATGTGACATGGCTGTAAAGGGGCCTAAAAACAGTCGCTGTAAAGTGCGTAAAATATATACGTAATAAGATTATGGCAATGACTGATTATGTGTACTATGGCCATGAACAATGCATTGCGAAGGAATGATACGACTTACAAAATAATAAAGATGCTAGACTTGGCCAGAAGCACAAGTGCCTGAACAGAGCCCTTGAAACGCAAGGGCCTGGAGGTATGTGCTATAAAAAGAAAAGAACTATCACAGCAACATCCTCTGGAGAGAGGATTTGCTATGAACTTATTGGGCTAATAACATGTAGCACAACATCTTTCAAGAATGCGAGGACTGCATTGGTGCTAAAAAGCGGTTCTTTACCGAGAAACATAGCGGGATGGAGAGGGACACAATAGTGATATGCTAGCGGAAAATGTTTCTTTCTTTCTCTTTCGGCTTCCCGACACTCCAAGAGGACGTGGAGGACGGTGAGCCTCTCGCCACATCTACCACAGGTAGGAGGATCATTACCATTCAATAGAAAATTGTGAGTACCATATGTGTGTCCTATTCTGAGACGACAGAATAGGACATCAGTTCGTCGTGTTTTAGTTGTACAGGGTTAGAACCCTACCTGTGGCTTAATCAAGTGGAGCTTATTATTTGCTTCGGCGTCCCACAAGCGTTGCCAGTGGCTTCGCAGTTTGTTTCGTAGGAAAGGCTTCAGATCTGTGGAGGGAGTAGTAGCGGCAGGATTCATAGCTTGCGATGTAGTTGATGTGGCCAACTGGTCTGCTAGCACATTACCCTCGATGCCTCTATGACCAGGCACCCAGCATATTATTACATGTCTATGAGATTGGTAAATGTCACACAAGAGTGAGTAAAGCTCAAGAAAAATAGGATTCTTATGCTTTTGTAAAGATGTTAGCGCTTTTACAAGACTCAACGAGTCTGTGAATATTATTGCCTTTTGTAGTTTCAATTTGTCTATATGTTTCACTGCAGAAAGTACTGCGTAGGCTTCTGCTGTGAAGATACTTGTTAGGGGGTTCAATACGTCAAATTTAGAAAAAGAGGGGCCAACAGGCGCATAAGATACGCCAGCATGGGACTTGGATGCGTCGGTGTAGAATTCCGAGCACGAGTACTTCGATTGAAGTTCGCGGAAATGCATTGCAATTTCGAGCTCGGGTGCGTGCTTTGTGACCTCTACAAAGGATAGATCACACTCTATCACCTGCCACTCCCAGGGCGGTGACATCTTAGCGGGAGGCATTAGGCTATGTTCTAGAAGTGGGACATCCATCTCTTAGCTGAGTTCTCTTACACGCAGTGAGAAAGGCCGCCTCACAGAGGGTCGATTATAGAAAAGCGTTGCACACTTCAAATCATTAATGGTTACAGAACAAGGATGTTCCCAATCGGAGTGCACTTTGAGAAAATAGGTGAAGCTGATGTATGTTCTCTGGAGATGGAGTGACCACTCATTGGATTCTACGTATAAGCTTTCGACGGGGCTTGTTCTGAATGCGCCAGTGGCCAGGCGGATGCCTAGGTGGTGGACAGGATCTAGCATTTTTAGCGCGCTCGGGGCGGCAGAGTGGTATACTACGGCACCATAGTCCAATCGTGACCGAATGAGGCTCTTGTATAGATTCATTAGACACTTCCTGTCGCTGCCCCAGGATGTGCGAGATAAAAGTTTCAGTAAGTTCATTGTTTTCAGGCATTTCGCCTTGAGATGTTTTATGTGGTGGGTGAAAGTTAGCTTAGAGTCAAGTATGATGCCTAAAAACTTGTGTTCTTTGTTGATAAGTATTTGTTGTCCATACATTTCGATAGTAGGATCTGCAACGAGACCGCTCTTCCTAGTGAAAAGAACACAAGAACTTTTGTGGGGGTTTACTTTGAACCCGTTTTCGTCTGCCCACTTAGACACTTTGTTCAACCCCTGCTGTACTTGTCTCTCGCAAACTGCGAGGTTACAGGACTTGAACCCTATTTGTATATCGTCCACATAGATGAAATAAAAAATAGCGGGTGGTAACGAAGCACGGATCGTGTTCATTTTAACGATAAAGAGTGTGCAGCTGAGCACACCTCCCTGGGGTACACAAGTTTCCTGCACAAAAGGTCGTGATAACACATTGCCAACTCGCACACGGAATGTGCGATTCAGCAGATAACTCTCAATCACATTTAACATATTACCACGTATACCAAAGTGGGAGAGGTCTCTCAGTATTCCAAACCGCCATGTGGTGTCATAGGCCTTTTCCATGTCTAGAAATACAGACAGAAAGAACTGTTTGTGAATAAAAGCTTCGCGTATCTGCGCCTCAATACGTATCAAATGGTCAGTGGTGGATCTACCCTCGCGAAAACCGCACTGGTATGGGTCAAGCAGTTTGTTTGATTCTAGGAAATGTAGTAGGCGGCGGTTTATCATTTTTTCGAAGACTTTGCAGAGACAGCTAGTTAGTGCTATAGGCCGGTAACCCGAAACAGACGATGGATCCTTGCCCTGTTTCAGGATAGGAATTATAATGGCCTCTTTCCAGGCAGACGGTATCTCGCCGGAAGACCATACAGCATTGTAGAGGGAAAGGAGGGTTTTCTGTGTTTCATGGGGAAGGTGCTTCAGCATTTCATATATGACACGGTCAGCTCCTGGTGCAGAATTATTGCAGCAGTTTAGTGATGCCTGTAGCTCAGCTAATCTTAATGGTTCGTTATATGCCTCGTGTTTTTTGCATTTTCGTTCCAGCTTCTGTCCTTCTATTCTGGCTTTGTATCGTTTAAATGTTTCCGAGTAGTGCGATGAGCTGGACACATGTTCAAAATGTGCGCCTAGGAAGTTCGCTTCGTCTTCCAAGCTGTCGCCCTGTGTGCTTACCAAAGGGAGTGAATATGTTTGTCGTCCTCTTACCTTATTTAGCCTGTTCCAGACTTTGGATTAATCTGTGTACGAGTTTATACCTGATAAAAACTTCTGCCAGCTCTCTCTTCTGGCCTGTCGGCGCGTTCTCCTGCCTTAGGACTTTACCTTCTTAAAATTGACAAGATTCTCCGCAGTAGGATACTCACGTAGCAGCCCCCACGCTTTGTTCTATTTCCTATGAGCGCTCCTACATTCGTCGTTCCACCATGGGACACGGCGTTTGCGTGCCACACCACTCATTTGGGATATGCATTTAGAAGCGGCATCAGTTACGAAGGTAGTAAAATACTACACAGCAGCATCAACTTCTAACGGAGACATGTCAGCCTAGGAGATACTACTAGTAAGAGTTCGAAATTTCTCCCAATCGGCTGTATCAACCTTCCATCGAAGGGTTTGTGGTGAGGACTCATTTCCTTTGGTTGTTCTCAGTAGTATTGGGAAGTGATCGCTCCCGTAAGGATTTTTGGTAACTTCCCATTTAAGTTCAGAAAATAGAGACGCGGAAGCTATGCTCCGATCAATAGAAGAAAATGTTCTGTTTGCAATACAGTAAAATGTAGGTTCCTTTTTATTCAGGAGGCACGCACCAGACCAGAAAAGAAATTGTTCAACAAGACGACCTCGTGCATCGATACGAGAGTCGCCCCACAGACTGCTGTGCGCAGTGAAATCGCCAAGAACAAGATAAGGTTCTGGCAATTCGTCTATAAAGGACTGAAATTCATGTTTGTGTAAGTGGTAATGTGGGGGTATGTAAAGCGAGCAAATGGTGATGAGTTTGTTTAGAAGAACAAGTCGAACTGCTACTGCTTCAAGGGGCGTTTGTAGCTGCAAACGTTGGCATGCTATGCTTTTGTGAATTAGAATGGCAACACCGCCTGATGATGCGAGAGCATCATCGCGATCTTTACGAAACGTAACATACTGTCGGAGAAAGTTTGTATGTTTTGATTTTAAGTGTGTTTCCTGTACACACAGCACTTTTGGATTGTGTTGGTAAAGGATTTCTTGGATATCGTCGAAGTTCCTAAACAGGCCTCTGACGTTCCACTGCATAATTTGCGTGTCCATAGTGAAGGTAAATTGGTGCTGTGTGTACGAAGAAGAACGTGTTTTAGCCTACAGAGCCGTTTGCGGCCGTGTAATTTTGGTTCTGTCTTTTCTAGAACGGTCCAAAGAATTTGACCGCTTTTAGGTGCTGACTGCACCACCTTGCTTGGAGTAGTGTCCATAGCCTCTTCCGAAGCGCTGGACACTCGCTCTAACGAGCGATGTGTACGTTGTGTAGCCTTCGCCTCGAGGGACGAAGGCTGTGGCCTCACCAGCCCGAAGGCCGATGGGTCCTCCTTAGCCTATGAGCTGCGATGGCTGCTGCCAGCGCTAGTGGAGGCCTCTGGTGTGGCCGATTTCGAGAAGGGCAGGGCAGCCTTAGCTGCTCCCACCATGGGGGCGGGTGGCAGTCGCCTCAGTACGCTGCGCGTACCTTGGGCGACCGCCGAGGTCCGTCGTGATGCTGCCCCCTGTTGCACCACTTCGGCAAAAGAAATTTTCATTGAAAATGAAGGCGAAAGACGCTGTCGTGCTTCCCGGAAAGTGATATTCTCTTTGACTTTGATCGTAATTATCTCTTTTTCTTTCTTCTAGGCTGCGCAAGATCTGGAATATGCAGGGTGGCTGCCATCGCAGTTTGCGCAATGGGCCTCAGCAGTACATTCATCAGCAGAGTGATCTTTTGCAGCGCATTTCGCACAAGTTAGTTGTCCTCGGCAGCGTTGAGAGGCATGGCCAAACCTCTGACACTTGTAGCAACGTCGTGAATTTGGAATGTAAGGTCTTACACGCAGTTTAAGGTAGCCTGTTTCTATTGCATCTGGGAGTGTGCTAGAGCCAAAAGTAAGTACTATGTGTTTGGTTGGTAGTTTTTTGTTGTCGCGCCTGATTTTTATGCGTTGTACATTTATAACGTTTTCTTCTTTCCATCCATTCAGGAGTTCTTCGTCAGTCAAATCCATGAGGTCGTTGTCTGAAACCACACCCTTGACGGTGTTCGGTGTGCGCTGACAGATACGGTTTTATCGCCAAATGCCACCAGGTTTGTGAGTTTTCGTACTGCATTTTGTCTTTTACCTCAATCAGAAGGTCACCGCTTGCCATCTTGGTGGCTTTGTAGCCACTTCCAATGACCTCCGTGAGACATTTTGACACTAAGAAGGGTGAAATGTTTGTCGATTTTTTGTCGGTGTTTTCACAGTTAATCACGTGGAAACGTGGAAAAATTTCGGTGGCCTTTGTGAAGAAGTTGAAGGATTCATCGGTGCGCCCTCTTTTTATGAGAGGGCGATCAGGGAGTTTGGGGTATGAGGAAGCCATACAAATTAATGTGACTTCGGCAGCGGTGCCAGCCGCCCACCGCGGAGCCCAACAAGGGGACGCGACAGGGTTGTTATGAACAAGACCTGCCAACGCCAGCTGTACACAGCCACTATAACCAAATATGATACAACCAAGGTTGGCTATCTCACACAAGGTTAACCCTAGCTGCCTGGAAAATCAGAATATAAGAAGTAAGAAGGAGACAGGAAAGATTGAAAGTGAGACAGAAAGACGAAGATTTAAGAGGCGGACAGGAAAAAGCAACTGCCGATTTCCCCTGGGTGGGTCAGCCCAGGGGTGCCGTCTATGTGAAGCAGAGGCCGAAGAGGTGTGTTGCCTCCGCCGGGGGGCCTAAAAGGTCCAAAACACCCGGCATCGGCTCAACCCCCAGGATCCCCCTTTCCCCAGACACGGCTAAGCCGCGCACGGCTACACGCGGAGGTTCCAACCCCCATGTGCTCGGGTACGTGGTGGCGCAACTCACCAAACGCCTGCTTGCGCAGACGCTCCTGCGGGGTCGACTCATCAGAAGTACTCGAATCTGTGCCCAAAGAATTTATGAGACTTTCTTTTTGGCTGTCTATAATGCCATCCCGCTCCCATGCCTCATCTCAAGCCTTATCACGTGAGTGCAGTCTCGGAACCAGTTCTGCGGGGTCACACCTGCGATTGCTTCCAGCAGCAGCAGCTTCTCGACTGAATCGATCTTGAAGTCAGTGTTCTTCGAAGCAACATTGCCTTTGACCTGGCTCTACACGAGCTCTATTGGATTGAGCTCGCAGTGGTAAGGAGGCAAGTGCACAACCGCATGACGGGCAGCACTGGCAAGTGTGTCAATCTGGTTAGCAAGGAACATGTACTTATGCTGCTTCACGAGCTGCAGCAGTTCACTCTTCAGTTGGTCATCCGAAAAAGGGATACTTTTCGATTTCAACCAGCACTGGATGTCGGCTTTTCTTGATGATAAACTTGGCACCTTTTCAACTTGAGCACTATGATACGACGCATTACCCATCACAATCACACTGCGTGGCTTTATGTTCGGTAGCAACTGTTCAACAAACCATTTTTGAAAACGCGGAGCATCCATTTCTGTGTGGTAATCACCAGCACCCTTCTTGGCACGAAAACCTAGAGCGCCTACATCAACAAAGCCTTCCGCACTGCCAGCATGTAAAACAATTAGCCGTCCTCCTTTACCGCTCGGTGCACGGAGACCTGTTGAGAGGCCTTGACGAAATGCGTCTTGCCGGGACATCACTTTGGTGTCTGTCCATGCGGTCTCCTTAGTTTGGCTAGCGTTTACCCCGGTCTCATCAAGGTAGTATCATCATCATCATCATCATCAGCCTATATTTATGTCCACTGCAGGACGAAGGCCTCTCCCTGCGATCTCCAATTACCCCTGTCTTGCGCTAGCGTATTCCAACTTGCGCCTGCGAATTTCCTAACCTCATCATCCCACCTGACTTTCTGCCGTCCTCGACTGCGCTTCCCTTCTCTTGGTATCCATTCTGTAACCCTAATGGTCCACCGGTTATCCATCCTACGTATTACATGGCCTGCCCAGCTCCATTTCTTCCGCTTAATGTCAACTAGAATATCGTCTACCCCCGTTTGTTCTCTGATCCACACCGCTCTCTTCCTGTCTCTTAACGTTACTCCTAAGATTTTTCGTTCCATTGCTCTTTGTGCGGTCCTTAACTTGTTCTCGAGCTTCTTTGTTAACCTCCAAGTTTCTGCCCCGTATGTTAGCACCGGTAGAATGCAATGATTGTACACTTTTCTTTTCAACGACAGTGGTAAGCTCCCAGTCAGGATTTGGCAATGCCTGCCGTATGCACTCCAACCCAATTTTATTCTTCTGTAAATTTCTTTCTCATGATCAGGGTCCCCTGTGAGTAATTGACCTAGATAAACATATTCCTTTACAGATTCTAGAGGCTGACGGGCGATCCTGAATTCTTGTTCCCTTGCCAGGCTATTGAACATTATCTTTGTCTTCTGCATATTCATCTTCAACCCAATTCTTGCACTTTCTCGATGAAGGTCCTCAATCATTTGTTGTAATTCCTCTCCATTGTTGCTCAATAGGACAATGTCATCTGCAAACCGAAGGTTGCTGAGATATTCGCCATCGATCCTCACTCCTAATCCTTCCCAGTCTAAGAGCTTGAATACTTCTTCTAAGCATGCAGTGAATAGCATTGGAGAGATTGTGTCTCCTTGCCTGACCCCTTTCTTGATAGGTATGTTTCTACTTTTCTTGTGGAGAACCAAGGTAGCTGTGGAATCCTTGTAGATATTTGCCAAGATATTCACGTATGCATCCTCCACTCCTTGATTACGCAATGCCTCTATGACTGCTGATACCTCTACTGAATCGAATGCCTTTTCATAATCTATGAAAGCCATATAGAGAGGTTGATTGTACTCCGCAGATTTCTCGATTACCTGATTGATGGCATGGATATGGTCCATCGTAGAATACCCCTTCCTGAAGCCAGCCTGTTCTCTTGGTTGACTGAAGTCAAGTGTTGTCCTGATTCTATTGGAAATTATCTTGGTGAATATTTTATACAATACTGAAAGCAAGCTAATGGGTCTGTAATTCTTCAATTCTTTAACGTCTCCCTTCTTATGGATAAGTATAATGTTGGCGTTCTTCCAGCTCTCTGGTACACTTGAAGTGGTGAGGCATTGCGTATAAAGGGCCGCAAGCTTTTCAAGCATGATATCTCCTCCATCTTTGATTAAATCTACTGTTATTCCATCTTCTCCAGGCGCTTTTCCCCTGGTCATATCTTTCAAGGCCCTTCTAACTTCATCGCTAGTTATAGAAGGAGCTTCTGTATCCGGTTCATCACTATTTCGAATGGAAGAAGCTTGGCTGTTTTGGCTACTGTACAGGTAAGTACAGAATTCTTCTGCTGCTTTTACTATGTCATCGAAATTTCTGATGATATTACCATGCTTATCTTTCAGTGCATACATCTTGCCTTGTCCTATGCCTAGTTTTCTTCTTACTGATTTCATGCTGCGTCCATATTTTACGGCTTCCTCAATTTTTCCCACGTTATAATTTCGAATATCCCTTACTTTCTTCTTGTTGATCAGTTTTGACAGTTCAGCGAATACTATCTGATCTCTTGAGTTGGACACTTTCATGTTTTGCCGTTTGTTTATTAGGTCCTTTGTTTCTTGGAAGAGCTTCCCTACAGGTTGCTTTGGCGCCTTACCTCCCACTTCAATTGCGGCTTCTGAGATCAGCCTAGTTACGGTTTCATTCATTAGCTCTATGTTATCTTCATCTTCCTGTTCTAAAGCTGCATATTTGTTTGCGAGCACCAGCCTGAATTGGTCTCCTTTTACCCTGACTGCCTCTAGGTTGGCCTGTTTCCTCTTGACTAATTTCACTCTCTCTCTCTCTTCAAATTGAGAGAAATCCTAGACCTCACTAACCTATGGTCACTGCACGTAACCTTACCTAACACTTCTACATCCTGCACTATGCTTGGATCGGCAGAGAGTATGAAATCTATTTCATTCCTTGTTTCTCCATTAGGGCTTTTCCAGGTCCACTTCCTGTTGCTGCGATTCCTGAAGAAGGTATTCATTATTCGGAGCCTATTCCTTTCCGCGAATTCTACTAATATCTCTCCTCTTGCATTCCTAGAATCGATGCCGTAGTTGCCAATGGCTTGCTCACCAACCTGCTTTTTCCCCACTTTTGCATTGAAGTCGCCCATGACTAAAGTATACTGAGTATACTTTCTGAAGTCGCCCATGACTAAAGTATACTTTCTCATTGCTAGTTCAACATCTTCATAAAACTGTTCTATTTCTTCATCATCGTGACTAGAGGTTGGGGCATAGGCTTGCACTACCTTCATTTCGTACCTCCTATTCAGCTTCATTACGACGACTGCTACCCTTTCATTAATGCTGTAGAATTCATCAATGTTGCCCGCTACGTTGTTATGCACTAGAAATCCTACCCCGGATTCTTTCTTATCTGGAAAACCTCTGTAGCAGAGGACGTGGCCGTTAGTCAGTACTGTGTAAGCCTCACCAGTTCTTCTAACCTCACTAAGGCCAATAATATCCCAGGAAATGCCTGATAATTCTTCAAATAGTCCTGCTAAGCTAGCCTCACTCGAGAGGGTGCGCGTGTTGAACGTTGCCAGGTTCAGTTTCCATTGGCGGCCTGCCTTGACCCAGAGATTCTTAGCACCCTCTGCCGCGTACCGCCGCCTTGGTCAGGTGCTCCGCAGCCACTGGGAACTGAGGGCCATGGGTTAATTGTCGGAGTCATGAGGGAGGTAGTGGCCAAATACTGCACCAGGGAGGCCAATTCCTGTTCTGGTGAGGGAGTAACTTTGATGAAGCTTAGTGGGCCTGCCTAGTTTGGTTGCACCTGAACTAGTATAGCCCCACTAGCTCTCGGCAATATGTACTTTTTTTCTTTGACGGTGTCAGGGACCACTCCATGCCTGAAAATGTAGTGGAATGGAGCAGGATTCGAACTTACGACCTTCAGATTTGAAGTCGGGTGTTCTACCTCTACTCCACGCCACCACGTAGTATATCAAGGTAGTATATGGTCCTGTAAAAGAAAAGAAATCAGTCGTATAGTTAAGAGCTTACCTTTACTGGCAACAGCCCATTAATAAACCAGCGGCCTTGATTCAAGGTTATGCCTCTGTTACAGCGCGAAGAATCCACTGACAAAACCCATGTGAATACATATAACAAAGATGAGCTGGCAAAACTTCCCCTGAGAAAGACTGAAGCGAATGTTTACAAAATATGTTTCAGGCTGCTCATAAAAGCTAATGAAACCACATCCTCAATTATGTGCACAGCATATTCGCTGAATAAAATTGGCTATTCTTTTCTTCAAGTCATTTAGATTCCTTGCTCCTACGCGGAAAAAGGCAGTAAATCTTCCCAAACAATGCGACGGGAAATTCTGCAATAGCGAAACGCTCAGTTACATCTTCGGCACAGATCATCGCAACCTCGGCTGATACTATTATCCACCGTACAAGCGCAAACATGAACAGCGACCTTATTTTACTGGGGAATTTCGCTGCGACTTAAGTTAGGATTATGTAAGGCTTTCGATCACTCGCGTAAACAGCACACGTTTGGTGATCACTGGTGCAAAGCATACCTATCGTTTTCGCTCACCGTTAGGTACACACGCATGCTCACCATTCGCGTCTACACTTTTACCAACAAGCACGCGCAACGAAAGTTTGCAGAAATTAAAAGAACGCAAGAACTTACCGCTGCTGCCTCCGCATTTCTCGGATTGTTCGGAGGTACTTTCGACGCCAAGCAACGATGTCGTCTCTTTCGAGCAATGCGGAATTCCTTTTTCTCTTTCGGAAAACTAACCCCAAGTCGTTCAGCATTCGTTGCATCGTGCGAGTGCTGATCGTCGGCATGTCCATGTCAGGGTCGCTGATCACGTCGTTGCGTAGCTTCTCGGACGTAGGCAGTTCATTGCGCATGAAATAGCTGTGCACTTTGCGCCGCAATGCTGCCAACGCAAACGTGCAGTAACGCAGCAGCCTCGTCTTGGCGGTCATGCGCTTCCCAGCTTCGCCCGAGACCAAGAAATCCAGTTTCTTACTCTTTGGAGAGGAGAGTGGGGCCCGCAGAGCTTCAGCCTTGATTCGAGTTACCGTTCGCATCAGTGGCGTAGCCAGAAATTTTGTTCGGTTGGGGGGGGGGGGGGCTCAGGTTTCAGCGCGGCCTCCTCCTTACAGCATTTGTCCAGGGATTAAATACATGAATAATAACTGCATTGCCAATGCCGTTGTATATTAGATGCTGCAAACGAATTATTGAACGCTACGCACCGTGAAGCGTATATGTATTTTTTCATAAAAGAATACATTCGTATGTCCCGAAAATTGTGGCAGAAATAACTGATATCAATGCTGCCGCGTTTTTTGTCTATTTAATACATAAAGAAAATATCACACGAACTTTAGAACTATATCAGTTCGAAACCAGCAAAGCAGTGCATGCAGCTGATATGAAAAACGTAAGGGCCATGAAATAAATAAGTTGAGGACAAATATTTTGATCAATCTTTGTCATTCAAGAACCTTGTTTACATTTTTTTCACATATCCAACGACCACGAAAAAACCTCAATGACGCTGTCCCTCGTTGAAATAGATTGCGCAGGAGCAGCTGTTACCGGTCATGTATTGTAATCACACCGAGATTATACTCGCAACAGTGAGTACAAGTAAAAAGTAGGAGTTCTGCAAAATATACATTAGAAATGCGAAGATAGAACGGAATATACAAATGCCAAGATACAACTTGCTAAAGGGCAAAAAAGAGTCGCTGAAAACAAAGTTCACTGCTTGTATACACAAAACCTCGCAACAAGATATTCAAATATACGTCTAAGTCGCCAATAAATCTATGTATTTAAGCAAACGTCAATGTATATAATGCGTCAAACTAGACAAATAAACATGCTGCTTAGTCAGAGATAGTAAACTTTGTGCACAGAAAGACAGATGATCTAGGCAAGAACAAAACTATGATCGCAGAAATCATGATATGTACTCGCGCCATGCGGCGGTCGCGACAGCGCCATATGGGTAGAATAATAGAGGAATAATGCAAAAATCAGTACGAAAATGTGCAATTTAAGTGCCTGCACAGCGGCAACAATTATTCTGCACCCAAAACGAAAGGACGGTATTGCTTCGTTTCAAAAAAGAAATAAAAGCAGGTAGCTAAAAAGGAAAGAAAAGGACAAACGAAAGCAACAGATGATGCGGCAAGTTGAACTACCCAATATCCGAGTGTGTTTTTGGCAAACGCCGCGTGGGCCGGGCTTTCAATGAGCAAGGTCGGTCAAAATTGGTTATTGATGTCCTCGTAATTTTCGTATTCGCATGATAATTTTGATCATGATGATAACTGCTACAATAAACAGCAAAAATTTCTGTGGTTTTAAAAGCTAACGAACAGTCATACGTTTTCAGAATTACGAGCTTATGGACCTGAATGAACAGAGCTTTTTACTTGCATTGATTTTTGCTGCTTCGCTAACTAAGGACAAACTTCTCTCGGTGGGGAAGTTGAGTGAAGCGGTCAATGACTTCGGACACGTTGATGCCGAAGTCTCTGTGGGTGTATCGAAGCACCAGCCTAACGATGCGTTCCACAGACATTGTAGAGCGCAAGTAGTTTTTTTAGTAGAGTAGCAGTCTGGGTCAGTTGGTACATACTTAATAGTAAAAACCAGTCAAAAGACGAGGACAGAGAAGAGACGTGGCACACACGACGACTGGTACTAACAACTGGGCTTTATTGAAGAACCCCGTCTCTCAGGAAAACCCGGCGAGCATGCGCAGCTCAAAAGCCGACACCCACACACGAACAAAAGTGATTGCAAAACGCCACGTAGCTAACGCCAGTGCGATAGGAAACTAAGTTCCTTCTGCATCAGTGAGAGAGAGGTAGAACTGATGCAATTATCCCCTTGCAAATTGATATGGTAAGCTTCGAGAATTTCACGCTCCGTCTTGCCCTTGCCCCTACCAAGGATTTTAACATTGGAAAAAAGTCGTCGTGTGTGCCACGTCTCTTCTCTGTCCTCGTCTTTTGACTGGTTTTTACTATTCAGTTTTTTTAGTAAACTCTTGTTAAAAATATTCTCTCTGCGCTGGCAGTGGTCACTGGAAGGGTGACTAGAATCTGCAGCAGTTTGTACACATTTACATAGAACCTGCAGTCGCAATGAGAGAAGGCATCTATACCGGTGCTAAATCCTAAAGCACTCCCTCGATGTTGTTGGCATCCTTGTTTAGGTACCTTGCACAAACAGTAGGCTGTTCGATTCCAGCGATGCCCGTCATTACGTAAGGAAGTATGGAGAAGCAGCCTGCTTTTGCAACTAGGCTTTCTTTGATAATTTCACCACAAATTTCTATAATTTGGTTTTGTGCATCTGGGCTTAACTACGAGGCATTACTGGGGCAACTTTCCAAATGGTTCTTCAGATATGTATCTCCACAATCAGCTCGCATGCGAAGAAGCACTCTGAAAATATCTGTATTTTCAGCGGGGGCTATGTTTAAATCCATTGGGCTACTGTCCCTGTGGCCACGGAGAGCAAGACACTTTCGCCCGCAAAGAAGAACTGCAGGCCGTTAACTTTCTTCTGCTTTCTCGTATTTTACTTTGCCTGCCCTGGTTCAGCTGATCGATCACATTGGGCGCGCTTCCTGTAAATGTTTGGAGAGAATTATCAGCTGCTAGCTGACAGTCACGGTGATATTCAGTATTTTCGTGTGTGTGGAAGATTGCGAGCGCGTGCTTTCATTTCTGGAACGGCCTGGACACGAGGGCTCTAGTGCACGCATACTGGCCCAAGTTTATAAGAGCATTAACGCCATAAAGCTCCAGAATTGAAAGACTAAAGTACGCCTTTGGAAATGACAGTAAACCTTTCGCATCAAAAGTTTATGGGAACATTATATCCATAAAGTTTTGGAGAATTTAAATCCATGCGCTGCGTAGATTCTGCGGCCGCTGCGAGATATACCGCAACGCGCCCGCTCGCTATCGAAAATCACCTGAAATTTTGTGCACGGATGGGGCTCCTTGCGTTACGTGACTCCAGTTGCAAGGGCGTTGCCACGAAATCCAGCCCGAGTTCACAATGTTCGCGCCGAAACGTCTTTTAGAGCATGAAAAAGACATTGTAGACAGAATCCAGAATGATTCCCGGCGTCGGTGGTAGTTTTGGTCGGCGGTGCATGCCGGCACAAAAACATTTCGGGGGGGGGGGGGGGGGGGCTGAAGCCCCATCAGCCCCTCCCCCCCCCCCCTGGCTACGCCCCTGGTTCGCATACTCACTCCGGTGAGCTCGGCGACAGTCCGGCACACAGAATTCGTCGACAGCTCGGGCTGACGGCGCCTTACTCCAGCGTAGACATTACAGGTAACCTGCTTGGTTTGTTTGGAGACCCACGTCTTGTCACACTTAGAGTATAGCCTCCTCGGAGAACGAAAAGGAGAGTTTGCGGCCACACACGGTACCGCCGGCACCGGGGACGCCATGTTTACTGCGAGAGCATGCAGCAGGCGTGTGGAAAACGTGGTGCCATCCAAGAAATAAAAAAGAAAAGAATTAGGACGCACGATAACTTTTCAGATGCGAAGCATCTTATGCTCGGGGCTATGTCACTCCCTCCCTCCGCCGTGCGGCGTCCACTTCTGGTTCCGCTTCCGGTTCCACTTCCGGTTCCGGTTCCGGTTCCGTTTGAGAACGCTTCAGGCGTTTTGCCCGAATGATCCCCAGGTGCTTCGCCCACTCATCACCATTCACTTCGTCCTCTCATTCTCCTCCCGCAACGCCGCGATGAGTGCCACGGACAGCGCCAGCGTCAACGCCAGTGTCTGCGCCGTGGACAGCGCCGTGGACAGCGCCGCGGAGAATAGGGCTCGTGCCGCTGCCACGAAACGTCAGCGGCGACAGGCCGATCTGAAAACTAATGGGAACTTGAGTCGACCCCATGGCTGCTTCGCATACTACTCAGGGTTCCCCTACGGGAAGATGGTGCATTTTTTTTCCATGAACAGCTTCCCATTCTTGTTCTATATTTATAATTAAGAAAGTTTTATTTATTCGAGCCAAGTAACTCTTAGAATCAGAAAATAAAATAGGTACTATTTCCTGGCGCGTGCGCATGCAGGTGGTTCGGTTCTGTAGCTTCCACAGTGCTGTCAAGGAAAGCTGTCGCCGAGTTGTTTTATAGAGAACTATTGAATGATCGCGAAAGAAACTCATCACGTGACTCCGAGTGACGCCGCCACGGATGGAAGGTGCCAGTGAAGTCTAGAACGTTCGCTAGCTTCCACTGTGCTGCACGCTAAAGAAGACACAAGAACCTTCTGGAGGCCGGGCGCGCGGGCATAAAAGGGTGCAGCGGCGGGAGCAGTCAGCCAGTCCAAGCCACGTTGAAGTCAGCCGCGGAGATGGCGAACTACGTTGAAGTGTGAGTCGTTCGGTCGGTCGAAGAAGACGCGTTTTGTGATGGTTGGTGTCAGTCGATCTGGAAGAATCGAGTGACGACGTCGTGGGAGCTGCGACGACTTTGAAGAGTGCCTCCTGGAAGAGTGGCATTCGGGACCGACGTCGAAGAGAACGGCCCTGGAGTTTGCGTGAGTGTTTCCTGGAAGAGAAACACATTCGAGTTACTTTACAAGAGTTGCGGACTGGACCCACTTTGTGAATATTCAGGACTTTAAGTGTTCTCGAATTGTTTGTAGTGAAAGTGATTGCATTTGAGCGTGATTTGCTGTTGGTTCCTGTGGTTGCAAAGACTACCTGAGATATAGAGTGAGTTGCGATGTGAATTGAGTTGTGATTGTTACCAGGCGAGTGTGCATGGTTTTGTGTTGTTTGTACTGCCTTAACTGAGAATGTATTTTGTTTGTGTTATCAACTCTCGGCTCTGACTCGGTCTTTGGTCCACAACCGCCGTTCCCTGGCGCACTAGAAGGACCACCCCTCAAAATTGTCCGTGCTTTCGTGGGGCATTTCGGGGGGCAGATACGTCAGCCTTTGGAATCCGCCCGGCGATTGCAACCCCTTAACGGGATCAGTGACAAAAATTCTTCCAGACCTGAGTGAATTGATTGACTGAATAAAACGCTCATAGAAATATTTACTTTCGTCTATCTCTTGTTGTTTAGTTGTTCTTGGAAGCGTGATTTGTGAGTTAATTTTTTCGGGAGTTTCTTCAATGCGTTTCCTCGTTTCCCCAACAGGCGTACCAGCAGGTTACACTTTGTTTCATTTCTAGTAGCAGCTTTACTCCTCTTTATGGGCTTTATTCACGTCTTTACTTGTAAACGAACCCATCCCCTTCTGATCCGCCTAGAAAAATTACCATGTGACCCCCTGCTCTCCCCCTCCCCCCCAAAAAATATCCTGCGTACGCGGCTGCCGCAGCTTTAAAATTTTTTTTCTGTGCAGAACGCGATGCCATGGCACTGAGCAAGCCTTCTGGAGCTCAGTTTCGGCACTCCCGACGAAACAAGTTGGCTGAAGAGAAAGCGCAAGGAGACAGGCTACGAGCTTGGCTCCTTTCTACAGGTAAGCTGTTCGTTTTCATGCTTGCGTTTAAACTTACAGAATACGCTCCAAATCGGTAGTATTCGTAGCCTGAGCTAAGGACCAAAATTGCTTTCAGAACCTCATGAATGTGAGACTGCCAGTGCCAGTGAACCATCCCACCGGGTGGCCGAAAATCAGCACCTCGAGGACATCCCACTTCAAGCAGGCGCGGATCCTGGGGGGATGTCCGGATGTCCTGACCCCCCCCCCCCCTCAGATTTCTGTATTGCCCCCTCGCTGATAGGGGGATGGCCCTCTCAAAAAAAAATATGGCCACCAGCATTCTTCGAAATTATTTTTCGTGAGTACCAGTGGTATCAGCCATGTAGAAGTAAAGGTAGCTCGCTCACAAGCTTAGTTGTACTCCGTAGGGGTGTGGTGTCGCGAAGTTGCCGTAGTTAATTTTTCTCATGAACACCTTGGACCTCCTGGCGCCGGCCGTGCCTTACTCGTCCCGTCGGTGGCGTCGAATGAACGAGGGGACGTCCCTTTTGCCAAGCACGCCGATGTCCGCGCGAGCGCCTTCGCGCCTGATCAACTTAGTTCCGCATTGGGGTGTCATCGGTTGCCTCATTTGCTGTCATCGGTTCCGCGACCAACCTGCTTAATGAAAGAGATATCTCGCTGCAGTGTTCATATATAAATAATAACAACTAACAGCTAAACTAATAACTACGCATAGGCAACTTTTTTTTAACTGTAGCACTCATTGTGATCACAGTTACACGTTAACAATATACAGTACGAGCACAGTACCGTTCGTACGCTACAAGTTTTTCATTGTAACTTCGCAGTTTTATTGTCGTACATTAAGCATAGGAAGCTCAAAGCTGCCGGATCCGTTTATCTGAGTGGGCGTTCTCGCGGAGCGGGGCGAAGCCTCGGGGAGCGTGACGTCAGCGGCCAACGCCAGCGCGCGGGCCTTGGATGGCGTCGCGTGGTTAGAGAAACGGGAGCAGATGCGCGCCTTGTGTAAAAGGATGACGTCGCGTGGGAAACAAAACATGAAGACGCTGGCTCGCGCTCACGGCTACTACGCCACATCGTTCTTCTTGTAGGTGGCGTCGTGAGTCTTCATACGCGGTGATTCGCATATCGCAAACAACCAGCGTAGTGGATGCCGCGTTGAAACGAAGGTGTCTTAGCCGAACACAAAGAATCTTCTTAAGGAAATCAAGGTGTCCCAACAGAACTCCAAAGACGGACCCGTGCTTACGCATTTATAAAGAACCTGCGACAGACCATCCCAAATTTTATTTTAAGAAACAATACAGGTTGATATACCGGGTGTTCAAAATTAAGCTTTATGGTTTTCTTAAAATTAGGCACTGGGAGGCACGTGAAGACCACCTGCGCAAATAAGTTGCGTGGCCAGGGGGACAAAAAGTGAGATAATTATCCCTGTCAGTAACCGAATTAACTAAAATTGAATAATTAACTTTTATTGACTGCAGTAAGTGTGTATGTTTGTATTAAAAAGTTAGAGGCAGTCGTGTTTCTGCACAGTTTCACTTGGAAGAATTCTTCTAGCATGTCTATGCTCCGAGATATTCAAACTCCAAATTTCAATTGTCGTTCGCATGATTACGCATGCAAGAGAGTGAGGATCGGCGCAAAGCTCCTCCCTGATGTGACGCGGCTGTTGGGTGCAGCGTTTAGTCTGACAACGCGGCGGAGGCATTGGCAAAGATAATAACTGCCCCCCTTCCCCTCACGGCTGGCGAAACAAAAAAAAATTGAAGAACCTGTAACCGCTGTCGTAACACGCGACCGCGCAGCCTGTAAAGATGGCGGCAGCTGCTATGCCGAGATAATGGCGCGAGCGGAGAAGCCGGAGGGCAGTGCGCGTGCGTAATGGCGACTAGACGACCGGGAATGGTCCTTGTTTGGGCTATGCAAATAAAGTGACTGCTGATTTCCAAGTATTGTAAGTTTTATTGAAATCAAAAGCAACAACTGCACCATCAACAGTAGAAACCTTTTTAGCTATGCTAACGAATATTTCATACTGCCGCTTTAACTTTGGTGTTGTCATGTACAAATCTCATGACAACACTTCACCCATCAATATGTCAATGCCCTAAAAATGTTCAAAATGCCTCCCTTCCACAGCAATGCAAAGCATAAACCGATCTCGCGTCGAGTCGATAACTCTGCGCAGTATAATTGAAATTTGGAGTCGGATATATCAAGGAGTACAGGAGGCATACGTGAATATCTTAGCAAACATCTACAAGGTTTCCACAGCTACCTTGGTTCTCCACAAGAAAAGTAGAAAGTTACCTATCAAGAAAGGGGTCAGGCAAGGAGACATAATCTCTCCAATGCTATTCACTGCATGCTTAGAAGAAGTATTCAAGCTCTTAGACTGGGAAGGCTTAGGAGTGAGCATCAACGGCGAATATCTCAGCAACCTTCGGTTTGCCGATGACATTGTCCTATTGAGCAACAATGGAGAGGAATTACAACAAATGATTGAGGACCTTAATCGAGATAGTGCAAGAATTGGGTTGAAGATGAATATGCAGAAGACAAAGATAATGTTCAATAGCCTGGCAAGGGAACAAGAATTCGGGATCGCCAGTCACCCTCTAGAGTCTGTAAAGGAGTACGTTTATCTAGGTCAATTACTCACAGGGGACCCTGATGACGAGAAAGAAATTTACAGAGGAATAAAATTGGGTTGGAGTGCATACGGCAGGCATTACCAAATCTTGACTGGGAGCTTACCACCTGGGGTTCTTTAACGTGCACTACAACGCAAGCACACGGGCGTTTTTGCATTTCGCCTACATCGAAATGCGGCCGCCGCGGCCGGGATGCGATCGCGCAATCTCGTGCTCAGCAGCGCAACGCCTGAACTGACTGAGCCACCACGGTGGGCTACAGGTGTTGCTCTAGCCGTATAAAACGCGGGATTATCGTGAGCAGAAACGGTGAAATTCGGTAAATGACAAAGGCTACCATCATCATCATCATTGACAGAAGCTGACCCCCCCCCCCCCCCCTCAGAAAAAACCTGGATCCGCCCCTGACTTCAAGTATCACATTCTTGCCAAAGAGACGGCAACTGCTAGACTGAACTCAGTTGCGACGAAGAACAGCGCTCTACTACGAATACGTTCAGCTGCGCACCGAGTGATGATGACCCTTCGCGACCGTTGCCGTGCGACGACCTTCACACTGACAGGCGCACCAGGCTTATGCGTGGTCCTATTCAGCCGTGTTTGAATTGCTAACCGCGAACGGAACGCGAAAGTTTTTCGCGCGCTGGTACGACGAGTTTAACTGGCTGGAATATAGCACAGAGAAAGACGCCGCGTTCTGCTTCTGCTGTCGCGCTTTTCCGCAGCAGAGTTCAGCCTGGAAGGGTCATTCAGATCCAGCATTCGTCTCCGTGGGCTTCAACAGATGGAAGAAATCTGTAGAGAAGTTCAGGGTTCATGAAAAGTCCAACAGTCACTCTAATAGCATCCTGTGCTAGAAGTCTTACAAAAAATGCAAATCTGTAGGTGAACTGCTAGATGAGAATCACGAGACGCGTGTCGTTTTGAAAGAAGAAAAACGAAAAAGAAACCGAGAACTTTTACAGCGTTTGTTGACGTTCTAATTCTACTCGCGAAGAGTGGCAGGCCCTTTACAGGCCACAACGAAAGAGAGGAAAGCACAGAAAAAGGTTTGTTCCTAGAGATCGTTCATCTCTTGAAGAAATCTGATCCTGTCTTGCAAGCTAACCTTGATTCTGGACCGAAAAATGCTTTGTACACCAGCAATAGAACGCAGAACGATCTCATTGAGGCACTGCATGCTGCGATGATGCAATCGATTATTCACTGCCTGGAAGGCAAAACTGCGTCTCTCATATGCGATGAGACTAGTGACTGTGGACACCACGAGCAGTTAGTTGTCTGTTGTAATAAGGTACTTCAGTGAGGAGAATAACCGGCCCGTAGAAGTGTTCACCGCACTACAGCGACTTCTTAGTGTTGACAGCAGCTCAATATTCTCGGCACTGGAGCGAGTTCTAGGTGTTCTCAAAATCGCGTGGACATCAGTGAACTCTGTTTGCTTCGATTGCGCTGCTGCCATGTCAGGGCACATTTCAGGGGTGCAAGCCAAATGCAAAGAGAAAAACAACAGAATATTATACGTCCATTGTTACTCTCAGTGTTTGAATCTGACTCTCGTTGATGCCTGTTTGTCAAGGGCCGAGAACAAAATTCTTTTTGATTTCTTCGGCACCTTGCAGCTAGCATAGCACTTCATAGAATCTAGCCGAGTGCGTTACTCAATTTTTGAGCATATATCTTCGGCGTTAAGCACAGGTCTAACGACGCTAATATCTCTGTCCACAACCAGATGGGCTTGCCGGGCAGAAGCCGTCAAAGCAGTGCGGGATAACTACTGCGCCTTGGTAAGCGCCGTAGAGGGAATCATGGAAAACACGCAGCATTCGGAAACGCGAGCAAAAGCAAAAGGACTTCTCGCGCAACTGGAAAGCTTCTAGTTTCAATTCTGTATGGAAATGGCCCATCCTGTGCTGCAGATGGTCCTCAAGGTCAGCCGCATGCTCCATGACCCAAAAATAAATCTTCTTACTGCGTTCCAGGGAGTGAAAAATCTCCAAGAAGCTCTCAAGGAAATGAGGCTGGACGAGAGTGCATTTACAAAGGTGTTTCAAGGTGCCACAGAGATATGACAGACTCGCGGGATCAGTATTCCTGCTGTGAGACAGAGGAAAGTGTCTAGACGTGCAGACGTGAACTTTGCCAGTCAGTTTTTTCACGAAGCAAAGGAGGAAGAACTCCGCGTCAGCGTTTTTTACCTCATGCTTGATGCCTTCGTTGAAGGAATTGAGGCAAGATTCACGCAGGAGACCGTCGTTCTCATATCTGCGACAATGAACATACTGCGCTTCACTGCCAATAACGAGGAGATAGACGTTGTCACTAAGTATTTTGACGTGGAGTCTGACAGCTTGCGGGCTGAGCTCCGCTTACTGAAGACACAGGTTAGCACAGAGCACATAAAGCTTGCATTGTCAACAAGTTCTGAGTCAGTCATCGAACAGTTCGCGACAAAATCGCGTAGATTTTTGCTTTAGACTTTTCACGATTGGTGAAACGTACTATATATCTCCCACGTGCTACACATTTTTAGTAATCTAATCATAAAATATTTTTACCACCACATTACATATCCATTAGTTTGTATGTTTGTTGAGCATGACATAATGCGTGCGTGTTATCTTGTGCAAAAAAGTAATTATAGCCCTTGTTTCTATTACACGTTTCTATCAAGCGCCAGAAAGTAAGATTATCAACCGTACATTTGGATCCTCAGAAGAAAAAAAATGGCATGTCATAGCGTTTATATTCAATAATTACTTAATATTGTAACTTGCTGTTTTTCGTATTTTTAATCTGCGGTATATTCGCGTGCTTTTAAGCGTTGCCATTACGTTGTGTATTGGGTGGCGCTTTTCGTCCTCTGCATGAACGTTGCAGACGCCATATGACAGCTTTCGCTATGTATAGGTGCACCCATGCGTTTGCCCTGTATGTATACTATATTTTCCAAACTAGCAGAGTCACGTTGAGGCAATATTTTAAAATATTCTGTGCAGTTAAAGATGGCATATGTGTCGTATCTTTCTCTCGTTTAGAAAGAATAAAAATTCTTTGTACGCGCGTTGTGTCATAGACGCCTCAGCTGCGCAGGGACTGCCTTTCTTTGCGGACGTTTCACAAGAAAGTGAAACCAACTGCTTAATAATATTTTGTATATGTTACAATGCAATATTGTTGAAACAAACGTTTCATAACCATATTTCGTCTCAGCCCTACAATATGAGCGGAAGGACATCAGGGGGAGTGCGTTGATAGAAACGGGGGGGGGGGGGGGGGGCGCTCTGGGAAAACCTCGCCCCCCCCCCCCCCCCCGATGAAAAATCCTGCGCACGCCTATGCTTCCCATAAAGCTATAATTGTGACTAGCTGGCCATCGACGGTGATCGGCCGCCTGGCTAGTGACGACAAACATGCGGCGCACCCGTTATTTTCCCATTTTCTGAGTGTTGTTGCACTGCTGTGGTGTATTTCGGTTATTAGACCAACTGGGTAAACAAACACAAATGCTTTAGTATGAATTTCTGGCACTCAAGCAACAGAAGCTATCTTGCACAAAATAGAACGTGCAAAAGTTAGGAACTATACTCTGAAATTTACTTTGAAGGAAATATAGAGCTCAATTAAATACCTGTTCATACAAATCCCTCTTAGGTTTCAGAAACATAAAGCTTTAGCGATGCAATTCGATGTCCTTCAAGATCGTGCACTCTTCTTGTAGAACAGAGTAAATACCTCTTCACTCTGCCACCCAGGAAAGTTATCAGGATGCGGTTTGCCGTTAGGATATCCCCACGCTTGTCATCCTTGTCTTTTTTTTTCCTCTTTTTTTTCTGCAGCAGCAGGAAATCGTATGTGACGTTTAGAAGACGGTTTGAACTGGGCTGTCGAATTGAAGCAAATACCCGTTCGGTTCGGGTTCAACGCGCTCCGATTTCATACCGGTTCAGTTCTGGCTAGGGAAAATTAAATTTTTAATCGGTTAGCTAACCGGTCCGCAACACTGAACCGGTTGGCGAAACGGTTCGGTGGAAGCTCTGCTATGCTGCCCCATGGCGATATGTGGCACATCAACTTGTCCACATGGTGCATGCGCAAGTTTCATCGGGATGACGCAGAAATGGGTTCTCTGGCACGTGAGATTTCGTCCTTCTTTAAAGCAATAACTTGTGGTTATAACGAAATTATCAATAAACATGTTTAAATTCTTTGTGAAGCTCGCCGGGTTTTCGTGACCGTGGGTGCTGCGTCTGTATCCGAATAGTTCAACCAATCGCAGCGCAGGACGCGCGCAACATCGCCGCTGGTTTCCTTGCAGCACCACCAGATGGCGCAGGCCTCCGCGGGAGCGGCATTGCATCAGCCTCTCTACAATAAAGCCAGCCGTGTCACTTTGTGCGGAAACTCAATAAACAGAAATCGTTTTTAGACTCTTTGTGCACTCACACAAAGCTTCGCTGCATATCTTTTTCCTTTATAAATGGCACATTGCACTTGGAAACACGGCCCCCATTAAAAACGCTTTGTCGTGAGTATATAAAAATTAAAGGGCATTATTAGATGTAATACTGTATAGCATGTTGCAATGGGATGATAAGTGACAATCTTGAAGTAATATGACGTAATCTAGACGCGAACATATAGCAAAGCACCTTATGTTCTGGGAATCACAATGTCCAGAAATGAACAATAAAAATAAGCATATGTTGAGCACGAAGCGCGATCATTGAGTACAGAGCTAGAAGTACCGAACATACGAATAATATTTATCGCAGAAAAATAAAAAAAGTAAACACTAAACAGAAGCACCACAGATATATATAGTTGCTGTTGACTCAATTTTACCAATTTCTTGCTGACACTGTCTGCCATTAAAGTATGGGGTTTTACGTGCCAAAACCACGATCTGATATGAGGCACGCCGAAGTGGGGGACTCTGGAAATTTGGACCACCTGGGGTTCATTAACGTGCACCTAAATCTAAGTACACGGGTGCTTTCGCATTTCGCCCCCCATCGAAATGCGGCCGCCGTGGCCGGGATTCGATCCCGCAACCTCGTGCTCACCAGCCCAACAATATTGTTAACAATTGATATGACGGTACTGTTCGTGTCACGATCATGCCGACTTGCGTAATTTTCGGTTGCCGCACAAACAGTAGCACTGCGACAAAGCCAAACTACGCAGAACCAGGTCTGCGCCATTTACCAAAAGTTATACAGTGCAAACACCGACTACTGTCGGTGCTAATGAAATTTGTTTCACTTGAGAGAGAGTTGAATTCTAGTGACTGTTGGAGGCGGAATTTTGATTTAGGGCGTGAAGATATTTTTAAAGAATTTTCGAAAATACGAAAACAAAAAATAAGTACGAATTTTACAAATTAATAGCTCTTAATCAAGAACAGCTATCGCGGTTCTGTAAATGGCATCCATTAGATCATTCAAAACACACAAATCCGTTACGTCAATTTATACGTTACGTCAATTTATACCTTACGTGAATTCTTTACGTTGTCTACAAGGATGCAAAAGCTGTATTTCCATATTACTAACTTTTTTTTACATTAATGTGTAATACATCAATTATTTCACTTTAAATTTTGATCCCGCGACCTCGTGATTAACAGATAACGCCATTAGCGGCGAGAAGATGGAGTGGCGTCCTCTACGAGTGACGTCACGGCCAGGACAGCACTCGCTCGGCTGCTGCGCGCGCTCGTTCCCTTCGTGCAGGCATGGGGTATTGGTAGCTCAAGCCGAACTTATTGAAGGATATGCCGGCTTCTTTTTACTGTCATGCCTCAACAGCAGTTTCAACGTCAAAACCGCGAGTCGTGAAAATTTGCGGCGTGGATATCGCTAGCTATGTAGCATTGAAGGGGTCTACTGGTTTTGCAATGCGTATATGCGCAGTGTCTGTCCATAAACTTTGCGTAAAAAGAATGTCAGCAAATTCAGCAGACGAAGTTGTGTATGATGCTTCGCAAAACACTTAACATTCCCTTAGTGCTTAGCTATGAGAGACATTGCATTTTACAAGGAAGAAAGATCTTGGTATTGGTATTTGTTGTCAATATTATAAATGCGTGTTAGAAGGAAACTGCACAGCGAATCTTTTATGATGATGCTTATTACTATGGTGAGTTGTTATAGTCAAATATGGCTACATTATTAATGCGTAAAAGGAAGAGTTAGGTGCGCATTTTGCATGAAAAGTTTTGCTAATACTTTCTCCATTCTCTGAAACAGGCACCCAGAAAACGCATTGCTCATAGCTGTTTAACGACGGCGCATCACGTATAGTATGTATATACTTTAAGAATACTATAACAGCAATCACCTAAAAGAACAGTTTTGTGATTAAGATCGAGAGCCTATCAATTGCACGCGAGATAAATGCTCCATAGTGACCCTCAGTTGCCTTTATCGATATCATGGCACAGCCTTTACGCAACTAAATCTACCGACTGTGGTTTTGGCGCGGCACGCATTATTCGCGAAACCCACCAGTTCACTACAGCTTCGGATTGAATCCATGAAGCAGTTCTTTAAGCGCCAATTGCAATGCCTAAGGTATACTCGAGGCTATACAGCGCAGCTTAGGCTGCGCTGAAGAGGAAAATTCAAACGCCTTCTGCCTCACCTTGTCTCGATCCTGCGTTGTCTAACTACACAAACTGAGAACTATTCGCTTCGTAGTACATAAAAGAGAACCTCACATACCCGCCTCATAGAGAAGACACCACAAGCATCAAATGAATTCACTTGATTTTTGACCTCCACAGCGGAATAATGATTTCTTTAATAAGCCTCATACTGCTAATGAATGAGGCTTCGGCTTCTCTCTAGCTGCAGCCATATGGTCCAAAAGGCATATTTCACAAAAAAAATTTGGGCCTAGCAGCCTGTGTCAGTTCGTCAAACAGATTCGTGATGTGTGTTCAAGAAAAAAGCAGCAGTAAATTGTACAAGTGAGTTGAACGTGTAGCACGGAACAGTGAATAAATATTGGTACATTCTCTTGCGTATTCTGCAAATAGCTGTAAGCCTCAATTAGGTTTACTTCAAATTACCGCCACTTGAAATTAACCGGTGAAGAACGGCCTAATTTTGAGAAGCAGTTAAAGCAGGGGTTCTCAGGTACGTTCATCCTAGGGAACCCTGCTAAGCTCCATAAAGTGCCAAGGAACCCCCCCCCCCCCCCCCGATTTCACCGAATTATCGAGGGTATCAAGAAAACAAACAAATGCTGCACTACGTCAACAAGCTTTTATTTACTCAATGAATCGTCAAATCTTGTTTCTATTTAGCGTAAGACCGGTGCGGAAGCTGAAATTCTCTTCATCTCATGACTGATTAGCGCTAGCAGCGGCGAAGGCCTCGCGACATCCTTCGCGGCGCGCGTTTTCATCTGAGACGCGCTTTGCACCAACGGGCGCACATCCTTATTATTTTTTCGCCACTCAGCTGCTCGCCAACAAATTGTCCGTCCATCGCGATGTAGCCGGTGCTTTTTATCTTTGACAGCTTTGCACTGAGTAAAAGCGAAACTACTGCTTGCCGCAACCGCTGTCGACATAACCGCGGTTGCTATCGACGCGATCATGGACGGCGATCTTGCGGTTCAGAAGGCAGGCGGCTGACGCACGCACCAAGTCAAGACGAAAGTACCTTTCGCTGCAAGAAGTGCGGATGAAACTGCGGTCGCTATCGACGCTGCCATGGGAGGCGACTACGCAGTTGTGAAGGCACGCAGCCGACGCGCGCATCGAGTGAAAACGAAACTACTATTTGCCGCAACCGCTGCGGACGAAACTGCGGTGGTTATCGACGCGATCAGAGATAGCGACTACGCACTTACGGAGGCACGCGGCTAGCCGCCAACGCGGTGTTACGCGCGGCGATAAACGCAAGAATAAAGGCTTTAAAGGCACAATTAGGCACGAAGCGCTTCGGCGTTGCTGTCAGTCACGTGCCGCGTACGATTGCCGCTGAGGACCACGGCGATTCGGACTGCGCCGCTTCGTTTCGGTTGGACGCTACGCCGTTCTTGCTCTTCTGCGGCGCGCATTTGCGGGCTCCGCGTTTTTTTTTTTTTTTCCCTCCAACGTATAGGTCAGTGCGCACGCTATCGGCACCTACCCTATCTACAAATAGGAGAAAGGCGCATGGTGGTAAGTTACGGCCTCCGAGATTCAAGTGCGAAAGCTTAGGCGCGCTGCCCGTTCTCAGAGGTTGGGTGGCTACAAGCTGCTTGCGTATTTATTGCGCAGTTCGCGCGTTGCTGTTACGCACTGTGATGTGCTTTTTGACACTCGGGCATGGGTAATGGAGGTTCTTTGGATCAAGCGCACCTCGTGTTCGCCGTTTTAGACACTTGTCGGGAGCGGGACCAGGGAAAATTTATCAGTGGCTCGCGGAACCCCGAGCAGGGGCCTGCGGAACCCGTAGGTTCCGCGGAACCCACTTTGAGAACCCATGAGTTAAAGGAATAAGTGGCGCTGGTTGAATCTAAACTGGACTGTCAGGTCCTCGTGTTACTGTTGAGCGTTTCTGTGAAGAAATGAAAAATTAGATATTATACCATGGAGCTACTCGTCATAAGCAAACATGTTTTAATGGGTTAAAATCAAGGTAAATGTAGCAGTCATATGTACGTATGGCATCCTAACTGGATTCTAATGTGCTATGTTTATGCGTTTATGCATTTATTAGTCACGTGCTATTTATGCTTTTTTATTAGTCCCTCAATCTGCAAAGTCTACATCCGCGCATAAAAAACACGCAATTGGCTGAGCTCCTTCGGCTGGCACTGCAGCGTTGACCAAGGAAATAAACTGTCGTCTAGGAAATAAGCCCTTTGAATAAGTTTGCGCGAATGAAGACGTCGTAAAATGTATTTGAGATGACCGTCATAAGTACACAAGCACAGGGAATGACAGCGAACGAACGGAAACACTGCCGAAGGTGCCCGGACAGCACCCGAACGGAAGCAGATGACAGGCGCGAGTCCGTGCCCTGACGCCACGTGAGCGGCGCTCGCAGCGCCCCTGTAGCTCGTTCTCGGGGCTAATAGCCACTAAGCAACCACGGCTGGTACACTGTGTGCCATGGTCACCGCAATTGCCTCGAGAGCAAAATACCATGGTGCCTCAATTCTCCATAAAATAAGCCTAGACCTAACCCACTGTGGCCTAACCAAAACACAACTGCTGCTACTACTACTACTGCTGCTACTACTACTACTACTGCTACTACTACTACTACTACTGCTGCTACTACTACTACTACTGCTGCTGCTACTACTACTACTACTGCTACTACTACTGCTACTACTACTGCTACTACTACTACTACTACTTCGTCATCATCATCAGCAGCAGCAACAGCCGCCGCCACCTATGCGATATCCGATTACCACTGTCTTCTTTCGTTAGCTGATTACAACTTGCACCTGCAAATTTCATAACTTCATCACCCCACCCAGTTTTCTGCCGCCCTCGACTGCGCTTCCCTTGTCTTGGTATCCATTCAGTAACTTCACTGGTCGACTGGTTATCTATCCTACAAACTACATGGCCTGCCCTTTCTCTTTTTGTCGACTAGAATACCGGATATCGCAGTCTGCTCTCTGATCGACACCCCTCTCTTTCTGAGTGTTAACATAACGCCTAATGTTTTTCGTTCCATCGCTATTTGCGTGGTCCGTAACTTGTCCTCGAACTTCTTTGTTAAACTCCAAGTTTCTGCCCCATATGTTAGCACCACTAGAATTCAATAATTGTACACTTTTCTTTTCAACAACAGTGGTAAGCTTCCAATGAGGCCTGCCGTATGCACTCGAACCCATTTTTATTATTCTGTAAGTTTTCTTCTCATTATCAGTTTTAAGAGGAAAACCAGAAGCGCATGATAATCACAGGGTGGACGCGTATGGCGCCTTGAACTCAACGGTGGCGTTGAGGGCGTTGCCTGCACTGAAATGGCTTTGCACTGACGTATACAAGAAGGTGGCATATACGACGTACGTGTGTCTGAAATGAGGTAAGGTGACGGTGTGGGCTTTTCGATTGATCATCATGGAACGGCATTTAGTGTAGCGGAGCGAGGGCACTATAGAATAAACGTAACACAGACTCCAATTTTCAACAAGGAAATTTTATGTCAGGATCAGTTGTACTTGAACGCATAGGTCGGCACACTCGCTCATGAGTACACGCACTCACCCTCATTTCAAAGGCGTGAGTATACAGGGTGTCCCAGCTATCAGGCTGTGTGTGAAAAAAAAAAAAACATAAATGTGTTTTTCCGAGTGTGAAAGAAGCCCCCGAATACACGCAGAATTGCCGCACGGCTGGCCGCTCGAGGCACTTTGCGTGTATACACGGGCTTCTTTCACGCTCGGAAAAACACTTTTATGTGTGTGTTTTTTCACACACAGCCTGATAGCTGGGACACCACTTTATGTAGCACGTATTGAGCAACAGAAAGCTGTATCGGGAGTTTTCCATGTTGCTCTACAACTTCTCATTGACACTTTGATAATTAGAACAGTACTTCTCGAGTTAGGTAATTAATTACAAATAATTAATTAAATCTCAGTAACGAAAAAATTACTGGCGGCTACTCCACTGTACTGGAAAGAATACGCACTAGGTTGGCTTCGCGTAACGCCGTTCATCTTTTTTTTTTAAATCGTGCTGCGTGATAGCTGGGACACCCTGTATACGAACGTGAGTGAGGACCGGCGAGTGTGAGTTTGAGCATCAGTACGTACCTGTGAGTATGAACATGGGTGAGTGACTGTGAGTGTGATTGTGACTAGACCTGAATATGCACTGGTGAATGTGAGTATACGAATGAAGCTGTGAATGTGAGCAGACACGAGTATAAACGGGAGTCTGGGTGGGTAAGTTTGGGTGGACTTATGGGTACCGAATTTGAGTGTGGGACGTGATCATGAGCGTGAATGACCGTCGGCGAGTGTGAGTAGATGCGAATGTTGACGAGAATGAGCACCTGACGGTTTCAGTAGGCGTTAGTATAAACAAGAAAGAAAGAAAATGAAGGAGCAGAATTTTACATAAACTCAGTTGCCGAATTGCAAAATGAGGAAGAAATGCCGCAGTTCTTGCGCCTGCATTCAAGGTGAAACGTCGACTGCGATAGCAAATTAGACATCTATACGAAGTAAGGATGGTAGCTTTATTGGCCATATAATCTTGAAAGCATTCCTTTACTACCTAAATTACCAACCGTAGCGTGAGGGGCACGCAGGCAAACATGAACACATATCACTCGATGACCGTGGACACTCGCTGTCAAAACGCTGGCGTGAGGAAGAGCTGCAGCAGCAGTGAGCGAACTGCCCTTCGTGCTGGCTGTCGGTTCAATGTGAAGTTGTCAACTAAGCAGCGAGAACAGAACGTACACGAAATCACCAGCGTTCGATGCGCTTAGACTCTGTACCAACCACTAATGGCTTTTAATATAAGGCCCGCAGGACCATAAAAACAATGCACGTTCATCAAGACAGCTTTGGTTCTCTGTAAGAACAACGTCGTCGACATTTTGAAACGAAAGCGGGCTCACGTGGGATTTGCGAGTGGTTTAGAGGTGGCAAAGTGTGTCCGCTGCTTAAAGCTGTTACGCCGTTTGATCCTCCCCCCCCCCCCCTCCATATGGACTGCAGGGAGCCTTGGGTGGGAGCAGCGGCCCTTACTACGGCCAGCCAAGGTAGGCTTCCAGGCTTTCTTGTGTGGCTGTGAATGTTACGCCCACGCTCAGCGCTCTGCTCGGCGTTTATATGTTGGGAAGCTCTAGCACATTGACGCCCGTCATACGTGCGCGTATATTGTTCACTGTTTTCACTCAGTATACCAGCCCTCGCGTGACTCTGTATATAGTGTTTCCCAGCTAACGTTAGCCAAGCTGGTCAATAGAAGCAGAGATTCAGAGAAGTCTGGGCAAGATACAATCATACGACTTGCGGTGTTCAGTGGCCAGACCTGCGACAACTGAACAGCGTACGTTTAGTAATTGTAGCTTGCACCTTTTGTAATAATTTTTTTTCGTTGAGTGGCTTGGCTAACGTTAGCTCGGACACGGATCCAATGGCCAAGATTACACGGTCTCTGCCATGCATGTAAATATTGTTACGCGAAGAACGAGTCAGTAAGACGGGCAAATATTTACAGGTTGTATTTACAACAGCGGTTGCAGCGCTGACCGGTTAGGTTTACAGCGCGAGCCCAGCTCGTTCTTCCTCTTCTTTTCTCGAGTGATGGCTCCCCCGCGCCTCGGTCAAACAATCAAATACCACACGCGTGTAGCATAATCCCCCGGCGGCAGAAGCGACGTCCCGGAGCGTCTAAATGTCATCACTGGGAGGGTGATACTGCTTCAGTCGTGTAACGTGCACGATATCGCTGAACTGGGAAGCAGATGGGGCGTCAGGGGCGATCTCGTATGTGACGGGAGTCACGGCACGAAGCACTCGGTAGGGGCCTGTGTAACGCGACAGCAGTTTTTCTGACAGGCCGACCTGACGCGACGGAGACCATAGAAGCATCAAAGAACCAGGCGGGAAGTGCACGTCTCGGTGTCGCTGATCGTACAAACGCCTTTTACTCTCTTGGGAGTTCAAAAGGCGGTCACGGGCAACTTCCCTTGCGTGAGCAGCGCGGGCGACAGCATCAAGTGCATATTCACTGGTGGGTGCCGCGTGAACAGGGAGAGTTGTGTCGAGGGGCAGTGCTGGTTCTCGGCCGAACAGAAGGAAAAATGGGGAATAGCCGGCTGTGTCGTGGCGCGACGAATTATAGGCAAAGGTGACAAACGGCAGAGTGAGGTCCCAGTCGGTGTGGTCTGAAGAGACATACTTCGCGAGCATGTCTGTGAGAGTGCGATTAAGACGCTCCGTGAGGCCATTAGTTTGCGGATGGTATGACGTGGATAGCTTGTGCCTCGTGGCACAGGACTGCAGGATGTCAGCGATAACTTTTGACAGGAATGTCCGGCCACGGTCTGTGAGAAGTTGTCGCGGAGCTCCATGTAATAAAATCACTTCGCGTAAAAGAAAAGCGGCAACATCTGTGGCGCAGCTTGTAGGGAGAGCTCGGGTGATGGCGTAGCGCGTGGCGTAATCTGTGGCCACAGCGATCCACCTGTTCCCAGAGGTAGAAAGAGGAAAGGGACCAAGTAAATCTAAACCAACCCGAAAGAATGGCTCCGCGGGAATGTCGATTGGTTGTAGGTACCCAGCAGGTAGCGTCCATGGTGTCTTGCGTCGCTGGCATTTATCACACGCAGCTACGTATCTTCGAACGGAACGAGCAAGCCCAGGCCAAAAGAAGCGTCGGCGGATCCGGTCGTAGGTACGTGACACACCGAGGTGACGGGCAGTGGGGAGGTCGTGAAGTTCGTGGAGAACAGCCGGGCGAAGGTGTTTAGGGATCACAAGGAGTAATGCTGGGCCGTCGGGGTGAACGTTGTGGCGGTAGAGTACGCCATCTTGAAGTGTGAATAAGCGAAGGGAACTGTCGGCAAGTGGAGATTCCAGGCGGTGAATGATGACACGCAAGGACGGGTCACGGCGCTGCTCGTCGGCGACATGGACCAGAGGAAAAACAGAGAGAACGCAGGCGTCGGTGTCAGGCTCAGACGTAGAGGTCGGGTCTTCGACTGGGTAGCGAGAGAGGCAATCTGCGTCCTGGTGTTGGCGTCCCGACTTGTACGTCACTGTGTAGGGATATTCTTGTAGTCGGAGAGCCCAACGACCGAGCCGGCCAGTAGGATCCTTGAGCGACGAAAGCCAACACAGTGCATGATGGTCTGTGATTACTGAGAAGGGCTCGCCATATAAATATAGGCGGAACTTTGAAACAGGCCAGACGAGAGCAAGACATTCGGTGGATTAGTCAGAATCGTGATAAGGCGTGAAAATGCGGCAGCCTGAGGGGAACCCCACGTAAAAGGCACGTCTTTCTTCATAAGTTCTGTGAGTGGTTGAGCGATTGCTGCGAAATCTTTCACGAACCGTCTTAAATAAGAACAGAGCCCCACAAAACTCCGGACGTCTTTGACAGACTGAGGTACAGGGAACGCCGTTACTGCTCGAACCTTCTCCGGGTCGGGTTGTACTCCGGAAGCATCGACGAGAATGCCGAGTACTGTAATCTGTCGGCGCCCGAAGTGGCACTTCGATGAGTTTAATTGGAGCCCAGCCTTGCGGAAGACGTCAAGGATGGCTGCAACGCGCTCAAGGTGCGTCTCAAACGTTGGAGAAAACACAAGGACGTCGTCGAGGTAACAAAGGCAAGTTGACCATTTGAAACCTTGAAGCAGAGAGTCCATCATCCGTTCGAACGAGGCGGGGGCATTGCATAAACCGAACGGCATAACCTTAAATTGGTAGAGGCCATCTGGAGTGACGAAAGCGGTCGTTTCTTGATCTTGCTCATCGATGGAAATCTGCCAATAACCAGATCGAAGGTCAATGGACGAAAAGTATTTGGCACCGTGAAGACAATCAAGAGCGTCGTCAATTCGTGGTAAAGGGTAAACGTCCTTCTTAGTGATTCGGTTTAGGTGGCGGTAATCAACGCAGAAACGCCACGTGCCATCTTTCTTTTTGACGAGCACGGCCGGCGACGCCCAAGGACTCGACGAGGGCTCAACAATGCCTTTGGCGAGCATCTTGTTGACTTCCTGCTGAATAACTTGCCGCTCTGCCGTGGACACACGATACGGTCGGCGGTGAATGGGAACAGCATCACCAGTGTTTATCCGATGCTGAACAAGGGACGTCTGACCAAGTGGGCGATTTTCAGTGTCAAATATGTCGCGGTGGGACAACAAAAGGTGATATAGGGCGGCTGATTGGTCAGGGGCGAGGTCCGGAGCGACCATGGGACGTAATGGGCCGTCGAGGTTCAAGGCATCCTGTGGGTAATCAGGATGATCTGGAGACGCGTCGGCTGCAAAAGCAGTGACGTGGTCGTCTGTCACAGACCGGAGCGTGGCCACCACTATGCCTTCAGGTAACACTTGCTTCGTCAAGCCAAAATTGATGACGGGGAGACACATCCGATTAGCGGCAAGGGTAACGACGGAGTGTGGCACAGAGACGTCGCGCGCCAGGAGGACGTCACGAATAGGTGCAACGACATAGTCGCCATCAGGCACGGTTGCCGTTGAGGCCAATTCGACGAAGGTTAGGGCTTTTGGAGGTAACCGAACAAACGCTGTAGTGCAGAGGTGTTCGGTTGTTCGGGGCGAACGTCGGAAACAAGAGGAAGCTCGAGGCACAGCGTACCGGTGGAACAGTTGGTGAGGGCAGAATGCGTCGTCAGAAAGTCGAGCCCGAAGATAAGGTCGTGAGGGCAACTGGTCAGCACGGTGAACAGGACTAGAACGTGGCGGCCAGCAATTCCTACGCGCGCAGTGCACATACCACTGACGGCAACAGTGGCGCCATTGGCGACGCGTACGGCCCGAGTGATGGCAGGCGTAAGAACTTTTTTGAGGCGACGACAAAGATTAGCGCTCATTATGGACACTTGGGCTCCAGTATCAACCAATGCCTTGAATCGAACGCCATCCACGTCTACGTCAATTAGGTTCGCGTTCGTGAGCGTTCGTGAGGAGCGTCAGCGGAGGATTTGTACAGGACGGACGGGATGCAGCACTACCTCCAAGAGCTGCATGGCCTACTTTTCCGTCCGGCGGTTTGGCGAGGAAAAGCGGCGAGGTTGGGGTGAAGGGGAGCGACGGCGTTGAGGCGACGGCGATCGCCCGGAGGAGCGGCTGTCAGGGGCATCAGAAGTAGAGTACGGACGGCGAGGTGAGTAACGGCGAGCGTCAGCGTATGGGCGAGGAGCAGGGAATGAGCTCCAGTACGGTGGCATCCAGGTGCTGCGGCAGTGGCGGGATACGTGACCAACTCGGTGGCAGCGGAAGCAGATCGGTTTGTCGTCGGGGGTACGCCATTCAGCAGGACTGCGGGGTCGAGGAGCGAAATACTGGTCGTTGAAGGATGTGGCCATGGGAATGGACGCCGAATCAGGTCGGGAGACAGAGCAGGCGGTAGGGATGCCAAGGTTGGCAATTTCTTGCCGCACAACTGCTTGTATGACGGAAATAGTAGGGGCCACTGGGTCAAAGGTACCGTCGAGGGGTCGTGGATGAAGGGGGGCCGGACTCGCCGCTTCAATCTCACGGCGAACGATACGAGTGACGTTCTCTTGAAAAGGTCGTGTGGCAGGAAGAGCGGAGCAAGAGGACGTGGCAGGGGTGTTTGGGAGCCGGGAAAACTGTGGGACGACGCGGCGGCTTTTGGCTACCTCGAAGCGGCGGCATTCTTTGACGATGGCGTCGACAGTAGAGACGTCGTTATAGACGAGCAAGTTGAAGGCGTCGTCCGCGATGCCTTTTAGGATATGGCCCACCTTGTCAACCTCGGTCATGTGCTCGTCGACTTTCCGGCAAAGCGCGAGCACTTCCTGTATGTAGGCGACATACGATTCTGTCGACGACTGGACACGGGTAGCAAGCTCCTTTCGCGCAGCCTGTTGGCGACCTGACGGGTTGCCAAAGAGGTCGCGAAGCCTCTCTTTGAAAGTGTCCCAGCCGGATATCTCAACCTCATGGGTGCGAAACCAGACAAGCGGTGTCCCGTCCAGATAATGTATCACATTGGCAAGCATGATGGTAGGGTCCCAGTGGTGGCTTCGGCTAACACGCTCATACATGCTGAGCCAGTCGTCGACGTCAACGCCATTTTGGGTGGAGAATGTCCCAGGATCACGGAGACTAGGAACCGTAACGTACGTTGTGGTAGGCGCCGCAGGTGTAGGTGGCGACGGGGTGTTTCCAGCGGAGGCCATGGCTGAGAAGACGACGGTGCGGCCGCTTCGGAGCTCCGTGGCGAGGACGGGGAACGTTCCACCTCCACCACGATGTTACGCGAAGAACGAGTCAGTAAGACGGGCAACTATTTACAGGTTGTATTTACAACAGCGGTTGCAGCGCTGACTGGTTAGGTTCACAGCGCGAGCCCAGCTCGTTCTTCCTCTTCTTTTCTCGAGTGATGGCGCCCGCGCACCTCGGTCAAACAATGAAATACCACACGCGTGTAGCAATATGGCTAGACGATTCCTTTGTCTTATGCGTCCGCAGAGGCTAAAGGAGCAATATGAACGCCAAATTCAGTAACTATTCTTCGTTGTCGCTCTTTCGACTATTGCCTATTCATTATTCGTGAATGTCAGTCTCATTATTGCACAGTATACAATATCTAGGCCGAGTGCCACTGGCATTGCACAGCGTATAAAGCGAAAGCGGAAGCCATAGTATTGCACTGTATACCGTTTCAGGCCTTGCGCACGCGATGGTTGCGCCACTCAGCAGAAAGAAGCTTACGTGTGTCGGGAGATAGTGCAAAACACAGTAATGCACATAGTTTTGGTTACAGATTCATGTGCTTTATCTGTTTTTTATCGAAGTCGTAAGTAAAAAAGAACCGAGGACACCTAAGCACTTTTTATGAGTTGTGAATGCGAAAGCATTATTGTCCGATTGAACGCCGCTGAGCGGCCCTTCGATTTTTGCGCTGCGAGTAATGTTTTAGAGTTTTGATGTGGGGTATGTTATCGAGTTTTACGATTAAATTTGTGCGGGTTATTTTTTCCCACAGTTTGTACGTTAGCTTGTTGGCAGTAGATCGGAATCATCTGGACGATATTGCTGAGCATATCCAGGACGCCAGATGCCACCGACATCCGAGGGGGAAGCAGCAGCGAGATCGAGGAAGCAGCAGCGGCCACCGAGGCCGGTAGGCGAGCGCAGCAGCTAAGCCCAGTGGGGATGAGAGAGTGGCTTCTGAGAGCGAGACGGCGGCACCCACACGCGCGCGTCACGTGACTGCATCGCCGAAGACAAGCCATCTTGCCCCGCGGCGTCGCCGAATCTGCTCCGTCAAGGGGTGACGTGGTGATGCCCTCTCCGCTCTTGGAACATTATGGGGGCAGGTTCTCCGATTAGCCCGCTCTGCTCCGTTGAGGCACGCTCCTTGCGTGGCGTCGCCGCTAATGGGAATTTAGGTGCCGTTTCGCTGCTACAGACGCCGGCCTTTTCGCTCAGTTGGGCCATTTGATGCTTTCTGATTAAAAAGAGATTTACAGCACACTATCCTAGGGCGGAGATTGGGGGTTTACACGCCAATCACTGCCCTTAATTCGCGGAGGACTTTCTTGTGGTGGAAGTGCGGCTGGCTTACGAGAATTCTTCGATAGTTTCAGCGGTGCGCGGAAGCTCCGATCATTCGTAAGTCAAAATAGCGGACAAGACCAGCTTACTTGATGCTTTCGAAGAAAACGGTTTTACTGAAAGCTGTTTGTGCTGAGCATTATTTGTCCTGCAACCTGTTTCGTTAGGAAAACTTCCCCTGCGCGTCGAACATGGTATCTTAAAGATGAAATAGCAAAAATACCATTGCTCGAGTGGGTCCCCATTTGGAATGACCTGTTCACTCTTATACCTTTTTACTAATGAAATATTTTGTCAGTATCGATGAAGCGATGCCTATAAAAAATGACGAGATGTGGGGTGTCATGTCACTCTGAATTTCTTTCTTTATTATCAATGCTATCACCACAAGCTTGCTTACAGTGCTTTACCTTTTATTTCGAGCGCTGATTATGACGGGTAGAGTGGCATGCTCAACAGTACCATGGTCTACACATATTGTCACGTAGTAGTGACGCTGAAGAAAACAGTCGTAAAACTGTGTACGACGAAACTGGTTGTTTATTGGGCGAACCTGTGCCCACAAAAGCAAGGTACACTCAAAGCACAACGATAGCGGCGAACACAGTCGGCGATCGTCGAAAATCTGATCAGCGGCGAAACGCGTCGGCTTTTATACCTGAGTCATCGAAGGTTCCAGATTAATCCCTGATTCCCGCGTGTCTTCCAGAAAGTTCTAGACAATTCGCGTCGCTCATACAATCAGATTACATGGGCGTCGGTGACCACAGACGACGGATAGAAGCATCGATAACGTCCGAGAAGCTTCCAATGCAGGCGCGTCCTGCGCCGAGCGATAACGTTTAACATTTGTCAGCCAATGTTGAAAGCGGCCACCAGTGAAAGATAAACATGTGTACGTGTCAATACCCTCCCCTTAAAAAGCATCGTCCCGATGCTACAAACAAACACGAAAGCGAAAACAAAACCATGCGTAATAAACAAAATAACAAAAAACAATAACAAAATAACAAAGTACCTAAGTTTGTCAGCGGGCGTAGAAAGGCTTAAGACGCACCACGTGGATGACTTCAGGTCGTGCCCGGCGCCGCTGTGATTGCGAAATGCCGTCTGGCACGACCTCATAGTCCAGTGCGCCAATACGTCGGGTGATCTTATATGGTCCGAAATAGCGACGTAACAGCTTCTCGCTAAGTCCTCGTCGGCGTATCGGAGTCCAGACCCAAACACGGTCACCGGGCTGGTACTCGACGTAGCGTCGTCGAAGGTTGTAGTGTCGGCTGTCGGTCCTCTGCTGGTTCTTGATGCGCAGTCGGGCGAGCTGTCGACCTTCTTCGGCACGCTGCAAATAAGTGGCAACGTCGAGATTTTCTTCGTCAGCGACGTCTGGTAGCATGGCGTCAAGCGTCGGTGCCGGGTTCCTTCCGTAGACCAGGTTGAACGGCGCCATGTGCGTCGTTTCTTGCACGGCCGTGTTGTATGCGAAGGTCACGTACGGAAGGATGGCATCCCACGTCTTGTGTTCGACGTCGACGTACATTGCCAGCATGTCGGCGATGGTCTTATTTAGGCGCTCGGTGAGGCCATTCGTCTGCGGGTGGTAGGCGGTGGTGCGGCGATGGCTTGTCTGGCTGTACCGCAGGATGGCTTGAGTTAGTTCTGCCGTAAAGGCCGTGCCTCTGTCGGTGATGAGGACTTCTGGGGCACCGTGACGCAGGAGGATGTTCTCAACGAAGAATCGGGCTACCTCGGCGGCACTGCCTTTGGGCAAGGCTTTTGTTTCGGCGTAGCGGGTGAGGTAGTCCGTAGCGACGACGATCCATTTATTTCCGGACGTCGACGTCGGAAAAGGCCCCAGTCAGTCCATCCCGATCTGCTGGAACGGTCGGCGAGGTGGCTCGATTGGCTGTAGAAGTCCGGCTGGCCTTGTCGGCGGTGTTTTGCGTCGCTGACAGTCTCGGCATGTCATTACGTAATGGGCGACGTCGGCAGAGAGGCCAGGCCAGTAGTATTTTTCTTGTATCCTCGCGAGAGTGCGTGAAAAACCGAGATGTCCAGCCGTTGGGTCGTCATGGAGAGCTTGCAGAACCTCTGGACGCAATGCTGAGGGTACCACGAGGAGGTAGTTGGCTCGGAGAGGCGAGAAGTTCTTCTTTAGGAGAATGTCGTTTTGCAAGAAAAACGACGCCAATCCTCGCCTGAACACCTTCGGCACAATGACGGTCTTGCCTTCCAGGTAGTCTACAAGGCTCCTTAGTTCCGGGTCGGCTCGCTGTTGTTCGGCGAATTCGTCGGCACTGATTGGTCCCAAGAAAGTGTCGTCATCCTGGTCGTCCTGTGGCGGCGGTTCGACGGGGGCGCGAGACAAGCAGTCGGCGTCAGAGTGCTTTCGCCCGGACTTGTAAACGACGGTGATGTCGAATTCTTGAAGTCTCAGACTCCATCGTGCGAGGCGACCTGAAGGATCCTTCAAGTTAGCTAGCCAACACAAGGCGTGGTGGTCGCTCACAACTTTAAAGGGCCTGCCATAGAGGTAGGGACGAAACTTTGATGTAGCCCAGATGATGGCGAGGCACTCCTTTTCTGTTGTGGAATAATTTGCTTCCGCCTTCGATAGCGACCGGCTAGCGTAACTTACAACCCTTTCTAGTCCATCAGTCCTCTGCACGAGCACGGCGCCGAGTCCTACGCTGCTTGCGTCGGTGTGGACTTCGGTATCGGCGTTTTCGTCGAAATGCGCAAGTATTGGCGGCGATTGCAGGCGTCGCTTCAGTTCTTCAAATGCTTCGAGTTGCGGCGTCTCCCACTTGAACTCGACGTCGGCCTTCGTGAGATACGTCAGTGGCTCTGCGATCCGTGAAAAATCCTTGACGAAGCGCCTGTAATAGGCGCACAGTCCAAGAAATCTACGCACTGCCTTCTTGTCAGCGGGCAGAGGAAAGTTGGAGATGGCCGCAGTTTTCTGAGGGTCGGGGCGCACTCCAGACTTGTTGATGACGTGGCCCAAAAACAAGAGCTCCTCATACGCGAAGCGGCACTTTTCTGGCTTTAACGTGAGTCCGGAGGTTTTGATTGCTTGAAGAACTGTTTCAAGGCGCCGCAGGTGTTCTTCGAAGCTTGAGGCAAACACAACGACGTCGTCCAAATAGACGAGGCAAGTCTGCCACTTCAAGCCTGCCAGTACTGTATCCATGACGCGTTGGAAAGTCGCAGGTGCCGAGCAAAGACCAAACGGCATGACCTTGAACTCAAACAGTCCGTCTGGTGTTATAAAGGCCGTCTTCTCCCGATCCCTCTCGTCGACTTCGATTTGCCAGTAGCCGGTTTTGAGGTCCATCGACGAAAAATACTTTGCATTGTACAGTCGATCCAAGGCGTCGTCAATCCGTGGGAGGGGGTATACGTCCTTCTTCGTGACCTTGTTGAGGCGACGATAATCGACGCAGAAACGTAGGGTTCCATCCTTCTTCTTCACTAACACCACGGGGGACGCCCACGGACTCTTGCACGGCTGGATGATGTCGTCGCGTAGCATTTCGTCGACTTGTCGCCTTATGGCCTCGCGTTCGCGCGCCGAAACTCGGTACGGGCTCTGACGCAATGGGCGGGAATTTTCGTCGGTTATGATGCGGTGCTTGGCGACAGGGGTTTGTCGAACTTTTGACGACGACGAGAAGCAATCCTTGTATTGCAGGAGCAGAGCTTTTAGTCGTTCTTTCTTATGCCTGGGAAGGTTCTGATTGACGTCGAAAGTTGGTTCAGGTATTATAGTCGTCGTTGCGGGTGCACTGGAATCCGTGAAGGCGAAAGCACTGCTGGCTTGTACTATTTCGTCGATGTAGGCGACCGTGGTGCCTTTGTTAATGTGCTTGTATTCGGGGCTGAAGTTCGTGAGCATCACCGTTGCTTTCCCTGCACGTAGCTCAGCTATGCCTCTAGCGACGCAAATTTCACGGTCGAGCAGTAAGTGATGATCGCCCTCAATGACGCCCTCCATGTCTGCAGGCACTTCGGTGCCGACGGAAATCATTACGCTGGAGCGAGGCGGAACGGTGACTTGTTCTTCAAGCACATTCAAGGCATGGAAACTTATGCTTGTATACGGTGGTATCGCGTTGTGCGTTGAAAGCGTTATCGACTTGGACCTTAAGTCGATGACTGCACCGTGTTGATTTAGAAAGTCCATGCCTAGGATGACATCCCTGGAGCAGTGCTGCAGGATTACGAAGCTCGCCGGGTAAGTGCGGTTGTTTACCGTGACTCGCGCTGTGCAGATTCCAGTCGGCGTTATTAGGTGGCCTCCCGCTGTCCGGATATCGGGTCCTTGCCAGGCTGTTTTCACCTTCTTCAACTTGGCGGCGAACGGGCCACTGAAGACGGAATAGTCGGCTCCAGTGTCGACGAGAGCGGTGACGTTATGGCCATCGATGAGCACGTGTAGATCGGTAGACCGGCGTCTGGCGTTGCGGTTAATTCGTGGCGTCGGATCACGGCTGCGTCGGCTTGCTCTGCTGCTGCTACGTCGCGTCGGAAGGTCTTCTTTCGGCGGCGAAGTGTTGTCAAGGCTGTTGCTAGGCGGCGTGCTGATATCTCGTTGTGATGATGCGTGAGTTGTCGTCGTCGGTGGCGGCGGAGGATCTTCGGTATTGCGTCGTACAGCAACCGCACCTCCATCGGTTGCTGCCTTTAGTTTCCCGGATAGGGGCTCACGGACCGGCCCCGGGCTGGGCCAGTGTATGGTCGGCGCTGCGGCGACAGGTAACGTCCTGGTGACGGCGAGCGTGAGGGTCGTCGTGGTTGCCACTGGGCTCCGGCGAGGTAGTCGGCGATGTCACGTGGCCGCTCGCCAAGCTGTGGACGCGGCGCGTTGACGGCGAACCCTCGTAGGCCCATCTCGCGGTATGGGCATCGGCGGTAGACATGACCAGCTTCCCCGCAGTGATAGCAGAGCGGGCGGTGGTCGGGGGCGCGCCAAATGTCCGTCTTTCTCGGGTAGCTGCGCTGGGTGACGGGCGGGCGTGCTGGCTGCGGCGGCGGCGGTGGGCGACGGAACTGCGGCGTTACTTGGCCCTGGTGCGAGCGTGAAGGAGGGCCTTGACGACGGGCAACGGCGGCGTAAGTCAGCGCTTCCGGCTGGGGTTGCGGCGATTGCGGCTGCACATCAGGAACTCCAAGTGAGCGCTGAACTTCTTCTTTGACGACGGCGGCGATAGATGCCACTTGAGGCTGCGACCTGGGTAAGAGCTTCTGCAGCTCCTCGCGAACGACTGCTCTGATGGTCTCGCGCAGGTCGTCGGCGCCTAGAGCTTGAGCATCGGCGTAGTTGGTCAGGGCACGGCGGTTGTATTGCCTGGCGCGCATTTCAAGCGTCTTCTCGATCGTTGTGGCCTCGGAAAGAAATTCGGCGACAGTCTTGGGCGGGTTGCGCATCAATCCGGTGAATAGTTGCTCTTTGACACCCCGCATCAAGAACCGAACTTTCTTTTCTTCAGACATGTCGGGGTCGGCGTGGCGGAAGAGGCGAGACATCTCCTCCGTGAAGATCGGGATGTTCTCGTTCGGCAATTGCACCCTGGTTTCTAAGAGAACCTCTGCCCTCTCCTTTCGTACGACACTCGTGAAGGTCCTCACGAAGTTTTCACGAAAAAGGTCCCACGTAACCAGGGTGGTCTCTCTGTTCTCAAACCAGGTCCGAGCAGCGTCATCCAACGAAAAATAGACATGGCGTAGCTTGTCGTCGTCGCTCCATTTGTTGAACGTCGCGATCCGCTCGTATGTCTCCAGCCAGGTTTCAGGGTCTTCAGCCGATGATCCACGGAAGGTCGGGGGCTCCCGAGGTTGTTGCAGCAGGATGGGGGACGCTGGGGCTGCCATTGGGGTCGTTGACTTGGCCTTGATCGCTGTGGTCTTCTCGGGAAGAAGTCCGTACTCCGGCAGAAGTCCTTGCTGCCTACGGCTAGCTCGCTGGTCCTTGGTGACGTTGGCGTTGTCCTCCGGTTTCGGGCTTGGATCGCGGCTTTGCGGGGGCGTTCGCTGCATGAACGCACTAGCACCTCCACCAGATGTCACGTTGTAGTGACGCTGAAGAAAACAGTCGTAAAACTGTGTACGACGAAACTGGTTGTTTATTGGGCGAACCTGTGCCCACAAAAGCAAGGTACACTCAAAGCACAACGATAGCGGCGAACACAGTCGGCGATCGTCGAAAATCTGATCAGCGGCGAAACGCGTCGGCTTTTATACCTGAGTCATCGAAGGTTCCAGATTAATCCCTGATTCCCGCGTGTCTTCCAGAAAGTTCTAGACAATTCGCGTCGCTCATACAATCAGATTACATGGGCGTCGGTGACCACAGACGACGGATAGAAGCATCGATAACGTCCGAGAAGCTTCCAATGCAGGCGCGTCCTGCGCCGAGCGATAACGTTTAACATTTGTCAGCCAATGTTGAAAGCGGCCACCAGTGAAAGATAAACATGTGGGGTGTCATGTCACTCTGAATTTCTTTCTTTATTATCAATGCTATCACCACAAGCTTGCTTACAGTGCTTTACCTTTTATTTCGAGCGCTGATTATGACGGGTAGAGTGGCATGCTCAACAGTACCATGGTCTACACATATATATTTTTTTAATTTTTACGGAAACAAATGAGAACTTTACAGCACTACGTAAACTTACTGCCAGAGCAGTACCGCTTAGCGCCACTGCTGTCTCAACCGAATGTGTGTGCTTGCGCGTATGGAGATATAGAGAGATGTGCGCCACTTTGAGGTAAGTTACAGTGAGAATAGCCCAACTGTGAGTCGCTTCCTCAATCTCCCGCCCTGTTAATTCAGTCTGACTGAAGGAAAGCCTGGGGAGCACGGGCGGCAAGCATACGCACTTTCAACTGGCGCACGCCCTCATGCACTTGCCCCCTCAGCACACATTCGCACAAACAAGTGGGGGATGGGAGGACAATAAGCATGATAGCGCGCAGCGAGGGCCGGCGACGGCAAAGTTGGGCACACTCACAAGTACACTAACTCATTCACACTAATTGAAAGGCATTAAGTGTGATCGCGAGCGTCGAAGAGTGTGAATGGACGTCAGAATGAACCTGGATGAGTACTGGTGAGTGTGGGTAGGCGTAAGTATGAACATCGGTGAGTACCTGTGAGAGTGAGTAGGCGCGAGTGGGAACCTGAGTGAGTGCCGGTGAGTGAGTGGACGTATGAACATGAGTTAGTAGTGAGAGTAGGCGTGAGTATGAGTGTCGGTGAGCACTTGCGACACAGTACGTGGTCGTTAGTGTGACCGAGAATGAGTGGCAGTGAATATGAGGGGACGGGAGTATGAACGGGACTGAGTACTTGTGAGTCAGGGTAGGCATAGGCGGAAAGTTTTCATTTTTCCGGCCGGGGGGGTTCCGACTCGATATATGGGTGTCCCAGCTAAAAGTAGCCGATTTTTTAAATTACAACTTCGGAGCATGCTAGGAGGCTCCAACCAACTCAGTGGCGTCGAGGATCGCGTGTCGTAGTCTGCGGTATTTTTTTTCGTTTCGCAAAGTCAATTTATTAGTATTTATTTATTTATTTATTTATTTATTTATTTATTTATTTATACAAAATACCCCTAAAGGCCCTCAAAACCGAGGGCATTACATAGGGGTGGGGGGGGGGGGGCACAAATACAACGACAAAAGGAACACATGTGACACTATACTAACAAGTTAGAATTGCGTTATACATTCATAACACTACGCAACACTATACAGATTAATAACAGCTATACTACCTACAAACAAATGTATTGAAAACAACCAGAACCATCATAGATGTACACGGCAAAAAACTAATTGACTATAAGTATAAACTTATAGGCAAGTATAAGCATTATCTAATTGCCTAACTTTTTAAAAATTGGCTTCACAAAGAAAGTGTCAATACGAAAGTTCTCGATCATTTTGTTACGGGGATAACGTTTATTTAGGGAGTATTGCTATATACAAGGTTTGGACAAGCAGCGGCGACGGATGCAAGGCTGTCACGCGCCTCTGGCTACTTCGTCGCCGTCGTCTTCGTCCAACTGACAGTAGCAGCCCCTTCACTGTCTCGTGGCACTACCCCCCCCCCCCCCCCCCCGGGGCGAGAGCGCCAACCCGGTGCTTGCTAAGATGGACCAGAGGGTCCAGTTACGTACGGCCCAAGTCTCGCAACGTGCACGATAGCAGAAGGCGGACGCGTAGATGGCGCTGGCGCGGTGACTGGCTCGATCTCATACGCAACGTCGGTGACTTGACGTAGCACCCCGTAAGGACCATCGTAGCGGGACAATGGCTTTTCGGAGAGACCGATGCGGCGGGACGGAGACCACAGTAGCACGAGGGCGCCTGGGGAGTAACTGGGGAGCCTGTACAGGCGTCGGTGGGTCTTCGCATGATGATGTGGCGGCGGTGTTATGTAGCCGAAGCAACTGGCGGGTGATGCGGCGACTCTTCGCTTGTTCAAAGCGCTGCCATTCCTTAACTATGGCGTCGACCGTCGTACAGTCCTTAGACACCACTAGATTAAACGCGTCGTCGGCTATTCCTTTCAAAATATGTGATATCTTGTCATCTTCGGCCATTTTTGCGTCAACTTTTCGACAAAGGCCCAGTACGTCCTGTATGTACGAAATGTACGATTCAGTGGTCGTCTGGTTACGAGATCCCAACTCCCCTTTAGCGGCCTGCTGTCGGCCAAATTATCTTCCGAACAACTCACGCAGCTTCGCCTTGCAAGCGTCCCAACTTGTAAGTACTTCTTCATGCGTCCGGTACCACACGCGTGCCGTTCCTTTCAGATAGAATATCGCGTTGGCTAACATAACCGTGGGGTCCCACCTATCGCGCTTGCTGACGCGTTCGTACATGTCGATCCAGTCTTCGACATCCAAGCCATCTGTGTCAGAAAAGGTTCCCGGGTCTTGTGGGTGCAAAAGAATCACAGCAGCCGGTGGCTGCTGCACCGTCGGCACTTCACTGCACCGTCAGCAACCAAAACGGCTTCCGCTTCGAAGTTCCGTGCTTGGTTGACGGAGCCGGCACGATGACAGGTTTACCCAGCACCTCCACCAAAAGATGTTACGGGGATAACGTTTATTTAGTGAGTATTGCTATATACAAGGTTTGGACAAGCAGCGGCGACGGATGCAAGGCTGTCACGCGCCTCTGGCTACTTCGTGGCCGTCGTGTTCGTCCGACCGACAGTAGCAGCCCCTTCACTGTCTCGTGGCAATATTGTAACGCCTTCGTTGAAGCGAAAGGAAGAGGACGACGAATCTGTTGGTGCGGAGCGCAGAACAAAACCGGTGCTGGATTGTTTTTCCTCGACTCTCATTCATCATCTGTAAAAAACACGCCTCATCCGTAACAGTTTTGTGGTGGAGGTGCTGGGTACTCAACCACGCAACACGCTTCTGCAACCACCTGATCTACGCCGAAGCCGCCGCCTTGCTGGACTGCCGCCGTTGCCGCTTGTGGTCGACATGTCTCGCGGTGAAGACGGAACCCGGACTGTACCAGTTCCTGCAGCTGCAGCCCCTGCCCTGGTTACAGCGGCCCCTTCGGTACCTGCTACAGCCGCGACTGGTCCCTGGCAGCGTCAGCACCTGATAGAGCCTCGCACATTCGGAGGCAAATCTGCCGAGGACGTGGATGAGTGGCTCACACGCTACAAACCGGTGAGCAACTATTACCGCTGGGATGCGGCAACTCAGCTGTCCAACGCCGTGTTCTTCCTAACATACTCAGCCCTTGTGTGGTTTGACAACCATGAAGACACCCTCACGACCTGGGATCGGTTAGTGTCTGAAATAACGGAGTGTTTTGGGGACTCAGTCGCGAAGAGAAAGCAGGCTGAGCAAACGCTGCTGCAAAGAGCCCAAGTACCAGGCGAGACGTGCACGAGGTATATTGAGGCTATATTGAAGCTCTGCAAAACCGTCCACCCTCGCATGTTAGAGGAGGACAAGGTCGGCCACCTCTTAAAAGGAATTGCTGAAGATGTCTATCACTTCCTCATCAGCAAAGAGACCCTTGGTACAGTAGCTGACGTCATACGGCATTGCCGTGCATTCGAGACACTGAAGATGCGGCGTATCACACCTAAATTCGGTCGGTTACCGAATGTGACTACCATTGCAAGTGTTGGCGACTACACGTCCTTTGATCTCGAGTCTACAATACGCGAGGTTGTACGGGAACAGCTCACCCGACACGTACACTCGGCCCCTGATGATGCTGCGCTAATCCCGGATCCATCTCATCATGTTTCTGTCGCTGCTACTGGTGTCGAGGATTACAACTACAGTTCTCGCTCGCCACCGATGCCGCAGCGCAGCCACTACGCAGAGTCGAGGTACGAACATCCTCGTCAGTCGGCTACTACCCTCCAGGAGGCGCATGAAGATGCATTTGTCCCACAGCGTCGCGACAATGCTTTTCAGGAGTACAGCGCATATCGCCAACCGCCTTTGTGTTATTGTTGTGGTGCTACCGGACACATAGCTCGGTTCTGTCGTCGGCGCAGGGATACAGCACGATACGATCCGCCATCAACATTTCGTCGCACCGGCAATGGTCGGAATAACGATCCCTGGTCCGCATATCCCAGGAGCGCCTCACGACAAGAGCATCGGCGCAATAGTTCTCCTGCTTCTGACCGTAATTTGACACCTCCGCCCGCCCGACTGCGCCGTTCGCCTTAACCGCGACGGCGGCTTTCACCACCGCCACCGCCGGGAAACTAGCCGGCGCAACCGATTGAGGTGAGGTCGCACAAAATGATTTACCTCAGATGCCTCCGCCAGTTACGATGCTCAAGAACAAAATACACGTTTTATTAGATAGAGTATCTGCAACGGCTTCAGTGGACACTGGTGCAACCATTTCTGTTATGAGTCGTTCCTTCAAAGATCGCATTGGCCGCAAAGTTATGTTTTCTTGGCACGAATCGACAAGATTTCGTGGTGTCGGCGGGGAAATACTTCATCTCTTGGAGTTTGCGTCGTTAAGGTCTTGTTGGCCGGAAAGGTGTTCCCAACTTAGTTCCTGGTTCTGCAGCAGTGTACGCACGAAGTTATTCTCGGGATTGACTTTCTCCAAGCGTGTGGTGCTTTCGTCGACTGTGGCACCGGTGAACTTTCAGTTAGCAGTGAAGTTGTTCCTACCCTCGGTGACGAGCTGCCGCCCGTGGAAGACCCACTGGTTGTTTCCGATGAACTGGCAGTGCCACCATGGTCCATGCGGTCGGTTGCCGTGCTCGCTTCCGTCTCTGCCGTATCTGGCTTTGATGCCATCGCTCAACCTCTCACCGGTCAGTGTGCTAAGAAAGACATCTTAGTGCCTCACTGCATTCTATCGAGTAGCGCTCTCGGCTGTGAGTCGAGCCGCCTTCACCTCCTGGCCTTGCTGCTCGTTTTTTTTTTCTCTCTCTTCTCCCCTCTACCCCACTTTCTCACTAGCCTGTCACTATATGTCCCTCACCCCCTTCCCTGTACAGCGCTGTTGAGGTGCCCTCCCCCGAGAGGCAGTTACGGCGTTGTACTTTTCTCTTCTCTTCCTTTTAAAATCACTCACACACAGTAGCGACCGAGCCACGTTTTTGTGGGCACTTAACTGTTCGCCAGTGCCTGTTATACTTCCTCGAGGAATGAAGCTCGCCGTCTTTGATGATGCCATCGGAAATTATATTGCTGCCGTTAACGACGAAGAAGGTCATAAACGTTTGGCCCTTTGCGAATGCAGTTGCTCCTACGAGTCGCAGATTTTAAGCGTGGTTAGTAAGAACCTACGGTCACACGAGCGACAAAGATTGGTCGAGCTGTTGGAAAGACATGCTTCTGTGTGTACTTTCGACAGATGAAACTGATTAAACCGCCGAGAATAGATAAAGCGCGTTTTCGAGATTTATACATCCATTTCAATAAGCTGAAAGATGTAATGCTAAAGATACTAAACGGCATACTTGAAACTGGCGTTATACCGCAAGAGCTAAAAATATCGATCATAAGGCCAGTTTATAAAAGCGGTAAAAAAGTCGACTATACCAACTACAGGCCAATCTCAATTTTGTGCACTATAGCGCAAATAATGGAAAAGCATATTGCGTATGTGATGCAGTCGTTTGGTGAGAAATTTTCTCTGCATAATCCAGCTCAATTTGGTTTCACGAAAAATAGAAACACAATCGCACTCATGGAAGAATTTTCTGATTACGTTTATAATATTATTGAAAACAACCTTGTCGCTTTAGCAATTTTCATGGACCTGACTAAGGCATTCGATACTCTAGACCACGCTCTAATAATAAGCAAGCTTAATAGTTTAGGCTTTAGAGGTCCATTAACAGGTTCTTTGCTAACTATTTTTCCAATCGATTAGAGTGCGGTAGAATTGAGAATGAATACAGTAGCTATAAAGTAATAAAATACGGCGTACCGCAAGGTAGCAGATTGGGACCAATACTTTTTAACATTTATGTCACTGACTTGGGCAATTACAACTGAACTCCAAAATATACCAATATGCAGATGACACCGCGCTTATTCTAGGCACCGCGGAATATTAGAGAGGGTGCACGTGCCTTCAAGAAGATATACATAAAATCATGGAGTGGTTTGGGAAAAATTGTATTTTTGTCAATCCTCATAAAACCAAATTTTTGTTTCCGAAATCCACAAAAACATGTAAGCCTCGACCGACCCTTATACATGCAAAAATCCACCTCGGCACTTGTGAATGTTAACCCCTGCAGACTGATTCAGTGATTTTATTTTTAATATATTTTAAAATATTTAGGTCTATTTGTGGACGAACACCTAACTTGGAATAATCATGTGGAACACTTGCGCAAAGGTTATGAACTATGGCAGCTTTAATTTATAATTTGCGTGGGAAATGTCCTCTCAATTTAAGAGTTACAATATACAAAGCATTAGTGGAGTCTGTTTTGCGTTATGGAATAACTTTATATGACACATGCTCAGCATACAAAAGGCAAACGATTAATAAGCTTGTCAAACGAATAGTAAATAGTATATCTTATGTAAAAGTCTTACACACGGCTTCTGCAAAAGAAAAATACTCTAAACTAGGCATACTCAAGGTAAGCGAAATGTTTCGGTTTTCAGTGGTTCTGCGACACTATTTTGCAAGTGATTTCAGGGTAGCTGTCCACAAAGAAGTGACGCTAAGGAAAACAGAGAGATACGTTATGCAAAAAGTTTTCACAAACTATGGCAAAAAACGAGGAAGTATTATGTTCCAGCTGTATTTAATGATCTCAGTGACGATTTATGCAGTATTGTAAAAAGAACACTGGTGAAAAAGATAAGAAAGTGTTGCTTAGGAACAATGCAAGAATGACAATTCTGTGTGGCTTTAGGGTCATGATCCGTTCCATGTTTACTCTTATGTCATGTATCTAGTCTACTTATCACAGCTTGTCAAGTTATACTTGCTTTTCTATTCATCGATTCCTTTCTTTATTTCTATTTCTTTTTTATGTCGCGCGGGACGGGATCCTGCTATCTGTTTTTTTTTTTTGTGTATCATTGAGCCTTGTCACCGCTGATGTATCCACCAGCTGCCAGCTCAGCCGACAAGCACTATGTGCTTAGGCTGACCAGCGGATTCACGTGTATTAAAAAACGGGCGAATAAAACTGTATTATATTGTATTGTATTGTATTGTATTGTTTGACTTCTGCGAAAAAGAGAAGCGACCATCTTTACCCTGTTCTCAAGCTCAGCACAGGTCCGGCAAAAACCTTATCGAGTGTCGTCATCGGAGCGGAATGTTATTGCCGAACAAGTTCAGGATATGCTGCAGAAGGGCGTTATTTAAGAACCGCGTGCAGCCCTTGGGCAGCACCTGTCAATTTGGTTGAGAAGAAAGACGGCTCTTGGAGGTTTTGCGTTGATTATAGACGATTAAATGCCCTCACCAAAAAAAGATGTATATCTACTACCTCGGATAGACGATGCCATCGATTGTCTGCATTCGGCTTCCTACTTTTCTTCACTAGATCTACGATCAGGGTATCGGCAGATTCCTATGTACCCTGCTGACAAGGAGAAGACTGCATTCGTGACTCCTGATGGACTGTAATAATTTATTGTTATGTCGTTTGGGCTTTACAATACCCCCGCTACTTTTGAAAGATTTATGGACTCAATTTCTCGTGGTCTAAAATGGGAGGTATGTTTGTGCTGTCTAGATGACGTTGTCAATTCTGGACGTACTTTCGAAGAGCATAACGTCCGCTTAAACCTCGTTTTATCGACTGCGTCGAAAAGGCCGGTTGGTTTTGAATTTTAAGAAGTGCCGGTTTGGCGAACCACAAGCACCTGGTCACCCGGTTTACAAAGATGGGGTCAGGCCAGACCCCCGGAATATAGAAGCACTCAGTGCCTTTAAACCACCTCAGTCACTTAAAGAACTCCGCAGCTTCCTGGGTTTATGCGCCTACTTTAGATGGTTCGTGCCAAGATTCGCGGACATTGTTTATCCTTTGACAAGTCTCTTGCGAAAAGACAGCCCATACGTGTGGACACCTGAATGCGAAGCGGCATTCTCTCAACCCAAATTCCTGCCGACATCAAAACCCATTCTTCGGCACATCGATCCGTCTGCTCCTATTGAAGTGCACAGTGACGCCAGCGGAATCGACATCGGAGGGGTGCTTGTTCAGCGTCATAATAATGAAGAGTATGTGGTTGCCTGTATATGCGAGCCGTTCTCTCAGCAAGGCTGAACGAAACTACACTGTGACAGAGCAAGAATGCTTAGCGGCTGTCTGCTGTTCAGATGTGTCGTTGCTACCTCTACGGGCGTCCATTCACAATTGTAACCGATCATCATTCCTTGTGTTGGCTTCTTACCCTCCGTGACCCCTCCGGTCACGGAGGGCTTTGCGGCTCCAAGAATTTGACTTCATTGTGTCGTACAGAAGTGGAAGACGTCATGCCGATGCTGACTGCCTTTCTCGCCTTCTTCTGTCGATAACGGAGAATAACGCGGACAACCTTGACGCCTGCTTTGCTGCTGTCTCTCACGCGTTTCCTGACGCCACCGTCTTCCAGCGGGAACAGCGCAATGACTTAGGTTTGGACCCCCTGTTCGCCGATGCCTGCAGTCCCAAGGCCAGTGGTCGCTTTGGTGGTCGCCCAGCCAAATGGTGGTCGCCCAGCCGCTCCAAACGTGCGTTTACTTGTTTTCCCGTCTTTCCGTAAGAATCTCAGCTTCGTTCTGTGTGGAAATGCCATGCTGCTGCGCGTTTCAATGCAGCAGCAGGTCAGAGAAAGGGCTAGCATTATTTTCTATTTCCCGAGGAGAACGGAATGTCGTTGGCCGGTTCCGTGGCTCCATAACACCGGGAGAAAGGATTTCGTGCCTTCTAAGCACGTCGTTGTTTGCTAGGTGAATCTTACAGCTTTCGTTATATTCGTAGGTGAAATTGCATGGAGATTTTAATGCTCTTTGCACAGCCGGACTCTTTGTTCAGTCAATACAGAGCACCTATAACTGTGCATATAGTTTTTTTTTTCCAAGTTAGTCGCTTAGCTTTTTTGTTGCCTCTTCGTGCAGTGACAAAGCTTTTTTATGTTCTCGCGCGTGCGTTTGTTTTGAAATGTATGTAATGTATAAGTTAATGGCTGCAACTAATATTCTCTAATGGTGTGTGTGTGTGTGTGTGTGTGTGTGTGTGTGTGTGTGTGTGTGTGTGTGTGTGTGTGTGTGTGTGTGTGTGTGTGTGTGTGTGTGTGTGTGTGTGTGTGTGTGTGTGTGTGTGCGTTTATGCATGTGTGTGTGTGTGTGTGTGTATGAGTGTACGCGTGTGCACGTATGTGCATGTGTGTGTGCGCGCCAAAGAGAAATACTTTGTAGTTAACGTGGTACTTTTTTCTAACCACCCATTGGTCCGGTCCGCAACCTTCGGTGCCGTCTAGATCATTCTGTAGTTCAGTGCCGTCAGACACGAAATACTGGTAGCGATTTTCCTCATGCGGAAAAGCGTGAATAAGTATTATTTTGTTGAATTAAACCAAACAATTATCTTCTTTCCTGCTTATATATAGGCATATGAACTTGAATTGGTTGAGCGAAAGTATAAAAATAAGTCAATTAACAACCGCTCAATGATATCTTGGCAGCCGCCGTGAAGTACAAAGCCACACGAACGGAGGCGATGTTACGTATCGGGCATGTATTATTCGCGCATGCTTATAAAGTACAATGCACGTGCTTCTGAGAATCTCCCTCAATTCTGATAAACTTGACATCTTGAAGTCTGTAAGTTAATCATCAAATTCCACAGTCTTAGAAGTTTCCGTGTGAGTAATCATCCTTTTTTTAGAGACTTAGGGCACTCCCAGAGGTGATCGAATGCAATTTCTCGTCGTTTCATAGTGACGGAACACAGGCGCGTGTGTAAAATTCTATGTTGGCTGTTTCGCAAACACAGCACGTATTTTGCACAGTAGCACTCGTACAAAGGCTTTTGGCCCACTCATTTTGGCGAATTCACTTTAAGTAAACTATCACATTCCTTCTTGGTTACCTTCTCTGAGCCTTTTAAGAGCCAGGATTATGAACCAAATTCTCGTTCATACTCTACGCAGCTTATATTATATGCGCCCAATACACCTCCGCGTTACGGACAACCCAAGTGGCGACGTAGAGGCAAACAGCTCAGCCTCTGCTTGGCACTCATTTTTCGGAGCGCTTGCGCTTGTACTTATCGAAACGTCCTAAAAAAAATGTCACGACGTTCTATCGGAAGCATACTTTCGTCACGACAGTTTCACAAGAGACAAATTCCCATATATCGATATTCAAAGAACCGAATACCCAGCGCGCTCATTGGTGCTAATGCGGCTGCAGCGAGGCAAAGAACGGTTCAGCGTGCCGTGCGCACCGCGTCAGCCCGGGGAGGGAAGAAATCCGAGGAGAATTAAGGAGGAAAGCGCGAGCGCGGAGGAGAGTGTCGCTACTTTCAAGATCAATGGGCTTCATCAATGGTACGTAGTTGCAAACACTTCAGTAGGTCATTTTTAATTGTGATCTACAACTTTCGTATTTGCACTTTCAAGGTGAAGGAAATATTTAACAAGTTAGGCAATTAGTTTATACTAATTAATTGACTTTGCAAAGCGAAAAAAATACAGCAGACCAGGACACGCAATCGTCAACACCACTGAGTTGGTTTAAGCCTCCTAGCACACTCCGTCGTTTTTAAAACATTGGCTACTTTTAGCTAGGACACCCTATATATGTATCTTACTTTTAATAACAGTTAAAGTTATGGGGTTTTACGTGCCAAAACCACGATCTGATTATGAGGCATGCCGTAGTGGGGGACTCCGGAAATTTGGACCACCTGGGGTTCTTTAACGTGCACATAAATCTAAGTACGCGGGTGTTTTCGCATTTCGCGACCCACCGAAATGCGGCCGCCGGGGCCGGGATTCGATCCCGCGACCTCGTGCTTAGCAACCCAACACCATAGCCACTGAGCAACCACGGCGGGTTTAATAACAGTTGCACTTAAAGAAACTTCCTGTGACCTCGAAGAATTGTTCACTGAGGTGAAAGCCTTATATGAGTATTTACAAGACCTCATAGCACGAGACAGTTCAATTTCACAGCCAGAGTCTCCTCTGAGTCTCCTTCTCCTTGTACCACCAAGACACTGGATTCTCTCGAACTTTTTTTTTTTTTTGCTGTTAGTCTCCAAGCGCAAGCTCTGCTGCGCATGACTTCTATTCATTCTAATTTCGAGTGAATGCGGCTTGGCCTCATTTCGGTTACTGAGTGAATTATGTATATGTATGTATTTATGACATCCGCATGCAAGTGGCGATGTTTCCATCTCTAATAAATGTTGTCAATTATTAGAACAGTTTTCTTTTTTTCATGAGTCGTTAGCATTGCCTACTGGCAAGAGAAGTAATACTGAGACACATATCTTTCACGTGCATTTCACACGCCGTTGATACGACTCTGCCGAAGAGGTCACTCAAGTTTGCAGATTTTTTTTCAGGGTCAAGAAAGCACGCAAAGCAATTTGAAGCGAAGTGAACATACCGCAACATAATTCATTCTATAGGCATAGGCTATCTATACCATTAGAAATAATTGCTAGTTGGCTACCTCCTTCTCTTTAAAAATATAGACTTTGTCCTGTGTATATATTTAAGCATATTGTGTCTGTGTATGGTGTTCACAGCGTAAATTAAAAAAAATGTTGTAGTGAAAAAAATGGAGGTCGCTTAAGTTTCGCCTTTAAGAGTGAAACGCGATAGCGTTATCGGGCCCCGTTCGCATCGCATTTTTCTTTGAGTAGGCTTCACTGCAAAACAGAACGTGGGAAAGCCAGCTTACGAAGACCGAGCTTACACCGATCCCCTTAAGGTCCGCTTCACTTTTAAACAGAAATGCATTACTGGGAAGACGTTTTTCCAGGGGCAATATAAGTCGTCGTATATTAAAATGTGAAGGACCTAGGACCTGTCTTTTTATTATATTGTACTGTAAAATAAGGAGCAGTGGGGCAGTGGCTAGGACAGAGAACGACGACGAGAGAGATGAATCTTGTTTCGGTGCTCGATCGGCTGTGCTACCTCTCGCTGCTCTATCGTTCTAGTCATGAACGCTCACTTCCCAAAGTGCTTCGCGACATTTGGTGGAAGGTGCTGGACCTTTTGCAAACATGGAACTCCGTAGCTGGACGATCCCTGTCACATCTCCATGCCTGAGGAGACTAGTCCTCCCAATCTACCCCAGGCACTGCATCCGGTCGTCTGTCCCGGTGCGCCACGCCAACGGGATCCTCCCATATTCAATGGCACTGACGATCATGACGTAGAGGACTGAGTGTCATCGTACGACCGAGTGAGTACCCACAACAAATGGAATGAAGCTGACAAGCTTGGTTTGTACCGTTTTACCTTTCCGGGGTCGCTCATCTTTGGTTCCAAAACCATGAGGCTGACTTTTCACCTGGACAGCATTCCGAACGAAACGTCAAGAAGTCCTCGGTCGCCCATTTGTGCGCAAACTTCGGGATGAACAATAGCTTCGCTGTCGTGCCCAACAAAAGGGTGAAAACTTTGCCAGCTACACTGAAGATGTAGTTGACATTTGCTGACGTATCAACCCAGATATGACTGAAGATGACAAGATCAAGAACATATTGAAAGGCATAGAAGATGACGCCTTCCAAATGCTCTTGGCAAAGAATCCTCAGACGGTCAACGACCTCATAACGCTTTTCCAGAGCTATGAAGAGCTCCGCAAACAACGGCTTTCTACGCGCCGAGCTCTCGCTCCGGACGTCGCGCTTTCAGCTCTGAGTGACGGCGTCAGTGCTACTACTTGCAGTTCAGCAATCTTCGATCAAATCAATATGTACGAGAAGAAGTGGCAAGCCAACTCTCTCTTCTGCCAGCCAGTCAAGCGTCAGAGTCGACACTGTCTCCCAATCTCCGTCAGGTGACACAAGAACAAGTCGCTAACACCGTACCACTTGCTCATCAACCGCCTCCTACGCCTGTTTCACTTACGTACGCTGCCGTTGTCGCGAATCCAAGGCCTCCCTTCTGCAGCTATTCAATCCAGACCTACCTGCGCCTTTCCCTCACCTCCGCAAGTAGTTGCAACCTATGCACCTCCAAGCAGCTACTGGCCGCCACAGCAGCCCGTGCGCCCACCTCGCCAATATTTCCATCAGTATCCACCCACTGTTCTCAATCTATGGCGCACCCATGAGAACCGTCCTATCTGTTATTCGTGCGGCTTACCTGGCCAAGTGGCAATTTGCCGCCGGCGCGGATGGTATCCTTGAGATTCTCCGAGGGTACAAAACAACGGTTTCGACTCTCCGTTCCGCTACTGACGCTCAGCCCTTCGAAGCCTCGACTCCTGCTTCCCCTAACTTTTAATACCCGTCGGACTCCGTCTCCCCGTCGGCGTTCTCTGTCACCGCTTATCCGTCGCCCTGAAGCTATCCGAGAGGAAGACTGAGGAAGGCAGTTCCGGAGGCAAAAACTGCGACCTTAACGAACTCCTCAAGACATTTATTCCCTGCGAACGTCCTTGAAGTTTATGTAGAAGATATTGCCGTTCATGCGCTTGTGGGCACGGGAGCAGCAATATCAGTGTTTTCGTACCAGCTTCGTCTTATTCTGCTACGCCATATTCTGCCATTTCATTACCTACAACAAGCGCTGCGCCGATTGACACTTAGGAAGTGTACCGTGCATAAGCGGCACTTTATACCGTGTAAGGCTCGTTGTTCTGTAACCGCTTCCTGCGTTGGTTTTCGCGACTCCACAGTTATTTTCACGCCGTCTATGCTTGTTGCTCGCCGTCATCCCTTCTTGCTTCCTTTTGCCCTTCTTGCCATTCGACAAAGTTCTAGCGCACTTTATGTCTCGAACTGTTTCCTTGCCCGGCTAGCCTCCTCCACGATGAGTCTCTTGGTTATGCTGATGAAATCGAACCAAGCTTCCTTTATGTTGTGCCCGACGAGCTGGCTTCTCCTCAGGTTGACGCTATGGCCCTTCAAGTTTCTCCTCCCATGCCGCCATGTGACCCAACATTTTCCCGGTGTATTGATCCCAACCTCACTCCAGGTCAGCACGCCCAGGTCGTCGATCTCCTTGACCGATTTCGCAAGTCATTCGACCTGCATCAATCTTGCTTAGCCTGTACTTCCACTGTTGTCCATCACATCGACACCGGCAACCATGCGCCTTTACGCCGCAGGACGTATAGCGTGTATCCGCCACGGAGCGTAGCGTCATCGCTGAGCACGTTGGAGACATGCTCCAACGCGGTGTCATACAACCTTCGCACGGTCCCTGGGCCCCTCCTGTAGTGCTGGTCAAAAATAAAGATGGCACAATTCGCTTTTGCGTGGACTAACGGCGACTCAATAAGATCACCCACAAGGACGTTTATCCACTACCCCGCATTGAGGACGCGCTCAACTGCCCCCAAGGCGCCGAATTCTTCTCATCTTTACACTTACGATCCGGGTGCTGGCAAGTGCCAGTGGCTGAGTCATACCGTCCAAAAACGGCCTTCATCACACCCGATGGTTTATTTGAATTAACCGTGATGCCATTTGGCCTGTGTGACACGCCTGCCACATTTGAAAGAATGATGAACAACATTGTGGCGCGGCCTGAAATGGCAGATATGCCTGTGTTATCTGGACGACATCGTTATCTTTTCACTGGAATTTCTTTCCCACTTACTTCGACTTGAACGCGTCCTCAAATGCGTCGCCGATGCTGGCCTCCAGCTTAACTTGAATAAGTGTCGCTTCGCCGCCCGGCAGCTCCTCATCCTCGGCCATATCGTGTCGAAAGAAGGTGTACTTCCTGATCCGGCGAAACTACAAGCTGTTGCCTAGTTTCCACGTCCAAAGACCTTGAAAGAACTGCGAAGTTTCATTGGGTTAGCGTCATGCTTCCGCCGTTTCATACGCAATTTCGCCACCATAATAGCACCTTTAACGCAGCTTCTTCGTGGTGCCCACAACCTTTCGACCTGGTCACCTGATTGCGATGCCGCATTCACAAAGCTGTGCCGTCTCTTGACGTCTCTACCAATCTTGCGCCATTTCGACCCAAGCGCTCCGACAGAAATACACGTGGATGCCAGTGGCGTCGGCCTTGGTGCCGTTCTCACCCAGCGAAAGGCTGGCTTCGATGAGTACGTCGCCGCCTTCGCCAGTCGTTCCCTCACTAAAGCTGAATCGAACTATTCTGTAACAGAAAAAGAAGGCCTAGTTATAATTTGGCCCTAAACAAATTCCGTGCGTATCTCAATGGCCGCTCATTTGACGCGATCACTGATCACCATTCGCTGTGCTGGCTGTCGTCCTTAAAAGAACCATCCGGTTGTCTTGCTCGATGGGCGCTTCGGCTACAGGAGTACGACATTCGAGTGCTGTGCGGTTCTGGCCGAAAACACTCGGATGCGGATGCCTTGTCTCGTTCACCACTAACAGACCTCCCCGAGGACCCCATTGTCCGAGTCTTCCCTTGCTTCCACGGACATTCTTCTGGAGCAGAAGAAAGACCCATGGATTGTGTCAATGCTGTGTTTCTTATCCACCCCATCGACACCCACTACCAATCGCGCATTACGTCGCCAAGCATATCATTTCTGCATTCGCGACGGGCTCTTGTACCGCCATAACTACCTCCTGGACGGCTGCAAATGGTTGTTTGTCAACCCTCGGCATCTACGTTCGGATATTTGTGCACCGTTCCACGACGACCCCCAGTGCGCGCATGCAGGTGTACTGAAGACATACGCGCGTCTACGCCTTCGTGTTACTATAGTCCGGTACAACTTTAGAAGACAGGAGAGGCCCCGCCCAGTTGACCGAAGCGCAGCAGCCAATTCCTCCGCGACTAAAGAAATAGTCCCGCTCAAAAAATTGTGACTGCATCTAAAACGCGTATTTGTCGGTATACATAAGATTTGTGTATCTTGGTGAGTGGTTTGGTAAAACTATCATGATGGAAATGCTACAGCACATGCCGGATCGCGAGAGAAAAATAACTCCGTGCCTTCTACGACGCTGTGCGTCGTCTGCTACGGAGCAAGATCGACGGCACCGGGCGCGTAATTATAAAGCAGTCGCTGGCTTAATAGCGTAAGATTGATATATACGTTTTGTGTGTTTTCACAAGGTTAGTCTTTAAAATGTGTTAGGTTTATTTTTAAATTATTTTTTTTTTGCGGTTGCGAACCTGCAATCTCGTGAGTTCGCGCACGGAATTCCGTGCCAGTTTTCCGCCATAGAGCCCAACGAGGTGACGTCCGAACGTAATCCTTTGTTGCCGAACGAGCCTTGTGTCACCTCGATGACCACACCACCAAAGAGCCTCAGCAAGAACAAGAGCGGCCACATCCTGAACAGCGATCCACGCAACATAATCTTCCACTGCTACAGGTTTTGGCGTAACAGGCAGCCTGGATGCAGCGGGGAGAACACGAGCAAGTTTGTCGTCGACATGCTCAGTGCCAGCGAAAATTAACGACTGTGTTCAGGGTGAGGGAGGAATAAAGCTTCGCATTTTTCGGGTGGCAAACTGACGACGCCCTCGCGAAAGCGCCTATGCAATCCGGAGAAGATGCAGCGCGAAGTTTGACAGCTTCACGTTGTGCGCGCTGAGCTCACGGGTTTAAAGTGGAAGGAAACATAAACAGATCAGCCGTAGAGATCAGCAAGAGACGATTAGAGTACTGGTGGAAAAAAAGCAGGGAAAAGATGGATACGACCTGATCTCTTAAAATCATAGGCAGCGGTACAAGCTAAATTTTTGAAAAAGGTATACAAAAATGCTAGATAAAGAACATGTGTAGTATACCTGATTAAATCAAGCAGGCTAGGTGACTATTTGTCGCCACCCCGTTTCACAGGGGATGCCAATAAATCATCATCATCATCATCACGAGTTCTTTCGCCGCAACGAGATACCGACGGTCGAGAAGATATCTACCGAGTTATCGGAGCATATAGAGCTCCCATCACTAAGGCGGTGTACTGTGCGTCGCCTGCTTGCCGAGATCGGCTTCAAGCACGAAAAGAGAAGCCGCAACTCGCCGCTTATCGACCGGGATGACATCACCGATTGGCGGAATCGCTATCTTCGTGACGTGGAGTGCTACCGGGCGGAAAGCCGAAAGATATTCTACCTGGACGAGACATGGGTGACGGCGGGACATACTACGTCGATCATCTGGACAGACACCGTGGTGCAGAAGCGCGGACGCCTGTTTGCTCGAGCAAATGGCCTGACGACGGGTCTAAAACAACCTTCTGGGAAAGGTCAGCGCCTGATCTTGACGCACATCGGCAGCGAGGATGGCTTCGTCGACGGCTGCTTGGATATATACCGAGGCCAAAAGACAGGCGACTACCACGAGGAAATGGGCGGCAATCGCTTTGAGGGCTGGTTCAATGACGTTCTGCAGAAGTTGCCAGCTGGTAGCGTCATTGTTTTAGACAACGCACCGTACCATAGTCGGCGAGAAGAGAAATTGCCGACGACGGCCTGGAAGAAGAAAAAGATACAGGAGTGGCTCACAAGCAAGAACATCACCTACGGTGCGAGGATGATAAAGAAGCAGCTGCTTGAGCTGGTGGCATCTGTAGAGTCACGCTTTCTGAGCTACATCGTAGACCTGTAGCAGTGGAAGATTATGTTGCGTGGATTACTGTTCAGCTGTAAGGGCCGGTTCAATTGTACTCAGGCTACCGCTGTACCACTGGGAATTTAATCCCATTGAGCTTGTGTGGGCCAAGGTCAAAAATGGCCTCGCTACGGACAACAGAGACTTCAAGCTGTCCACGGTCGACGCCATCTTGACGGAGAAAATCAAGCAGGTAACGGCGGAAGGCTGGAGGAAGAGCACTCAGCACGTGATATACTTGGAGACATATTCAGACTTGACACGTCTGGGAGTGAGCACATTCAACCCATCATCATCCAGCTGGGTGAAGATGACACTGCAAAAAGCGACACTGACTGCGAGCTGTCTAGCATTGAGCCACTCGACGAAGCATAGCGGCTTCTTATTAACAAAAGAACAGGCCTTATTAGGGCCACCAAAATTTTGCCGGTGGGTTCGCAACAGTCAACCATCCATTCCATGACCTCCCAAATAAATAAGCTGTTCCATTTATGGCGTATTCCGTATATTAGAAGCTCAATTCTGAGAAGCAACGTCCTGCACACCTAGTGCTCGATTTAAGAAGTGGCATAGAAACACGTTTAAATGCTGGCATATCTGAATTGAAACATTGTTTTTAACCGTGATTATCAGTTGGCGGGCTCGAAATGCTCATTTGGGCAGCCACCATCGAGTTTGACGCGCCCCATTGTGAAACAGCAGTAGTCGGAGCACGCTTTATGGCTCTGCAGCTCACAGTCAAAAAATCCGTTAGGGCTATTTTGATGGACTATTAGGATTCTTGAAGGTCAGTCAAGAATTTCTACAGGCACCCTCCTAATACCAGTAGGATTCTTAAAAGTCAGTTAAAATCTCTTACGGGCAAACTTCCAATGCAAACGGATTCTTAAAGGTCAGTCAGGAGTGTCTACATGCACACTCCCAGTACCTGTAGGATTGATGGAGCTGTTAAGGCCTCGCTCGGTTGGTCGCGTTGCCGAGCTGGGAGACAATGAAAGCAGAGCTTATGAGGAGAGGAGGTGTAGAGAGAGGAAGAAAGAAAGGCAGACAGAGAGGGAGAGAATGAAATAAATAAATAAATAAACCAAAATGAACTTTCTTACCGAGGCGGGATTGGAACCCGGGTATATATATATATATATTGTTACAGGTAACTCTCCGTGAAAAGAGGGTTTATTCGGACGCAACCGACGGTCTTGGGCGCCAGCCGAGGTTCTGCTATCGCTAGGAGAATGTCTTCTTCTTCTGCCCCCCTCGTACTCCGTGTCCCACTACTGCTTGTGGCACATACCCAAATCATACAAGGCTTTCGCGCTTGTAACACATCCCCCCACGTAGACGAAGCCCACCGGGCAAGTCAAACAGCATCTCGAGTGGTGCAGGGCTTCAAGCGGGCAACATGAGTCACTTCAGTCTTTGAAGACCGTCGACCATTTGAAAGGAGACGTGCTATGCGGTATGTCAATTCGCTTATACGATCTAACACAACGTAAGGTCCAACATAGTGCGCCAGTAGTTTTTCGCACAACCCACGTTTTCTGGTAGGCGTCCACATCCACACTAAGTCACCGGGATCATATGTGACGTGTCGGTGTCGGCGGTCGTAACGTGCCTTCGAGCGATCTTGTGAAGCAAGAGTGCGCAAATAAGCAAGGCGGCGGGCTTCTTCTGCACGACAGATTGTCTCCGATATGCAGGCATCATCGTGGTTCAGAAATGGGAAGATCGTATCGAGGGTATAACGTGGCGGCCGAGCGTAAAGAAGAAAGAAGGGGCTGTAGCCGGTAGTTTCGTGCTGGGCGGTGTTAAATGCATAAGTTACGAAAGGTAGAACGCTGTCCCAGTTCTTATGATCCGTCGACACGTACATGGACAACATGTTCGTGAGAGTTCTGTTGGCGCGTTCCGTAAGGCCGTTTGTTTGTGGATGGTACGGCGTAGAGTGTCGAAAACTTGAACAACACAGGCGAAGCATCTCTTCAACCACATCTGCAGTAAACTGGCGCCCGCGATCGCTAATAACGACTTTAGGAGGCCCGTGTCGAAGGATGATAAAACGTAGTAAGAAAACGCACACGTCGGCTGCAGTAGCCGATGGTATTGCGGCCGTTTCACAGTAGCGTGTCAGGTGGTCAGTGCACACTACGATCCAACGATTTCCACTGGAGGACCGTGGAAATGGGCCGAGAAGGTCGATCCCGACTTGCTCGAATGGAGTCCTTGGGGGTGGCACAGGGTGTAATCTACCAGGAGGAGGACTTGTGGGACGTTTGCGACGTTGACATTCGTTGCAGCTAGACACGTACTGTTGCGTCGTCTGACGCATATTAGGCCAGTAAAATCGTTCTTGAAGACGGCAAAGCGTTCTAGCTGCTCCCAAATGACCAGAGGTTGGTTCGTCATGCATAGCCCGCAAGATGGAAGTGCGTAGACTTTTCGGGACCACCAGGAGATATCGTGAGCCTGTGGGAGAATAGTTCTTCTTGTACAGAAGCCCATCACGTGTGCAATAACGATTGGCTGCTGATTTCTGTTTGGCAGCAAGCAGTTTTAAAGTGTCGTCGTTTTGCTGCTCAGTCTTAAAGGTATTGAGATCAGGAAATGCTGGCTCCAAGGCTACGATGTAGTGGTCAAAGTTGTCCGCGTCACAGTCCGTCGTGGGAAGCGGTAGCCGCGACAGGCAGTCGGCGTCGGAGTGCCGTCGACCGCTTTTATAGGAAACGGTGAAGTCGTACTCCTGTAGACGGAGTGTCCAACGTGCAAGCCTACCAGATGGATCGCGCAGATTGACGAGCCAGCACAGCGAGTGATGGTCTGTGACGATGGTGAAAGGACGTCCGTACAAGTATGACCGAAAGCGCTGTACTGCGAAAATCACCGCGAGACATTCTTGTTCTGTGACGGTGTAATTGCGCTCGGGCTTGCTCAGAGAGCGACTGGCGTACGCTACGACGTGTTCTTTGGTGTCGAAGCGTTGAATAAGAACTGCGCCGACACCAATACCGCTAGCATCCGTGTGCAGTTCAGTGGGAGCCAAGGGATCGAAGTGTTTGAGAACTGGATGGGACGTCAAACGGAACTTCAATTCACGAAAAGCACACGCACATTCTGGGGTCCAGTCAAATTGAACGCCTTTCTGAAGCAGACACGTCAATGGATGCGCAATGTGAGCAAATCCGGGAATAAACCGACGGAAGTATGAGCACAGGCCCAAGAAGCTTCGTAGCTCTTTTACTGAGCGAGGTTGCTGAAAGGCTTCGACCGCAGCAGTTTTTGCTGGATCAGGTCTTATGCCCTCTTCGTCCACTAGGTGGCCTAGAACTAGTGTTTGGCGTTCTCCAAAGCGACATTTCTTGGAGTTTAGTACCAAGCGTGCTTTGCCTAGGCACTCTAGTACAAGATTGAGGCGAGCGTTGTGTTCACTAAACGTGCGTCCGAAAATCACGACATCATCCAAATAACACATGCAGACTTCCCACTTCAAACCACGCAGAATGTTGTCCATGAAGCGCTCAAAAGTTGCAGGTGCGTTACACAGCCCAAACGGCATCACATTAAATTCGAAAAGTCCGTCGGGTGTCACGAATGCCGTTTTTTCCTTGTCTCTCTTGTGCATCGGAATCTGCCAGTATCCGGACCGCAAGTCTACACTCGAAAAGTACGAGGCCGAAGAAAGGCAATCTAAAGCATCATCAATCCGTGGCAAAGGGTATACGTCTTTCTTAGTAACGGCGTTGAGGCGGCGGTAATCAACGCAAAATCGCCATGTGCCATCTTTCTTTTTAACTAGAATTACTGGGGCTGCCCACGGACTACTCGATTCTTGGATAACGTTTTTCTTCAGCATGTCACGGACTTGGTCATTGATCACCTTGCGCTCCGAAGGTGACACCCGGTATGGCTTTTGTCGCAGAGGCTGGTGAGATCCCGTGTCTATGCGATGCTGTACACGAGAAGGGGGAATGGATGGTGGAGCCTCGTGCTGGGAAAAGTCGAACACCGCGAAGTGTTTTCGTAGAATATTTGCCAGTTCCTGACGTTTGTTAGTGCTGAGCGATTTGTTTATCATAGCCATCATCGAAGTGTCCGTGGCGCATGCATCCGACTGGGACTCATCCGTAGCATCGGGGGCTTCTGCAAGGATGGCGAGCGCCAATACTTGATGTTCACGAATAGCCGCAAGTTTCAGACCCTCCGGTAGTATATATCCCAGTCAAAAAATCCGTTAGGGCAGTAGTAGTTAGGGCTTTTCACTCTACAAATAGATAGGCAAAGAATTTCTTCACGTCATCTTACTTACGGTAACAATATCATGAGTTGCGCTACCTTAAGAGTGCCGAGGAGAGCAGAAACTAATCGCCGCTACTTTAGCGCATGCAATTACCGCGTGCAGTAGTAGTTAAAAGCCGAATCCAGACTGCGCTACGAACTGACTTTTCAAAGTCAGTCAAGAGTTTCTACAGGCACCCTCCCAATAGCAACAGGGTTCTTAATAGTTAGGTAAAAACTCTTACAGGAAACCATCTCACACATCTTGGGGTAGCAACAGGAAGTGTTTACTGAATCTTTACAAAAGTCTCATTTCATCTCGATTGGAATATGGTAGCGCGGTATATCACTCTGCCGCCCCTAGTGCGATGAAGATGCTGGATCCCGTCCACCATCTAGGTATCCGCCTGGCCATTGGCGCTTTCAGAACAAGCCCCATCGAAAGTCTATACGTCGAATCAAATGAGTGGTCATTCCACCTGCAGAGAACATTCACCAGCCTTACATATTTCCTTAAAGTTCACTCTAATCAGCAGCATCCGTGTTTTAATACCGTTAACGATATGACGTGTGCTACACTTTTTCGTAATCGTCCCTCTGTAAGACAGCCTTTGTCACTGCGTGTCAGGGAGCTTAGCGAAGAAATGGACATCCCACTCCTCGAACATCGCTTAATGCCTTCCGCGAAGCTGTTACCACCTTGGGAGTGGCAGGTAGTAGAATGTGATATATTTGTAGAAGTTACAAAGCACGCTTCAGAGGTCGAAATCCGAATGCATTTCCTAGAATTACAGTCCAAGTACTCGTGCACAGAATTTTACACGGACGCTTCTAAATCATATGCCGGAGTATCTTATGCAGCCGTCGGTCCGTCCTTCTCGGAATCTGGCGTACTCCACCCAGAAACAAGTATCTTTACGACTGAGGCCTACGCAATATTGTCAGCCGTAAAGCATATAAAGAAATCAAAACATGAAAAAACTATTATATTTACAGACTCCCAAAGCGTGGTGAAAGCCTTGAAGTCACCCTGTAAACAGAAAAACCCTGTCCTCATTGAGCTCTATTCTGTTCTTTGTAGAGCATACGCAACTAACCAGCATGTGATTATATGCTCGGTGCCTGGGCATAGAGGCATCGAGGGCAATGTTCTTGCCGACGAAATGGCCACATCAGTCACATCACCCGCTAATAACCCTACAGCTGCTGTTCCTGCAACAGATTTGAAACCTTTCTTGCGAAAGAAACTGCGAAGCCACTGGCAACGCTTGTGGGACGCAGAAACAGATAATAAGCTTCATTTGATTAAGCCACAGTTAGGTTACTGGCCCTCGGTAACAAAAACCCGGCGAACTGATATCCTATTCTGTCGTCTCAGAATAGGACACACGTACGGCAGCCACAATTTTCTATTGAATGGTAATGATCCTCCAACCTGTGGTAGATGTGGCGAGAGGCTCACCGTCCTCCTCGTCCTGCTGGAGTGTCGGGAAGCCGAAAGAGAAAGGAAGAAACACTTTCCTCTAGCATATCGCTACTGTCTCCCTCTACATCCCGCTATGTTCCTTGGTAAAGAACCGCTCTTTAACACCACAGCAGTCCTCGCATTCTTGAATGATGTTGTGCTACATGTTATTAGGCCAATAAGTTCGTAGCGCATCCTCTCTTCAGAGGATGTTGCTGTGATAGTTCTTTATAGCACATGTCTCCAGGCCCTTGTGTTTCAAGGGCTCTGTTTTAGGCACTTGTGCTTCTGGCCAATTCTTACGTCTGTAATATTTTGTCTTATCACTCTTTTGCAATGCATTGTTCATGTCTATAGTACACATCATTAGTCATTGCCATAAACTTATTACGTATAGATTTTACGCACTTTACAGCGACTGTTTTTAGGCCCCTTTACAGCCATGCCACATCTGTTCATGTAATTGACTGTTCATATATCACTAACAAGCCATTACCATCGTCTTGGCGCTCTTTGGCCATAACTGGCCCTTGCGCCAACAAACCACAATAATCAATCAATCAAATCTTACAGGCAACCTTCCTATGCTAATAAGATTCTTGATGTTCATTGAAGATGCACACATGTAGCTTTCGTGCACCAATAGGACGGTTACAGGACTGATATATTTCTACGGGCAGCATGCATATGCAAGGTAGTCCGAAAACGTCCGCGCAGCAAACTGAGTTGAACGTGCAAAACGTCGTGTTAGCTGCAATAATCTGCAAGAAGCTGCGATATTCAAGGCCGCTCAGTCTTTGTTTAGTGCTTTTACTTTTAGTCACTGTTAGTTTTGCAGAAATCAGCAGGTGCGTGAGCTAAGCAACTAGCAATCGATAGCAATGTACAGGCTTTCCACTGTACAAATAGATAGGCAAAGAATTTCTTCACTCGTGTTAGCTGCAATAATCTGCAAAAAGCTGCGATAATCAAGGCCGCCCAGTCTTTGTTTAGTGCTTTTACTTTTACTCACTTTTGCTTTTGCCGAAATCAGCAGGTGCGTGAGCTAAGCAACTAGCAATCGATAGGCTTTCCACTGTACAAATAGATAGGCAAAGAATTTCTTCACGTCATCTTACTTACGGTAACAATATCAAGAGTTGCGCTACCTTAAGAGTGTCGAGGAGAGCAGAAACTAATCGCCGCTACTTTAGCGCATGCAATTACCGCGTGCAGTAGTAGTTAAAAGCGGAATCCAGACTGCGCTACGAACTGACTTTTCCCGATAACCTGTCAACTCGCAACAGCTCAGCGGGTGATTAGGGTCTCGATCGTACCCTATTTTTGTGGCCGCCGAGCAGCGCACCGTCCAAGCGTTGTGATTGCGCTTCTCGCTGAATTGTTTTCTTCGCGTGCACGTACGTCTTTCCGAACCGTAGGCTCTGGCAGCGTCACTGACCAACGTATACAGTGCACCTAAGGCCGCGGCGCGCACGCGCCTTTGCACGCTAAACGAACTTTCAATATAAGATCACGTCACCCCCGTGACGGTAAAGAACGGTATATTGGCAAGTCATCATTCAGTGAAGAGCTTGCCCAGAACTGGCGCAAACGGCTGTCGATCGAGGTTTTACAGTGAATGTGGGCGTATCTATACGATCGCGCAGTTCACGAGCAGAATACCTTTCTTAACGCGAGCGATTGTGCAGTTTTGTGATGTATACTTCGTGCACGAAACATATGCCAAGCAAGGAGCTTCCACAAAGTATAGCTACTGTTTTTCGTTGCGTGCGGTCCAGTTGGATTACGAACGCAAAATCGTATGTCGGTACTCAACTGGGGATCGCGATTGTCCTGCATGCATGTGCGCCAAATGCTGTGCGAACAGACTTCCATTGCACGCCTTTCATTCTGAAGGTAGTTATGAAAATTTTCATCAGTACAGCATTTAACAATTTACTAGTTAACAAATTTTCGTTAGTATAGCCATTGGATACGGTTCTCATCTCGTTGCTGTGGGCGCGCACCGAGCAGAACGCTCGATGTTCCTGTGGACATTATTGTGTTTAGGTCTAGTTTTCAGTTGAAGCATCCATACTACAGCATAAATTGAGTATTGGTAGACATGGCGCACACCCATGCAATGCAGTTGTCACGAAATGTGTAAACTGCAAGTTTAACATATAACACACAGCCAGCAGATGAAAATGTGCTCTAGCCCCCAAACCACAAATCTGAGCCTGAACCATATGCCAAATGCCACATACACTGAAAAATGCTGTTACACACGACTTATTTTTTCCACAATAAAGCTTTTATATATGCACGCAGCCCAAAATTCTCTTCTGGTAAATGTTAAATGAGTTCAGTGCTTAGCTGCGACAAAATCTTTTTGCCAGAAGTTGTAGCAGTGTTGCATGCCAGAAATAGTATAAGAATCACCAGTAAGGTGAACAAGATTTCAGCATATTAGTGTTTTGCATTCAAATCAATTGAAGTCAGTGCTCGCTCGCATCTCATTTACCCTGTCTACTCATCAATTTCATGCTGCCCGATACCATGGCATTGTACCAACTTGTCTGATCGGATTGCCCGCAAAATTTCAGCGATTCAAGATTCCTAAGTAAATTTAACATAGGTGTTACAAGTGCTGTTTCAATGCCAATCAGTGATGTAGCGATAACTATGCCCTACAGTGCTTCGAAAAGACTTTGTGGGAAAACGATATGTGGTTGAAGAACAGGTGTCACGTTTGAATTCAGGAGCAGATGTAAACAGGATTGCTATAAGGCGGGCATGCCTAAAACGCTGGATGGCTTCAGCTCTATAGCTGCAGTATAGAGCAGCTATACGCAGCTATGCTGTTCTATACTGCACGAGTTTTCCTTTTCGCTTCATGCACGAGTTTGCACGAGTTTTCCTTTTCGCTTCATGTTTTTCGTTTTATCAAGTAGTGTTAAAAGAGCAATATTTTCTAATCGTATTGGACAGAAATATTTGAGAAAAACCATCTTCGAGTATGAAATAGTCCGAATTTATTTTAAAAAAATAGAAAAGTTCCATGGAGTCTGGCAGAAATAAATGGCTTGTTCACATTATTTTACACATGTAGTGCCATTAGAGTCATGAAAAAAGGAGCAGGACATGCCAGATGCATATATACATATTAGTGTGTAGTTATCATTGAGAGCTAAGTGCACTATAAAGGCGCATGTATTATTTTGAAGGAATCCAAACATGGAGAGATTTCTGAATGAATTTCTGTCTAAATCGAGACAGTGAAATTATAGGCAGCCTAAAACAAGACATTCTTACTCTGTATGTTCATTCGGGAGCTTGCGTCTGTACAACTGTGGTTCTGTTAAATTAGAATCATTCCAGCTAATTTGCATTAGGCCTCACTTTGCACCAGTCTTTCTCCCTGTAAACTGCAAGAACTTTTGTTGTCCCTTACAGTCTTTGAACAAAACAAATATTTCGCAACTTCAAGTAGTGTATTTTGAATCTAATAGCAAAGATTATTCGATTCATATTTGGAATTTCAAATATTCAGACACCTCTACCTTTAAATTACACATAATTTGCTGCAAGATGCTCTCAGAAGCACTCGAGACTAAAACAGTATAGCAATTAAAGCCTTTTTCAGAATTGAAATGCATGACAAGTGCACCAGCTGTGGGATGAAGAGATTAGCTATAAAATTCTTGTAGCTTTTTGTCCTCATATGTCGCACCTGAAACACTTGCCTACTGGCATTGACCACGCATTTTGGATTTTAAGCTTGTTCAACTGCCCCTATTTTTGTTTAGATTCAGCTTTGATTTTTGTGATCAAGCTGCTTCTATTTCTTCAGGGGAAATACCCGTCTTTTTCTTTCTTTTTCATCTCCTTTCTTACACGGTCTATGAAGGATGCTTCACCAATGGATATATCCATTCTTTTAAAGTACTTGCTGGAAGTTTAGCATGTTCATCCTTGTGTACATCCCCGTCTGCTAACACAGATTGAAGTCATTCGTGATGAACCAGCCTGTCAAATATTTTACGTGAAATATCTTAGAGGAAGTACACTATACTCTTATAATGTATTTTTGTATCTATATTCACTCTCATCATCATCATCAGCCTATTTTGATGTCCACTGCAGGAAGAAGGCCTTTCCCTGTGATCTCCAATTACCCGCCTTGAGTTAGCCAGCTGAAATGAAATATTCAATCTATGGGGGGAGGGGGGGGGTCTAACAACCCTTGCTTGCAGAAAGCTATAAAAGAAAATATCAAGGGCAGACTTGGCATGTTGGCACGTGACAGGGTTCTGCTCGCGTAAGCAATGACTTGCTCGGCATCGTCTTGCAAATGTTTTTTATTTTATTTTGCCATCTGCTTTAAAAGGGGAGGCCGCTGCTCCAGAATTTGCTTCAAGAAAGTTGGTTTTTCCAACTACTGCATTCTTCAATGACCAAACTGCTCTTGTCCACTGCAAATAAAGCTTGAATTTAATGGTGGAATGTGCACATGCCTGCCCATTGACTGCTGTACCAACTGGTTGAGACGTTCAGAATAAAAATGCTAGTCCAGCCTGCATAGCAGCCGTGCAAATACATATTACAATTGATCCAATCAATTATACGTTAGTGGGCCATTAACCGCCAAACTGGTAGACCGGTAGACTGGTAGACCAATAGACTGGTAGACCAGTAGGCCGGTAGACTTGTAGACCAGTAGACTTGTAGACCAGTAGACTTGTAGACCAATAGACTTGTAGACCAGTAGACTTGTAGACCTTCAAGGTCCGAAATTACGTATAGCCAACAGGCATGTAAGCCGGTAGCTTGATGGAATTTTTGACTGGGACATGTTAGCATTCTGCACTGGAAATCACAGTCATGTCATAGCCAGTCCTGGTGAAATAGCAGAAGTCAACACGAAACTGGCAGCCACTGTTAGCAGATTGCACGCCAAAACACATCCATGTGGTTGCATTGTGTATTTTGGTTATCTGGCTCACACAACTAACGCGAATAAGAGGACATATATAAAACAAAATTAGCGGACTGAGGCCCGAAATGCTTATTCAGGCAGCCACCGTCGAGTTTGAGGCGCCCCATAGTGAAATAGCAGAAGTCGGAGCCAGTGGCGTAGCCAGAAATTTGGTTCGGGGGGGGGGGGGGGGGGGGGCTCAGCTTGCAGCGCGGCCTCATCGTTAGAAAATTTGTCGAGGGATAAAATATATGCATCATATAACTGCATTGCGATTGCCAATGCCATTGTATATTACATGCTGCAAACGAATGATTGAACGCTACGCACTGTCATGACAAGTAAAATATGTATTTTTTCATACAAGAATATATTCCTATGTCCCAAAAATTGTGGCTTAAATAACTGATATCAATGCTTCCACGTTTTCGTGTCTATTTAATATGTAAAGAACATATCACGCGAACTTTCAACCTAGATCAGTTCGAAACCAGCAAAGCATTGCATGCAGCTGATACGAAAAACGCAAAGGCCATGAAATTAACAAATTGAGGAGAAATATTTTGATGAATCTATGTCATTCAAGAATCTTGTTTGTACATATGCAACGGCCAATGATGCTGTCCTTCGTTGCAATGGATTGCGCAGGATCAGCTGTTACCGGTCGTGTATTGTGAGTAATTGCACTGAAATTATAGTCGCAACAGTGAGTACATATAAAAGCAGGAGTTCTGCAAAATACACATTGGAAATGCGAAGATAGAATGCAATATACAAATGCGAAGGTACAACTTGATAAAGGGCGACACTTCGCTGGAAACAAAGTTCACTGCTTGTATACACAAAATCTCGCAACAATATATTTAAATATACGTATAAGTCACCAATAAATCTACGTATCTAAGCAAACGTCACTGTATATGATGCGTCCAACAACACAAATAAACATGCTGCGCAGTCACGGATAGTATACTTCATGCATAGAAAGACAGACGATCCCGGCATGAACTATGATCGCAGAAATCGTGATATGTACTTGGACCATCCTGCTCTATATTGGTAGAATAATACAGCAAGATGCCGAAATCAGTACAAAAATGTGTATTTAACTGCCTGCACAGCGGCAACAATTATTCTGCACCCAAAATTAAAGAAGGGTATTGCTTCGTTTCAAAAAAGAAGTAAAATCAGGTAGCTAAATAGGAAAAAAAGGACAAACGAAAGCCACACATGATGCGGCAAGTTGAACTACCCAATATCCGAATGTGTTCGTTGGGAAACGCTGCGTGGGCCGGGCTTTCAATGAGCCAGGTCGGCCAAAATCGGCTATTAATGTCCTCGTAATTTTCGTATTTGGATGATAATTTTAATCATGATGCTAGCTATTACAATAAACGGCGAAAACTTCTGCGGTTTTAAAAGCTTATGAACAGTCATCCGTTTTCATAATGACGAGCTTATGGACCTGAAGGAACAGAGCTTTTTAGTAGCATTGATTTTGGCGGCTTCGCTATCCAAAGTACAAACTTCACTCGGCGGAGAAGTTTAGAGAAGCGGTCAATGACTTCGCACACGTTGATGCCGACGTTTCTGTGGGCGTATAGAAGCGCCAGCCTAACCATGCGTTCCTCAGACATTGTAGAGCGCAAGTAGTTTTTTAGTAATCTCATGTTTAAAAATATTATCTCTGCGCTGGCAGTGGTCACTGGAAGGGCGACTACAATCTTCATCAGTTTGTACACATTTACTCAGAACCTCCAGTCGCAATGAGAGAGGGCATCTATTCCATTGCTAAAACCTAAAAACATTTCTTCGATGTCATTGGCATCCTTGTTTAGGTACCTTGGACAAAGAGTAAGCTGTTCGATTCCAGCAATACACGTCGTTTCGTCAGCAAGTGCGGAGAAGCAGCCTGCAGTGTTTACTTTTCTGTGATAATTTCACCACCACAAATTTCGATAATTTCGTTTTGTACATCTGGGCTTACATACGAGGCATTACTGGGGCAACTTTCCAAATGGTTCTTCAGATACGTATCTCCACAATCAGCTCGCATGCGAAGAAACGCTATGAAAATATTAGTATTCCTAGCGGGGGCTTTGCTTAAATCCATAGGACCACTGTCGCTATGGCCACGGAGAGCCAGATCTTGTCGCCCCCAAAAAAGAACTGTCTCAATAATAGGCCGTTAACTTTCTTCTGCTTTCTCTTATTTTAGTTTGCATGCCCTGATCCAGCTGATCGATCACATTGGGTGCGCTTCCTGAAAATGTTTCGAGAAAATTATCAGCTACAAGCTGACAGTCATGGTGATATTTAGTATTTTCGTGTGTGTGGAAGATTGTGAGCGCGTGCTTCCATTTCTGGAACGGCTTGCACACGAGGGCTCTTCATTGCGCCCATGTTGGGCCAAGTATAAAGGAAAATAAAACCCATAAAGTTTCAGAATTCTTAAAATATAAAGCACGCCTTTGGAAATTAATGGCAGCGCACCTTTCGAGTCAAGAGTTTATGAGAACCTTTTACCCATAAAGTTTCGGAATTGATATCCATTGCGCTCCGTAGTTCCGCGAGCGCTGCGAGATTCCGCGACGCGCCCGTTCGCTATCGAAAAGCCCTTGAAACTTTGTGCTCGGATGGGGCTCCTTGCGTTATGTGACTCCAGGGGCATGGACGTTGCCACGAAATCCAGCCCGAGTTCGCAATGTTCGTTCCGAAATGTCTTTGCGAGCATGAAAAAGACAGTGTAGATAAAATCCAGAATGATTCCCGGCGCCGGTGGTTGTTTTGGTCGGCGCTGCATGACAGCACGAAAAAATTTCGGGGGGGGGGGGGGGAGGAGCTGAAGCCCCGTCAGCCCCCCCCCCCCCCCCCTGGCGACGCCCCTGATGTACCACCACATGTGATGGGCAGTGAAACCATCTGTTTATTAAGACTGCCTGCAACAACATAGCAAGGTGCTGTTTCCCAATATGGCACCCTTTCATGTGCACTTCTGGCAAGCTGCCGTATGCACTGATGCATAGACACATTAACAGGGTAAGAGACGATGTTACTGTGCCAGCCACGTGATGCTTTTATCCGTTTTGTATCTGTCAATGTTTCTGTTGTCACAGCTGATAGAACTTTCTTTAGTGCAAGTTGGTTAATCACTATAGAGGCCGGATCTTTAGGCAATAAAAAAGCGCGTTTTAGGCGCCAAAAACAGGCAGGCAAAACAACGTTTTAGGCCTCCAACATCGTAAATATAGGCACAATAAACTTTTACATAAATGAAAATAATTTCAAACGAAGACGTGCGCGGCCTATATCTACGATAGGAAAACAAGAAATGTTATTGTCTATGATGGCACAAAAGCGCCAACAGTTGAACATAGCCGTGCAATTGTCCCATAAACTGCTGGACTAATCACGATCAATTGGCTTCATTCAATAAGCACACTGCTCATATTGATGTTCAATCGCCACTGTATACTCTAGCGTCGTATAAAGTGAAACAGGCATGAAAAATAATACTTGAAAGCTGGGAATACTGATTAAAAAATCGATATTTTATGTCTGCCTGACGCAATTCAATTAAGACACAACAAAAACAGACAAATAACAAATGCAAGAGAGACTACGATTTATAAAGAAATTAGCACGTTCTTACATCAGGACTGTTAGGTACAACTCTTCGCAATTTTCTCTATACAATGACATTATCCGAATTGTACAGGCCAGACGTCCCAACACTGCCAAGTACACTTCCGCCCATTTGAAGTGCACATGTTTGAAGAAATATGTTTGGAGAGCACGCGGCACGTAGTCTAAGAATCACTGTGAAAATTGTGGAAACAATAGCAAACTACCACCATCTCCAGATTTTTTTATTCAAAATTGTGCCTCTTGTCACTGAGAATGATCTCGTACGCTGAAAAGGAACGCCCGACGGTGGTAAACACCTTAAAAAGTAAATACAAGCACAACAAAAGCCACGTGCGAATCACATTTTTCTTTCTTCTTTTGCTCTTCACTCTCCTTTCCCCTGACGGCTCTCCGCGGTTTCGCATTCACCAACCGCTCGCGCAATGTCAGCGCGGCGTCGTATGCTGGCCGGCGCGTCCCATTTCAATGCTGCTAGCAGTTGTTTTCCGGGAGTTGGTTGAACTAAAGGACTGGGTTGAACCCCGTAGAGTTCCGAACAGTCAATGTTGCCTGGTAACGTGGACAACGGTCTCTAACTGCACTCCAAAGCGAAACTTGAGGCTAAATAGTGTTCATTTAGGCGCCGATACTGAAAATAGGCATTTATTGGCATTTAGGCACAAACGCCGAAATAGGCATTTATAGGCACTAGAAAAACACTATAAAAGCCATTCTTAACCTCTAATTCATGCTCATATATCAAAGTTGGGCGGTAGGAGCGCAAGGAAGAAAAAAAGCATTTGCTTAAAATCCGGTCTCTATTAATCACGTTGCGGCAACCGCACAAGAAGCAAGGTCAGAATAGTAGGAGAAAACACAGCAAGGTGGCAGACTGAGGAGGCAAGGTAGAGAAAGAGAAAGGCTTTAATGACATCGAAGAGGCCAGCCCTGCTATTCACAGGACTTGGTGCTTTGAATGAGGCACCTTAATGAAATCCTAAACAAAGACGTGGCTTAAAGTATGCTTACAAGCACAAAGGCAAAAATAAAAGGACAGAAATAGGAATAAACACATACACACAAGGAAGCTCTCACATATTCAGATACATGCGCACAAACGCGAGCGCGAAAAGTAATATCTAAAATACAATAAAGGGGAAAATAACAAATATAAACAAACACGCAAGAAAACACACACACACACATTTAAAGCAGACACGAGTAGAGGTACTAGGAGTCAGTTCACAAGCACCTGTGCCTACTTTGTCGTACGTTCTTATTTAATGTACATATTGGCTCTGTTGCCTTGACTGTTATAGGAATTTTTGAGTAACAGCATATCCCGACAATCGAAAAGCAGCTCAAAGCTGTGTTGTGGGAAAGCAAGTCGAGCGCTGGCAGCACAACTTATGAAAGATTGTGTCACAGCAGGCATTCCACAGCTGGCGCGTGCAGTGAGCGAAGAGTTCTAAGCCACACAGCGACGCCAATTCATGCCAAGCTCCCTTGTAAGGGCACCAGTGTATCAGTTATAATTTCATATTAGTACTGAGGCTGACATTAAGGAAACAAACACTGCTCACAAACACCTGACCGTTTAATAATCCAATAACATTGGCTCAAGCAGCACGTGTTAGTCACTGATTGTTAGCATTGGTGGAAAGCAATCAATCGCCGGTGCTACACAACACTCGAACGACGCTGTTAGACGCTCGGCTATCTTATCACACTGCTGCCAATGATCGGTAGTTTGCACGCTGAGCTGGCAGCAACGAATCTTTGCGTTGGAGGGTGCTTTCACAAATATTTTCTGTTGAGAAACTCGCAGGTTGGTTTCATCCGGGCACGCTTTTCTCGTTTATCCTGATAATTGTTTTGCTCCATCACTTCACCACGTCCGACGAGAAACGCAGGGGCACAGTACACAAACACACCCGCCACTCACAGTAGGTACCAGACTTTGGCGAACTCTCCTCGTCGTAACTTCACTTAGGAGCAATACAAAACACCACGGAACAAACACGTTCGATGTTTGTTTGCGGCGGTATTCCTGTTTCCACACGAAGAGCAGCGCAGTGCCACCGATGTCCGCTGCAATCTTTCTTCGCCGGCTCACGGCTCAGAACAAACGCACGCGGCACAAATTGTGCATCGTAAGCTCACAATAATATTTCCGGCATGACAGACCACCACAAAACAATTCGAATTCACTCTGACGCACACAGCTCACACGACTCGGCCCAGTTCGAAGCGAGGGCGGCCACGTCAGGCATGTTCTCAGACGGCGGGGTCACCAGCCGTCCGGCTCATGACGTCACCTGAAGTGTGCGCCTGTTTTTTTTTATTTATTTAGAACATACTGCGGTCATTGAAGACCAGGCAGGTGGGGAGGGGAACAAATAATCAATTATGCACACATCAAAAGCAATAATTAATTATACAAGAATATACAAGGGGCGATCAATAAAAAATATGAAAGGGAATGGACAGCAAAATAACGAAAGCCAATGTCTAGCACAGACACACAAAAAATATATAAGACCGAGACTGACCAAGCTGTCAAGCGCTTTTTTATTCCAAAAAGGAAACGCCCCAGCTCATGCGCGAAGAAGTAGAAGTACAGGGAATATGATGACGGCTATGTACAAATGAAAACGACGAAGTACGTTAATAGTGCTTACACTAACTTCCCGCCGTCATGGAAGTGGCCAGCCTGGCCGCAGATTAGAGGTTATCTAAACGGGGAGTGAAGGGCTTCATACGCGAGACGTGAACAATTTCGGCATTCCGGCGGCGCCGCTCAGTGACGGAGTGTACTGGGCGCACGAGATAATTCACTGCATATGTTTGCTGCACAACGGTGTATGGGACAATCTAGCGTTGAAGGAACTTCTCACAGAGGCCTGGAGTTCGGGCTGGAGTGCAAAGCAGGACTTGGTCTCCAGGGTGAAAACGGAGGTCACGGCGTTTGTTGTCGTAGCGACGTTTGCGCTCAGCTTGGGTAGCTTCCGTGCTTGGCCGGGCGATTTGACGGCAATGTGCAACTCGGGCAGCAAAATCTTCTGGAAGGGACGCTTTAGGCGAAGAAGGTGCTAATAAGAATTCTCTGTCGAATATGGTGGAAGGAGATCTTCCATATACAAGGAATAAAGGGCTGTAACCGGTAGTCCGTTGAATAGCAGTATTATAGGCGAATGTCCCAAAAGGAAGAATTTTATCCCAGTCAGTGTGGTCAGGCCGGATGTACATGGAAAACATGTCAGACAGCGTACGGTGGAAGTGCTCAGTGAGGCCATTGGTTTGCGGATGATAGGTAGATGTAGATTTGTGCACGGTATCAGCGGCCCGAAGAACTTCCTCGAGAACTTGGGAAATAAACGCCTTGCCACGGTCACTCAGAAGAACGCGAGGAGCCCGGTGGCCCAAGACGATGGAGCGCAAGAAAAAGTCAGCAACCTCAGAGGCGGTACCGGCTCGCAGAGGGGCAGCCTCGGCATATCTGGTTAAATGGCCGTCCGAAGTGACAATCCAACGGTGACCGGAGGGTGTCGAAGGCAAGGGACCATATAAATCAATGCCAACAAATTCAAAACGTGCGTCCGGGCAAGGGAGAGGTTGTAGTAAACAGGCAGGAGGGGAAGTCGAGCGTTTTCGGTGCTGACATGACGCACAGGAGGCAATGTATTTGGCCACCTTTGTGGATAGGCCAGGCCAGAAGCAGCGGGCCTTGATGCGGTCATAAGTCTTGTGGAAGCCTAAGTGGCCAGCCGATGCGTCGTCGTGAAGTACCTCTAATACTCGCAGGCGAAGGCAGCGAGGTAGAACTGCGACCCACCAGTGACCTGTTCGGTGATAAACGTAGCGGTGTAGCACGTCACCTTGCAGGCGGAATTGTTAACGTGGCGTCGCAAGCCGCTGTTGGGTGGTTCGGCGAACCCACTAAGGCGATCCATGAGAGTTCGACAGTAGGAGTCGACCCGCTGAAGCAAAACGAAATCAGAGCGTGATGAAGGCGTAACTAGGTCCAGGGGCGTTATCGAGAGCTGGTGTGAGGCAGGCGTAGCATCGAAACGACGTAGTGGGAAAGACAACGGCGCGTTACCGGGAGAGAGCGAGAGTGGGCAGCGAGACAATGCGTCTACATCATGATGACTTTTTCCAGATTTGTAGGTTATTGTAAAGTCATATTCCTGCAAGCGGAGTATCCAGCGTCCTAAGCGTCCTGACATGTTTTTCATTGATGACAGCCAACACAGAACATCATGGTCGGTGACGATGGTGAAGTGGCGGCCGTAAAGGTATGGGCGAAATTGCTGAATCAACCAAACGATAGCCACGTACTCTTGCTCTAGCTGTAATCGTGTAGTTCCGCTCAGCTGGAGATAGTGTTCGGCTTGCATATGCGATGACTTGCTCTGTAGAGGCTGCATTACGTTGCAGAAGTACAGCGCCAATACCTTGTGCGCTTGCGTCAGTATGGAGCATGGTGGGGGCTCGATCTTCGAAGTGGTGAAGCACTGGTCCGGAAGTAAGATATTGCTTAAGAGCTTGAAAAGCCGACTCGCATTCGTTAGTCCATGTGAAAGAGGCACCGGTAACCAGTAGCTTGTGTAGAGGAGCTGCTATTGCAGGAAAGTTGCGTATAAATCGACGAAAATATGACGCCAAGCCGTGGAAACTACGTAGATCTTTCTGCTGCTGGGGGTGAGGAAAGTGGAGAACTGCAATAATCTTTTCGGGGCCTGGCTGGATGCCATCTTTTGAGACGACGTGGCCCAATACTTTTATTGTCTTGCTTGCAAATTTGCATTCTTTTATTGATCTGGAGACCAGCATTTGCAAGGCACTTGAGAACTTCGTCTAATCGATGAAGACGTTGGCTGAAGTTAGAGGAAAAGATGACAATATCGTCCAGATAACAGAGGCAGGTCTTCCATTTTAGTCCACGAAGTACGTTACCTATCATGCGCTCAAATGTGGCGGGAGCGTTAGAAAGGCCAAAAGGCATCACGTTAAATTCATAAAGTCCGTCTGGTGTAGCGAATGCGGTCTTTTCTTTGTCAGTCTCGTTCATCGGAATTTGCCAGTAGCCTGATCGAATATCAAGGCTGGAGATATACTCTGCCCCTTGCAGTGTGTCCAAAGCGTCGTCAATTCGAGGTATTGGATATACGTCCTTGCGTGTGACCTTATTGAACGCTCGATAATCGACGCAAAAGCGAACGGAGCCATCTTTTTTCTTTACCAGAACCACGGGAGAAGCTCAGGAGCTAGATGAAGGTCGTATTATCTTCCGCGCAAGCATGTCAGCAACCTGTTGTTCAATGACCCTCCGTTCGGATGGCGAGACACGATAGGGGCGTCGTCGTATGATAGCGGAACCATCGGTTTCGATGGGGTGTGTAGCCACAGAAGTTTGGCTCAGCACAGGGGAACAGCTATCGAAACAGGCTTTGTGCTTCGCCAAGACCGCCAGTAAGCCTTCGGACTGCGCGGTGGTTAGGTCAGAACCAAGAAAGGCTGGGGGAGGGAAAGATTCATCCAAACCTGAGGTTGGTGCTGGCGATGAAGAAGGGCAAAGCGTGACTTAGAGATAGGTTGAGTGTCCGCGAGGGTTGCCACAGTCATCCCTTTGGGCAGTATCACCGGGTCTGGGGTCGTGTTGCAGGCCGACAGAAGGGCGCGGCCACGTGAAAACCGGACGAGACAGGGGGCAATGAGGATCCCGCGAGAAGTACAGCGGGAAGAAGGGGCGACTAGAGCGTCTCCGTGGGCGATCTGGCTGGATGTTACGGCTACAACGTCTTCGTTACCAGGACGCAGGACGTAGTCTACAGCGATGGCCAAGTTCACGCATGAAGGTGAAGAGTCCGTAACAGGTGCAAGCGCTGTATCCGTGATATGGACAACTTCCTCTCTACATGAAATGACGGCTGAAGCAGAATGTAGGAAGTCCGAACCCAGGGTAAGTTCATGGACACACGTTGGAAGGACGATAAACTCAATGTGGCGGCGAATGCCATTTATGAGAACACGACCAGTACACTGTTCGTCGGGGTGAATGAATGCATTATCAGCACCACGAAAAATAGGTCCAAGATAAGGCGTTTTTACTTTCCGGAGCTGTGAACACAGATCACTACGAAGAACACAAACGGCGGCGCCGGTATCGATGAGAGCTGACGCGAGAACACCTTCAACAGTTATATAAAGCATGTTGACCGGGCGTACAGGAGGAATTTTTCAAGACCGATAGGAAGCAGTTTCCCCTCCAAAAACTGCAACAGTTAGTTTTCCGAGTGCTAGTCGGCAAGATGGGAAGTGGGGCGATGCGGCGATGTAGATCGAGCGCCGGTAAGGCGAAGGAGAACGACGTCTGGCCGAACGGGAACTATGAGGCAGATTGGGAGCACCTGGAGGAGACGGAGAATGCTGCTGAGAGATCGAGTACGATCCGGGATAGTAGGCGTCTGGTCGGCGAGTGCGGTCTCTCTCGTGCTCAGCATAGCCTCGTCTTTCATCCTGCTGGCGACGGCAGCAGAAGCGAGATATATGGCCGCGTATACCACAGTAAAAATAAACCGGACGAGGTGGACGCCACTGAGGGTAGGATGGCGCAGCAAGTGCTCTTGTTACCATCCAAGCCAAATGATCATGGGTAACGTCAGTAGGCACGGAAGTCACGGTAGGTGTGGGTAGCGAAGCAACATCCGCGTAGGTAGGTGTGGGGCGCGCTACCGGAGCAAGATGCGTCGTGGGTGTAGTCATCGCTGCCAACTTCTGCTTTACGACCTCGCGCAAGTCGAAGGTGGAGGTTGGGGCACAGGCAGCAGGTGAACACCTCAGGTCTTGTACATGAAGCTCTTCTCGGATGATGGTGCGGATGAGAGCACGTGTATTTGAATAATGGGGAACGTGAGGATCGCTGCTGTCATGTTGAAGATGAAGAGACTGCAGCTCGTCTATAGTCGGGTACAACTTTAGAAGGCAGCGGCATTTGCCCCCTCAAAGGCGGATGCATACGAGCCTCCACCAATAGGCGCGCACTAAAGACTTGCGTCATGAGCCGGACGGTCGGTGTCCCCGCCGACGGAGAACATGGCAGCCCGCGCTTCAAGCCGGGGCGAGTCGCGTCAGCGGGACTATTTCTTTAGTCGCGGAGGAAATAGGCTGCTGCGCTTCGGTCATCTGGGCGGGGCCTTTACTGTCTTCTTAAGTTGTACCCGACTATAGGCGCTGACATGTGGAAGTGATGTCTTCGACGGAAGCCGAATTTTGCACGATTAAGGCGTTGAATGCTACAGACCCAATGCCTTTTAATATATGTCGAATGCGTTCGGCTTCCGTCATGCTAGGGTTTGCACGGCGGCACAGAGCCAAGACATCCTCTACGTATGAGGTGTAAGACTCTTGTGGAAGTTGAAGGCGCGTACCCAGCTTCTGTTTGGCGACTTCTGCACGGCCAGACGAGGAAGCGAAGATTTGACGCAGCTTAGAGGTAAACGTGGACCAATCGGCGATGTCGGATTCGTGGTTGAAATACCACGTCTTTGCAACACCGGTCAAGTAGAATGCGACGTGCCTCAATTTCTGGGTGTTGGACCACTTGTTGCAAGAACTCACGCGGTCGTAGTTGTTGATCCAATCGTCGACGTCATCACCGCGGAATCCCGCAAAGACAGGGAGATCACGTTGAGGGCTCGTCACAGTTCAAGAGGGAACCGCAGGCGGAATCGTCTGTGTGGTAGGGTTAGAGGAGCCGGAAGAGCCGGGGTTGGAAGTGTCCATCGTTGTAGGGGTAGCCGGGCGCAGGCGGCGACCGGAGCGTAGCTCCAGGGAGGACGGGAACGTGAGAGGACGTCGTGATCTTGACGTACCTCCAGCATTTTATAAGACCGTTACCGACCAAGCTGTCAAGCGCTTTTTATTCCAAAAAGGAAACGCCCCAGCTCATGCGCGAGGAAGTAGAAGAACAGGGAAGATGATTGGCACGATGTACAAATGAAAACGACGAAGTCCGTTAATAGTGTTTACAATATACATACATATATATATACACTCACACACACACACACACATATATATATATATATATATATATATATACCGGGTGTTTCAGCGAACACTCAAAATTTATTTGAGGTTGCCTGTGGCAGATAGCCTAATTATATTTAATAAGCTGGTCTACTGGAAGAGGCGGACACTACTTGCGCAAAAAATTGAAATCCATACTTGACTAATTACCAAAAATTTGCTAAGTAAGTTTTAACTAATAACCGGATGGCCCATATTGCAATTTACAAACTTAGCCGTGGAGTTCGCAAGGCAGACCCACTTGAAATTAATTTTCTGGATGACACCAGTTTCGATATATTAATTCCCGAACTTTGGGGAGAAATGCATTGGCGTTCCAGTTAATTTTGTGCTTCAATCCATAAAGCGACGTTTTGTTAAGAAACTAACTGGAACGCCAATGCATTTCTCCGCAAAGTTCAGGAATTAATATCTCGAAACTGGTGTCATCCCGAGAATTCATTCCAAGTGGATCTTGCGAACTCCACGGCTACAATTTGTAAATTGCAATATGAGCCATCAGTTAATTAGTTAAGCTCTTAATTAGTGAATTTTTGTTAATTATTCGATTATGCAGTTCAATGTCTTGTGCAAGTAATGTCCGCCTCTTCGAGTACACCAGCTCATGAAATCGAATTGTGCTATATGCCCCAGGCAACCTTTAAGAATTTTTGAAAGTGTTCGCTGAAACACCCTGTATATATACAAATCACTTCGATTAACAGCCACATTCAATAATTACAATCTGAACAATTATCCCTTCAGATTATACAAAAAGAAGTAAATTATTTTGAAAGCAGCACAATAAATAGTGTAAGCAGTACAAAAAAGCTCGGGCTCAGTCAACGTTCATACCGCGCAAAGCTTTCTCGAAGTCATCAGCACAAACGATATCTGATGGCAAATTGTTCCACTGAACAATTGTTCGAGGAAAAAAAGATTATTTGAATTTGTTTGTCCGAGCAGTGTATCGGAGCCGGTTATGCACATGACGATGCCTGGATACACGTTGCAAGAACAGCTGTATGTAGGTATATATTTATCTTCCTATTATAAACGGAATGCAAAAATTTTAGGCGAGCGATTTGGCGGCGATTTTGAAACACAGGAATGTTATTTTCCTTCATTAAATTGTTAGAAGAATCTGTTGATCGAATCTTTGAAAAAATTAAAACGTACAGCGCGTCTTTGAGCCATCTCAATTTTTTTTAATGTCTTTTTTGTAGAAAGGGTCGCAAACCACGGATGCATATTCTAGCTTTGGCAAAATGTACGTTTTATATGCGAGCATTTTCAATTCGGGAGGTGCTTTTTTCAACTTGTGTCTCAGAAAACCAAGTTTTCGTGAAGCTGATGCACAGACGTTTGTTATATGCGTGGACTTTGAAAGCGTGTTAGTAATGGTTACTCCCAGGTATTTATATTCATTTGCTTCATTTACTGGTGTTCCCTGAACGCGGTAAATAAACGTGAATGGTGGTTTTTTCTTCGTCACGCGTAGAAGGACCGTTTTATCGGGGTTTAATGCCATTGATGACCGGGTGCAGCATTCACTAACTTTTGTTAGGGCGACAGCCAATTCAACCTGATCTTGTTGACAGGTTACTGTGTTATACAGAACGCAGTCGTCAGCGAACTATAGTATATTGATATTAGAATCAACCATATCTACTAAGTCGTTGATATATACTAGGAAAAGAATCGGCCCTAGCTAGTACAGTTCCTTGTGGAACCCCCGAAGATACTGGTAATATGTTAGAAGTGTGTCCCCTGACATCAACGAACTGAGCACGATTTGAAAGATAAGCATCTATTCAGTTGACGATACAAGATGAAAGATTAAGGTTTCGGAGCTTCAGGAGAAGTTTTACGTGAGGGACACGAAATGCTTTGCTAAAATTTAAAAAAAAATACGTCTACCTGTCCAGACGAATCAAGTGTCAATGCGATATCGTGGACTGTTGTTACGAGCTACGTGCACGTTGATAACTGTTTTTGAAAGCCATGTTGAGCTGAAGACCGCAGGTTATTACTCTCAAGGAAATCGGTAATAAAATGAGCAATAATATGTTCGAGTACCTTGCAGCACGTTGACGTCAGAGAAATTGGGTGGTAGTTTTCTTTTAGCAGATGATCTCCTTTCTTTTGCACAGCTACAACTCTGACGAGGCACCAATCATCTGGTAAGGTCGCTGTTTTGATCGATTCCCGGAAGACAGTAGTTAAGATATGCGATACTGGTTCTGCATATCGATGCAGGAAAGAGTTCGGAATTCCGTCAGCGCCCGCAGAAGATTTTTCTTTTATATTCAGTAACAGAGAAAACACACCTTCAAAGGTTATGAAATCAGGGTCTAGCGAGGATGGAACAAGATCAAGATTTGTATCACCTTCTGAAGAAAACACAGAATGACAGTAATCGTTCATTATGTTAGCAATTTCTATTAGGTCTTAACTGTTATGTCGTTTTGTTTTAATTTTCCTAAATGAGAATCTTTATTTCCCGGATAGCGCCAAAAAATTTCCGGGTTACTCTTTAAGTAACTTGGCAAGGTTGATGAAAAATATTTATTTCGAGATGCAGATAGTGCGCAAGCAAGTTGAACTTGAAGTTGTTGAATGAGGCCTCACCAGAGTTGCAGCTGTGCAAAAGAAAGGAGATCATCTGCTAAAAGAAACCTACCACCCAATTTCTCTGACGTCAACATGCTGCAAGGTACTCGAACATATTATTGCTCATTTTATTACCGATTTCCTTGAGAGTAATAACCTGCTGCCTGAATGAGGTGCTGCTTGATTTCTTTTTGGCTCTCCTTAGCCTTTGTTTGAAGTGTAGAATGTCGCGGGTAATCCAAGGGTTTGTTCACCTCATTTTAATACGGCGATCAGGAATGAAGGCATCCAAACAGTGCTATGCAGTGCTTTAAAAGAAAGCCACAAAGAATCGGCATCAGTTTGTGGTAGCTGGTCGACTAGCTGCCACAATACATAAAGAATGGATTCATCATCAGCTTTTGCCATGTCCTTCACCGTTTTCGAAACTCTTTTTGGATGTTGCGTACAATCAACGAGTTTACAAGTGACTAGTATCAACTTGTGGTCTGATATACCCTCTTTAATAGCCACATCGCATGAAGAAATATCTTTGCTGAGAAATACAAGATCTAATATAGAGCCATAATTTGCAATTACCCGTGTGTTCTCAAGTACAACTTGCTCCAAGTTGCAGGAAAGCATATTGTCAAAGAGAGGACTATCAATAAGATGTGAAGAGGACTTTTTGGACCACTTGACGGAAGGTAGGTTAAAGTCACCAGCCATTATGATGTGACGACACTTTATGACGACATGTAATCATAGACTAGTGATACTAACTGGGGAGGGGAAGACGGTGGCCGATAGAGAGCGCATAAGACAAACATATGGCCCCAACAGTTTACTTTAAAAAAAAAGGCTTTCGTGGACGTCTATCTGCGCGAGTACGCTGATGACAAAACTATCTTTGAGTACTTTCGCCACCCCTCCACCTCGACTGGTGCGATCGCGTCGAAAGATTTGATAAGAAGGGGGGATTACGTTCTCATCACTGATGTCTCCATGTAGTCACGTTTCAGAAACTATGCGGTTATGTGGGGATCGTATTTAAAAAGAAGTTGTTCAAGCTGTTCAGTCTTGTTTACTAAGCTACGGGCGTTAAATCTTAGCAATCTGAGTTCTTTTGAACTACTACGTGTGTCCAGTCAGTGAATATCACGTGGTTTACGAGCTGCTCGGAAAAGGACGCGCTGATTACTAGTGTCATCCCATACGTAGAGGTGGCTATCAATGTTTAGTTTTTCGTTAACAAGGAAAACACGCTTTGCTTGAGATTTATCGGCTGGAGCAGATTCCCATAGAAGGCGCCTTTTACGCAGGATATACTGGCTGTAATTATTTTGCAAATATATGTTGGTGCCTTTGAGCTTTCTAGCATTGCGCATGACGGCTTCTTTTTCTAGGAAATCTTGGAAGTAAACGATCACCGGGCCTGTTGCCTTACTTTTGCCCAAGGCGGTGAATTCTTGCAACAGAACGGATGGTTTGGTTTAGCTTCTGTGAAAAATGCTCATCCACGATTGCGCGCTGCAGCGAGTTTTCATTTTCTCCTTGTTGCTCTTTAATGCCATAAATAATGGCGTTGCGTAGTCGGATGCGATCCTCGAGATCCGCCAGCTTACTGTTTTGTTGCTCAATTACTTGCTTTAAACTTTGACGTTCAGTCTGAAGTGGTTCAATTTCAGAGGTTTTTTCACGTATTTCTACCAGCACTTGGTTAACTTCTATCCATTTAGTACTTAAGGACGACACTGTTTGCTCCGTAGTTGAAAGACGCTTTCGAATGTCTGCTAGTTCTGATAAGATTGTGGCTTGTCCAGATTGAAGTGATGCAAACATTTTCTCAACAGAGGGACCGGGATTTAGTTCGATATCACCACAAACAAGCAGTTTACAGACACAAAGACACTCGTATGCTATTAATAGACAAGTCTGTGGGCACGGCAGAACTAACAAAGTCAGGTCATCACTCTTAAATGATGAAAAACTAACCTGTGTTATGAACAGGAAACGTTTGGTGAGCGACATCATGCCTCCGGGCTCGCCGTGCCCACTGGTGAAGTGCTGCCGCAGGTCTTTTATAGCCGGAATAGATGACGTCATGCCTTGCTTCTGTTCACATGATGACGTCACTTGCGCAGCGAGACTACATCACAGCTCCCAGTCGGATGCTGATGAACTACACGGTAAGAAGACAGGATCACATTCGGTATCACCCATGCAGTGGTTTTGACACGTGCTTGCGGGACATGATCCAATGGCGGGGGCAGCCAGCAGCACCTGTGTTATGAACAGGAAACGTTTGGTGAGCGACATCATGCCTCCGGGCTCGCCGTGCCCACTGGTGAAGTGCTGCCGCAGGTCTTTTATAGCCGGAATAGATGACGTCATGCCTTGCTTCTGTTCACATGATGAAGTCACTTGCGCAGTGAGACTACATCACAGCTCCCAGTCGGATGCTGATGAACTACACGGTAAGAAGACAGGATCACATTCGGTATCACCCATGCAGTGGTTTTGACACGTGCTTGCGGGACATGATCCAACGGCGGGGGCAGCCAGAGCACCTGTGTTATTAACAGGAAACGTTTGGTGAGCGACATGATGCCTCCGGCCTCGCCGTGCCCACTGGTGAAGTGCTGCCGCAGGTCTTTTATAGCCGGAATAGATGACGTCATGCCTTGCTTCTGTTCACATGATGACGTCACTTGCGCAGTGAGACTACATCACAGCTCCCAGTCGGATGCTGATGAACTACACGGTAAGAAGACAGGATCACATTCGGTATCACCCATGCAGTGGTTTTGACACGTGCTTGGGGGACATGATCCAATGGCGGGGGCAGCCAGCAGCACCTGTGTTATGAACAGGAAACGTTTGGTGAGCGACATCATGCCTCCGGGCTCGCCGTGCCCACTGGTGAAGTGCTGCCGCAGGTCTTTTATAGCCGGAATAGATGACGTCATGCCTTGCTTCTGTTCACATGATGAAGTCACTTGCGCAGTGAGACTACATCACAGCTCCCAGTCGGATGCTGATGAACTACACGGTAAGAAGACAGGATCACATTCGGTATCACCCATGCAGTGGTTTTGACACGTGCTTGCGGGACATGATCCAACGGCGGGGGCAGCCAGCAGCACCTGTGTTATGAACAGGAAACGTTTGGTGAGCGACATCATGCCTCCGGGCTCGCCGTGCCCACTGATGAAGTGCTGCCGCAGGTCTTTTATAGCCGGAATAGATGACGTCATGCCTTGCTTCTGTTCACATGATGACGTCACTTGCGCAGTGAGACTACATCACAGCTCCCAGTCGGATGCTGATGAACTACACGGTAAGAAGACAGGATCACATTCGGTATCACCCATGCAGTGGTTTTGACACGTGCTTGCGGGACATGATCCAATGGCGGGGGCAGCCAGCAGCACCTGTGTTATGAACAGGAAACGTTTGGTGAGCGACATCATGCCTCCAGGCTCGCCGTGCCCACTGGTGAAGTGCTGCCGCAGGTCTTTTATAGCCGGAATAGATGACGTCATGCCTTGCTTCTGTTCACATGATGAAGTCACTTGCGCAGTGAGACTACATCACAGCTCCCAGTCGGATGCTGATGAACTACATGGTAAGAAGACAGGATCACATTCGGTATCACCCATGCAGTGGTTTTGACACGTGCTTGCGGGACATGATCCAATGGCGGGGGCAGCCAGCAGCACCTGTGTTATGAACAGGAAACGTTTGGTGAGCGACATCATGCCTCCGGGCCTCGCCGTGCCCACTGGTGAAGTGCTGCCGCAGGTCTTTTATAGCCGGAATAGATGACGTCATGCCTTGCTTCTGTTCACATGATGACGTCACTTGCGCAGTGAGACTACATCACAGCTCCCAGTCGGATGCTGATGAACTACACGGTAAGAAGACAGGATCACATTCGGTATCACCCATGCAGTGGTTTTGACACGTGCTTGCGGGACATGATCCAATGGCGGGGGCAGCCAGCAGCACCTGTGTTATGAACAGGAAACGTTTGGTGAGCGACATCATGCCTCCGGGCTCGCCGTGCCCACTGGTGAAGTGCTGCCGCAGGTCTTTTATAGCCGGAATAGATGACGTCATGCCTTGCTTCTGTTCACATGATGACGTCACTTGCGCAGTGAGACTACATCACAGCTCCCAGTCGGATGCTGATGAACTACACGGTAAGAAGACAGGATCACATTCGGTATCACCCATGCAGTGGTTTTGACACGTGCTTGCGGGACATGATCCAATGGCGGGGGCAGCCAGCAGCACCTGTGTTATGAACAGGAAACGTTTGGTGAGCGACATCATGCCTCCGGGCTCGCCGTGCCCACTGGTGAAGTGCTGCCGCAGGTCTTTTATAGCCGGAATAGATGACGTCATGCCTTGCTTCTGTTCACATGATGACGTCACTTGCGCAGTGAGACTACATCACAGCTCCCAGTCGGATGCTGATGAACTACACGGTAAGAAGACAGGATCACATTCGGTATCACCCATGCAGTGGTTTTGACACGTGCTTGCGGGACATGATCCAATGGCGGGGGCAGCCAGCAGCACCTGTGTTATGAACAGGAAACGTTTGGTGAGCGACATCATGCCTCCGGGCTCGCCGTGCCCACTGGTGAAGTGCTGCCGCAGGTCTTTTATAGCCGGAATAGATGACGTCATGCCTTGCTTCTGTTCACATGATGACGTCACTTGCGCAGTGAGACTACATCACAGCTCCCAGTCGGATGCTGATGAACTACACGGTAAGAAGACAGGATCACATTCGGTATCACCCATGCAGTGGTTTTGACACGTGCTTGCGGGACATGATCCAATGGCGGGGGCAGCCAGCAGCACCTGTGTTATGAACAGGAAACGTTTGGTGAGCGACATCATGCCTCCGGGCTCGCCGTGCCCACTGGTGAAGTGCTGCCGCAGGTCTTTTATAGCCGGAATAGATGACGTCATGCCTTGCTTCTGTTCACATGATGACGTCACTTGCGCAGTGAGACTACATCACAGCTCCCAGTCGGATGCTGATGAACTACACGGTAAGAAGACAGGATCACATTCGGTATCACCCATGCAGTGGTTTTGACACGTGCTTGCGGGACATGATCCAATGGCGGGGGCAGCCAGCAGCACCTGTGTTATGAACAGGAAACGTTTGGTGAGCGACATCATGCCTCCGGGCTCGCCGTGCCCACTGGTGAAGTGCTGCCGCAGGTCTTTTATAGCCGGAATAGATGACGTCATGCCTTGCTTCTGTTCACATGATGACGTCACTTGCGCAGTGAGACTACATCACAGCTCCCAGTCGGATGCTGATGAACTACACGGTAAGAAGACAGGATCACATTCGGTATCACCCATGCAGTGGTTTTGACACGTGCTTGCGGGACATGATCCAATGGCGGGGGCAGCCAGCAGCACCTGTGTTATGAACAGGAAACGTTTGGTGAGCGACATCATGCCTCCGGGCTCGCCGTGCCCACTGGTGAAGTGCTGCCGCAGGTCTTTTATAGCCGGAATAGATGACGTCATGCCTTGCTTCTGTTCACATGATGACGTCACTTGCGCAGTGAGACTACATCACAGCTCCCAGTCGGATGCTGATGAACTACACGGTAAGAAGACAGGATCACATTCGGTATCACCCATGCAGTGGTTTTGACACGTGCTTGCGGGACATGATCCAATGGCGGGGGCAGCCAGCAGCACCTGTGTTATGAACAGGAAACGTTTGGTGAGCGACATCATGCCTCCGGGCTCGCCGTGCCCACTGGTGAAGTGCTGCCGCAGGTCTTTTATAGCCGGAATAGATGACGTCATGCCTTGCTTCTGTTCACATGATGACGTCACTTGCGCAGTGAGACTACATCACAGCTCCCAGTCGGATGCTGATGAACTACACGGTAAGAAGACAGGATCACATTCGGTATCACCCATGCAGTGGTTTTGACACGTGCTTGCGGGACATGATCCAATGGCGGGGGCAGCCAGCAGCACCTGTGTTATGAACAGGAAACGTTTGGTGAGCGACATGATGCCTCCGGCCTCGCCGTGCCCACTGGTGAAGTGCTGCCGCAGGTCTTTTATAGCCGGAATAGATGACGTCATGCCTTGCTTCTGTTCACATGATGACGTCACTTGCGCAGTGAGACTACATCACAGCTCCCAGTCGGATGCTGATGAACTACACGGTAAGAAGACAGGATCACATTCGGTATCACCCATGCAGTGGTTTTGACACGTGCTTGCGGGACATGATCCAATGGCGGGGGCAGCCAGCAGCACCTGTGTTATGAACAGGAAACGTTTGGTGAGCGACATCATGCCTCCGGGCTCGCCGTGCCCACTGGTGAAGTGCTGCCGCAGGTCTTTTATAGCCGGAATAGATGACGTCATGCCTTGCTTCTGTTCACATGATGACGTCACTTGCGCAGTGAGACTACATCACAGCTCCCAGTCGGATGCTGATGAACTACACGGTAAGAAGACAGGATCACATTCGGTATCACCCATGCAGTGGTTTTGACACGTGCTTGCGGGACATGATCCAATGGCGGGGGCAGCCAGCAGCACCTGTGTTATGAACAGGAAACGTTTGGTGAGCGACATCATGCCTCCGGGCTCGCCGTGCCCACTGGTGAAGTGCTGCCGCAGGTCTTTTATAGCCGGAATAGATGACGTCATGCCTTGCTTCTGTTCACATGATGACGTCACTTGCGCAGTGAGACTACATCACAGCTCCCAGTCGGATGCTGATGAACTACACGGTAAGAAGACAGGATCACATTCGGTATCACCCATGCAGTGGTTTTGACACGTGCTTGCGGGACATGATCCAATGGCGGGGGCAGCCAGCAGCACCTGTGTTATGAACAGGAAACGTTTGGTGAGCGACATCATGCCTCCGGGCTCGCCGTGCCCACTGGTGAAGTGCTGCCGCAGGTCTTTTATAGCCGGAATAGATGACGTCATGCCTTGCTTCTGTTCACATGATGACGTCACTTGCGCAGTGAGACTACATCACAGCTGCCAGTCCGATGCTGATGAACTACACGGTAAGAAGACAGGATCACATTCGGTATCACCCATGCAGTGGTTTTGACACGTGCTTGCGGGACATGATCCAATGGCGGGGGCAGCCAGCAGCACCTGTGTTATGAACAGGAAACGTTTGGTGAGCGACATCATGCCTCCGGGCTCGCCGTGCCCACTGGTGAAGTGCTGCCGCAGGTCTTTTATAGCCGGAATAGATGACGTCATGCCTTGCTTCTGTTCACATGATGACGTCACTTGCGCAGTGAGACTACATCACAGCTCCCAGTCGGATGCTGATGAACTACACGGTAAGAAGACAGGATCACATTCGGTATCACCCATGCAGTGGTTTTGACACGTGCTTGCGGGACATGATCCAATGGCGGGGGCAGCCAGCAGCACCTGTGTTATGAACAGGAAACGTTTGGTGAGCGACATCATGCCTCCGGGCTCGCCGTGCCCACTGGTGAAGTGCTGCCGCAGGTCTTTTATAGCCGGAATAGATGACGTCATGCCTTGCTTCTGTTCACATGATGACGTCACTTGCGCAGTGAGACTACATCACAGCTCCCAGTCGGATGCTGATGAACTACACGGTAAGAAGACAGGATCACATTCGGTATCACCCATGCAGTGGTTTTGACACGTGCTTGCGGGACATGATCCAATGGCGGGGGCAGCCAGCAGCACCTGTGTTATGAACAGGAAACGTTTGGTGAGCGACATCATGCCTCCGGGCTCGCCGTGCCCACTGGTGAAGTGCTGCCGCAGGTCTTTTATAGCCGGAATAGATGACGTCATGCCTTGCTTCTGTTCACATGATGACGTCACTTGCGCAGTGAGACTACATCACAGCTCCCAGTCGGATGCTGATGAACTACACGGTAAGAAGACAGGATCACATTCGGTATCACCCATGCAGTGGTTTTGACACGTGCTTGCGGGACATGATCCAATGGCGGGGGCAGCCAGCAGCACCTGTGTTATGAACAGGAAACGTTTGGTGAGCGACATCATGCCTCCGGGCTCGCCGTGCCCACTGGTGAAGTGCTGCCGCAGGTCTTTTATAGCCGGAATAGATGACGTCATGCCTTGCTTCTGTTCACATGATGACGTCACTTGCGCAGTGAGACTACATCACAGCTCCCAGTCGGATGCTGATGAACTACACGGTAAGAAGACAGGATCACATTCGGTATCACCCATGCAGTGGTTTTGACACGTGCTTGCGGGACATGATCCAATGGCGGGGGCAGCCAGCAGCACCTGTGTTATGAACAGGAAACGTTTGGTGAGCGACATCATGCCTCCGGGCTCGCCGTGCCCACTGGTGAAGTGCTGCCGCAGGTCTTTTATAGCCGGAATAGATGACGTCATGCCTTGCTTCTGTTCACATGATGACGTCACTTGCGCAGTGAGACTACATCACAGCTCCCAGTCGGATGCTGATGAACTACACGGTAAGAAGACAGGATCACATTCGGTATCACCCATGCAGTGGTTTTGACACGTGCTTGCGGGACATGATCCAATGGCGGGGGCAGCCAGCAGCACCTGTGTTATGAACAGGAAACGTTTGGTGAGCGACATCATGCCTCCGGGCTCGCCGTGCCCACTGGTGAAGTGCTGCCGCAGGTCTTTTATAGCCGGAATAGATGACGTCATGCCTTGCTTCTGTTCACATGATGACGTCACTTGCGCAGTGAGACTACATCACAGCTCCCAGTCGGATGCTGATGAACTACACGGTAAGAAGACAGGATCACATTCGGTATCACCCATGCAGTGGTTTTGACACGTGCTTGCGGGACATGATCCAATGGCGGGGGCAGCCAGCAGCACCTGTGTTATGAACAGGAAACGTTTGGTGAGCGACATCATGCCTCCGGGCTCGCCGTGCCCACTGGTGAAGTGCTGCCGCAGGTCTTTTATAGCCGGAATAGATGACGTCATGCCTTGCTTCTGTTCACATGATGACGTCACTTGCGCAGTGAGACTACATCACAGCTCCCAGTCGGATGCTGATGAACTACACGGTAAGAAGACAGGATCACATTCGGTATCACCCATGCAGTGGTTTTGACACGTGCTTGCGGGACATGATCCAATGGCGGGGGCAGCCAGCAGCACCTGTGTTATGAACAGGAAACGTTTGGTGAGCGACATCATGCCTCCGGGCTCGCCGTGCCCACTGGTGAAGTGCTGCCGCAGGTCTTTTATAGCCGGAATAGATGACGTCATGCCTTGCTTCTGTTCACATGATGACGTCACTTGCGCAGTGAGACTACATCACAGCTCCCAGTCGGATGCTGATGAACTACACGGTAAGAAGACAGGATCACATTCGGTATCACCCATGCAGTGGTTTTGACACGTGCTTGCGGGACATGATCCAATGGCGGGGGCAGCCAGCAGCACCTGTGTTATGAACAGGAAACGTTTGGTGAGCGACATCATGCCTCCGGGCTCGCCGTGCCCACTGGTGAAGTGCTGCCGCAGGTCTTTTATAGCCGGAATAGATGACGTCATGCCTTGCTTCTGTTCACATGATGACGTCACTTGCGCAGTGAGACTACATCACAGCTCCCAGTCGGATGCTGATGAACTACACGGTAAGAAGACAGGATCACATTCGGTATCACCCATGCAGTGGTTTTGACACGTGCTTGCGGGACATGATCCAATGGCGGGGGCAGCCAGCAGCACCTGTGTTATGAACAGGAAACGTTTGGTGAGCGACATCATGCCTCCGGGCTCGCCGTGCCCACTGGTGAAGTGCTGCCGCAGGTCTTTTATAGCCGGAATAGATGACGTCATGCCTTGCTTCTGTTCACATGATGACGTCACTTGCGCAGTGAGACTACATCACAGCTCCCAGTCGGATGCTGATGAACTACACGGTAAGAAGACAGGATCACATTCGGTATCACCCATGCAGTGGTTTTGACACGTGCTTGCGGGACATGATCCAATGGCGGGGGCAGCCAGCAGCACCTGTGTTATGAACAGGAAACGTTTGGTGAGCGACATCATGCCTCCGGGCTCGCCGTGCCCACTGGTGAAGTGCTGCCGCAGGTCTTTTATAGCCGGAATAGATGACGTCATGCCTTGCTTCTGTTCACATGATGACGTCACTTGCGCAGTGAGACTACATCACAGCTCCCAGTCGGATGCTGATGAACTACACGGTAAGAAGACAGGATCACATTCGGTATCACCCATGCAGTGGTTTTGACACGTGCTTGCGGGACATGATCCAATGGCGGGGGCAGCCAGCAGCACCTGTGTTATGAACAGGAAACGTTTGGTGAGCGACATCATGCCTCCGGGCTCGCCGTGCCCACTGGTGAAGTGCTGCCGCAGGTCTTTTATAGCCGGAATAGATGACGTCATGCCTTGCTTCTGTTCACATGATGACGTCACTTGCGCAGTGAGACTACATCACAGCTCCCAGTCGGATGCTGATGAACTACACGGTAAGAAGACAGGATCACATTCGGTATCACCCATGCAGTGGTTTTGACACGTGCTTGCGGGACATGATCCAATGGCGGGGGCAGCCAGCAGCACCTGTGTTATGAACAGGAAACGTTTGGTGAGCGACATCATGCCTCCGGGCTCGCCGTGCCCACTGGTGAAGTGCTGCCGCAGGTCTTTTATAGCCGGAATAGATGACGTCATGCCTTGCTTCTGTTCACATGATGACGTCACTTGCGCAGTGAGACTACATCACAGCTCCCAGTCGGATGCTGATGAACTACACGGTAAGAAGACAGGATCACATTCGGTATCACCCATGCAGTGGTTTTGACACGTGCTTGCGGGACATGATCCAATGGCGGGGGCAGCCAGCAGCACCTGTGTTATGAACAGGAAACGTTTGGTGAGCGACATCATGCCTCCGGGCTCGCCGTGCCCACTGGTGAAGTGCTGCCGCAGGTCTTTTATAGCCGGAATAGATGACGTCATGCCTTGCTTCTGTTCACATGATGACGTCACTTGCGCAGTGAGACTACATCACAGCTCCCAGTCGGATGCTGATGAACTACACGGTAAGAAGACAGGATCACATTCGGTATCACCCATGCAGTGGTTTTGACACGTGCTTGCGGGACATGATCCAATGGCGGGGGCAGCCAGCAGCACCTGTGTTATGAACAGGAAACGTTTGGTGAGCGACATCATGCCTCCGGGCTCGCCGTGCCCACTGGTGAAGTGCTGCCGCAGGTCTTTTATAGCCGGAATAGATGACGTCATGCCTTGCTTCTGTTCACATGATGACGTCACTTGCGCAGTGAGACTACATCACAGCTCCCAGTCGGATGCTGATGAACTACACGGTAAGAAGACAGGATCACATTCGGTATCACCCATGCAGTGGTTTTGACACGTGCTTGCGGGACATGATCCAATGGCGGGGGCAGCCAGCAGCACCTGTGTTATGAACAGGAAACGTTTGGTGAGCGACATCATGCCTCCGGGCTCGCCGTGCCCACTGGTGAAGTGCTGCCGCAGGTCTTTTATAGCCGGAATAGATGACGTCATGCCTTGCTTCTGTTCACATGATGACGTCACTTGCGCAGTGAGACTACATCACAGCTCCCAGTCGGATGCTGATGAACTACACGGTAAGAAGACAGGATCACATTCGGTATCACCCATGCAGTGGTTTTGACACGTGCTTGCGGGACATGATCCAATGGCGGGGGCAGCCAGCAGCACCTGTGTTATGAACAGGAAACGTTTGGTGAGCGACATCATGCCTCCGGGCTCGCCGTGCCCACTGGTGAAGTGCTGCCGCAGGTCTTTTATAGCCGGAATAGATGACGTCATGCCTTGCTTCTGTTCACATGATGACGTCACTTGCGCAGTGAGACTACATCACAGCTCCCAGTCGGATGCTGATGAACTACACGGTAAGAAGACAGGATCACATTCGGTATCACCCATGCAGTGGTTTTGACACGTGCTTGCGGGACATGATCCAATGGCGGGGGCAGCCAGCAGCACCTGTGTTATGAACAGGAAACGTTTGGTGAGCGACATCATGCCTCCGGGCTCGCCGTGCCCACTGGTGAAGTGCTGCCGCAGGTCTTTTATAGCCGGAATAGATGACGTCATGCCTTGCTTCTGTTCACATGATGACGTCACTTGCGCAGTGAGACTACATCACAGCTCCCAGTCGGATGCTGATGAACTACACGGTAAGAAGACAGGATCACATTCGGTATCACCCATGCAGTGGTTTTGACACGTGCTTGCGGGACATGATCCAATGGCGGGGGCAGCCAGCAGCACCTGTGTTATGAACAGGAAACGTTTGGTGAGCGACATCATGCCTCCGGCCTCGCCGTGCCCACTGGTGAAGTGCTGCCGCAGGTCTTTTATAGCCGGAATAGATGACGTCATGCCTTGCTTCTGTTCACATGATGACGTCACTTGCGCAGTGAGACTACATCACAGCTCCCAGTCGGATGCTGATGAACTACACGGTAAGAAGACAGGATCACATTCGGTATCACCCATGCAGTGGTTTTGACACGTGCTTGCGGGACATGATCCAATGGCGGGGGCAGCCAGCAGCACCTGTGTTATGAACAGGAAACGTTTGGTGAGCGACATCATGCCTCCGGGCTCGCCGTGCCCACTGGTGAAGTGCTGCCGCAGGTCTTTTATAGCCGGAATAGATGACGTCATGCCTTGCTTCTGTTCACATGATGACGTCACTTGCGCAGTGAGACTACATCACAGCTCCCAGTCGGATGCTGATGAACTACACGGTAAGAAGACAGGATCACATTCGGTATCACCCATGCAGTGGTTTTGACACGTGCTTGCGGGACATGATCCAATGGCGGGGGCAGCCAGCAGCACCTGTGTTATGAACAGGAAACGTTTGGTGAGCGACATCATGCCTCCGGGCTCGCCGTGCCCACTGGTGAAGTGCTGCCGCAGGTCTTTTATAGCCGGAATAGATGACGTCATGCCTTGCTTCTGTTCACATGATGACGTCACTTGCGCAGTGAGACTACATCACAGCTCCCAGTCGGATGCTGATGAACTACACGGTAAGAAGACAGGATCACATTCGGTATCACCCATGCAGTGGTTTTGACACGTGCTTGCGGGACATGATCCAATGGCGGGGGCAGCCAGCAGCACCTGTGTTATGAACAGGAAACGTTTGGTGAGCGACATCATGCCTCCGGGCTCGCCGTGCCCACTGGTGAAGTGCTGCCGCAGGTCTTTTATAGCCGGAATAGATGACGTCATGCCTTGCTTCTGTTCACATGATGACGTCACTTGCGCAGTGAGACTACATCACAGCTCCCAGTCGGATGCTGATGAACTACACGGTAAGAAGACAGGATCACATTCGGTATCACCCATGCAGTGGTTTTGACACGTGCTTGCGGGACATGATCCAATGGCGGGGGCAGCCAGCAGCACCTGTGTTATGAACAGGAAACGTTTGGTGAGCGACATCATGCCTCCGGGCTCGCCGTGCCCACTGGTGAAGTGCTGCCGCAGGTCTTTTATAGCCGGAATAGATGACGTCATGCCTTGCTTCTGTTCACATGATGACGTCACTTGCGCAGTGAGACTACATCACAGCTCCCAGTCGGATGCTGATGAACTACACGGTAAGAAGACAGGATCACATTCGGTATCACCCATGCAGTGGTTTTGACACGTGCTTGCGGGACATGATCCAATGGCGGGGGCAGCCAGCAGCACCTGTGTTATGAACAGGAAACGTTTGGTGAGCGACATCATGCCTCCGGGCTCGCCGTGCCCACTGGTGAAGTGCTGCCGCAGGTCTTTTATAGCCGGAATAGATGACGTCATGCCTTGCTTCTGTTCACATGATGACGTCACTTGCGCAGTGAGACTACATCACAGCTCCCAGTCGGATGCTGATGAACTACACGGTAAGAAGACAGGATCACATTCGGTATCACCCATGCAGTGGTTTTGACACGTGCTTGCGGGACATGATCCAATGGCGGGGGCAGCCAGCAGCACCTGTGTTATGAACAGGAAACGTTTGGTGAGCGACATCATGCCTCCGGGCTCGCCGTGCCCACTGGTGAAGTGCTGCCGCAGGTCTTTTATAGCCGGAATAGATGACGTCATGCCTTGCTTCTGTTCACATGATGACGTCACTTGCGCAGTGAGACTACATCACAGCTCCCAGTCGGATGCTGATGAACTACACGGTAAGAAGACAGGATCACATTCGGTATCACCCATGCAGTGGTTTTGACACGTGCTTGCGGGACATGATCCAATGGCGGGGGCAGCCAGCAGCACCTGTGTTATGAACAGGAAACGTTTGGTGAGCGACATCATGCCTCCGGGCTCGCCGTGCCCACTGGTGAAGTGCTGCCGCAGGTCTTTTATAGCCGGAATAGATGACGTCATGCCTTGCTTCTGTTCACATGATGACGTCACTTGCGCAGTGAGACTACATCACAGCTCCCAGTCGGATGCTGATGAACTACACGGTAAGAAGACAGGATCACATTCGGTATCACCCATGCAGTGGTTTTGACACGTGCTTGCGGGACATGATCCAATGGCGGGGGCAGCCAGCAGCACCTGTGTTATGAACAGGAAACGTTTGGTGAGCGACATCATGCCTCCGGGCTCGCCGTGCCCACTGGTGAAGTGCTGCCGCAGGTCTTTTATAGCCGGAATAGATGACGTCATGCCTTGCTTCTGTTCACATGATGACGTCACTTGCGCAGTGAGACTACATCACAGCTCCCAGTCGGATGCTGATGAACTACACGGTAAGAAGACAGGATCACATTCGGTATCACCCATGCAGTGGTTTTGACACGTGCTTGCGGGACATGATCCAACGGCGGGGGCAGCCAGCAGCACCTGTGTTATGAACAGGAAACGTTTGGTGAGCGACATGATGCCTCCGGCCTCGCCGTGCCCACTGGTGAAGTGCTGCCGCAGGTCTTTTATAGCCGGAATAGATGACGTCATGCCTTGCTTCTGTTCACATGATGACGTCACTTGCGCAGTGAGACTACATCACAGCTCCCAGTCGGATGCTGATGAACTACACGGTAATAAGACAGGATCACATTCGGTATCACACATGCAGTGGTTTTGACACGTGCTTGCGGGACATGATCCAATGGCGGGGGCAGCCAGCAGCACCTGTGTTATGAACAGGAAACGTTTGGTGAGCGACATCATGCCTCCGGGCTCGCCGTGCCCACTGGTGAAGTGCTGCCGCAGGTCTTTTATAGCCGGAATAGATGACGTCATGCCTTGCTTCTGTTCACATGATGACGTCACTTGCGCAGTGAGACTACATCACAGCTCCCAGTCGGATGCTGATGAACTACACGGTAAGAAGACAGGATCACATTCGGTATCACCCATGCAGTGGTTTTGACACGTGCTTGCGGGACATGATCCAATGGCGGGGGCAGCCAGCAGCACCTGTGTTATGAACAGGAAACGTTTGGTGAGCGACATGATGCCTCCGGCCTCGCCGTGCCCACTGGTGAAGTGCTGCCGCAGGTCTTTTATAGCCGGAATAGATGACGTCATGCCTTGCTTCTGTTCACATGATGACGTCACTTGCGCAGTGAGACTACATCACAGCTCCCAGTCGGATGCTGATGAACTACACGGTAAGAAGACAGGATCACATTCGGTATCACCCATGCAGTGGTTTTGACACGTGCTTGCGGGACATGATCCAATGGCGGGGGCAGCCAGCAGCACCTGTGTTATGAACAGGAAACGTTTGGTGAGCGACATCATGCCTCCGGGCTCGCCGTGCCCACTGGTGAAGTGCTGCCGCAGGTCTTTTATAGCCGGAATAGATGACGTCATGCCTTGCTTCTGTTCACATGATGACGTCACTTGCGCAGTGAGACTACATCACAGCTCCCAGTCGGATGCTGATGAACTACACGGTAAGAAGACAGGATCACATTCGGTATCACCCATGCAGTGGTTTTGACACGTGCTTGCGGGACATGATCCAATGGCGGGGGCAGCCAGCAGCACCTGTGTTATGAACAGGAAACGTTTGGTGAGCGACATCATGCCTCCGGGCTCGCCGTGCCCACTGGTGAAGTGCTGCCGCAGGTCTTTTATAGCCGGAATAGATGACGTCATGCCTTGCTTCTGTTCACATGATGACGTCACTTGCGCAGTGAGACTACATCACAGCTCCCAGTCGGATGCTGATGAACTACACGGTAAGAAGACAGGATCACATTCGGTATCACCCATGCAGTGGTTTTGACACGTGCTTGCGGGACATGATCCAATGGCGGGGGCAGCCAGCAGCACCTGTGTTATGAACAGGAAACGTTTGGTGAGCGACATCATGCCTCCGGGCTCGCCGTGCCCACTGGTGAAGTGCTGCCGCAGGTCTTTTATAGCCGGAATAGATGACGTCATGCCTTGCTTCTGTTCACATGATGACGTCACTTGCGCAGTGAGACTACATCACAGCTCCCAGTCGGATGCTGATGAACTACACGGTAAGAAGACAGGATCACATTCGGTATCACCCATGCAGTGGTTTTGACACGTGCTTGCGGGACATGATCCAATGGCGGGGGCAGCCAGCAGCACCTGTGTTATGAACAGGAAACGTTTGGTGAGCGACATCATGCCTCCGGGCTCGCCGTGCCCACTGGTGAAGTGCTGCCGCAGGTCTTTTATAGCCGGAATAGATGACGTCATGCCTTGCTTCTGTTCACATGATGACGTCACTTGCGCAGTGAGACTACATCACAGCTCCCAGTCGGATGCTGATGAACTACACGGTAAGAAGACAGGATCACATTCGGTATCACCCATGCAGTGGTTTTGACACGTGCTTGCGGGACATGATCCAACTGGCGGGGGCAGCCAGCAGCACCTGTGTTATGAACAGGAAACGTTTGGTGAGCGACATGATGCCTCCGGCCTCGCCGTGCCCACTGGTGAAGTGCTGCCGCAGGTCTTTTATAGCCGGAATAGATGACGTCATGCCTTGCTTCTGTTCACATGATGACGTCACTTGCGCAGTGAGACTACATCACAGCTCCCAGTCGGATGCTGATGAACTACACGGTAAGAAGACAGGATCACATTCGGTATCACCCATGCAGTGGTTTTGACACGTGCTTGCGGGACATGATCCAATGGCGGGGGCAGCCAGCAGCACCTGTGTTATGAACAGGAAACGTTTGGTGAGCGACATCATGCCTCCGGGCTCGCCGTGCCCACTGGTGAAGTGCTGCCGCAGGTCTTTTATAGCCGGAATAGATGACGTCATGCCTTGCTTCTGTTCACATGATGACGTCACTTGCGCAGTGAGACTACATCACAGCTCCCAGTCGGATGCTGATGAACTACACGGTAAGAAGACAGGATCACATTCGGTATCACCCATGCAGTGGTTTTGACACGTGCTTGCGGGACATGATCCAATGGCGGGGGCAGCCAGCAGCACCTGTGTTATGAACAGGAAACGTTTGGTGAGCGACATGATGCCTCCGGCCTCGCCGTGCCCACTGGTGAAGTGCTGCCGCAGGTCTTTTATAGCCGGAATAGATGACGTCATGCCTTGCTTCTGTTCACATGATGACGTCACTTGCGCAGTGAGACTACATCACAGCTCCCAGTCGGATGCTGATGAACTACACGGTAAGAAGACAGGATCACATTCGGTATCACCCATGCAGTGGTTTTGACACGTGCTTGCGGGACATGATCCAATGGCGGGGGCAGCCAGCAGCACCTGTGTTATGAACAGGAAACGTTTGGTGAGCGACATCATGCCTCCGGGCTCGCCGTGCCCACTGGTGAAGTGCTGCCGCAGGTCTTTTATAGCCGGAATAGATGACGTCATGCCTTGCTTCTGTTCACATGATGACGTCACTTGCGCAGTGAGACTACATCACAGCTCCCAGTCGGATGCTGATGAACTACACGGTAAGAAGACAGGATCACATTCGGTATCACCCATGCAGTGGTTTTGACACGTGCTTGCGGGACATGATCCAATGGCGGGGGCAGCCAGCAGCACCTGTGTTATGAACAGGAAACGTTTGGTGAGCGACATCATGCCTCCGGGCTCGCCGTGCCCACTGGTGAAGTGCTGCCGCAGGTCTTTTATAGCCGGAATAGATGACGTCATGCCTTGCTTCTGTTCACATGATGACGTCACTTGCGCAGTGAGACTACATCACAGCTCCCAGTCGGATGCTGATGAACTACACGGTAAGAAGACAGGATCACATTCGGTATCACCCATGCAGTGGTTTTGACACGTGCTTGCGGGACATGATCCAACGGCGGGGGCAGCCAGCAGCACCTGTGTTATGAACAGGAAACGTTTGGTGAGCGACATGATGCCTCCGGCCTCGCCGTGCCCACTGGTGAAGTGCTGCCGCAGGTCTTTTATAGCCGGAATAGATGACGTCATGCCTTGCTTCTGTTCACATGATGACGTCACTTGCGCAGTGAGACTACATCACAGCTCCCAGTCGGATGCTGATGAACTACACGGTAAGAAGACAGGATCACATTCGGTATCACCCATGCAGTGGTTTTGACACGTGCTTGCGGGACATGATCCAATGGCGGGGGCAGCCAGCAGCACCTGTGTTATGAACAGGAAACGTTTGGTGAGCGACATCATGCCTCCGGGCTCGCCGTGCCCACTGGTGAAGTGCTGCCGCAGGTCTTTTATAGCCGGAATAGATGACGTCATGCCTTGCTTCTGTTCACATGATGACGTCACTTGCGCAGTGAGACTACATCACAGCTCCCAGTCGGATGCTGATGAACTACACGGTAAGAAGACAGGATCACATTCGGTATCACCCATGCAGTGGTTTTGACACGTGCTTGCGGGACATGATCCAACTGGCGGGGGCAGCCAGCAGCACCTGTGTTATGAACAGGAAACGTTTGGTGAGCGACATGATGCCTCCGGCCTCGCCGTGCCCACTGGTGAAGTGCTGCCGCAGGTCTTTTATAGCCGGAATAGATGACGTCATGCCTTGCTTCTGTTCACATGATGACGTCACTTGCGCAGTGAGACTACATCACAGCTCCCAGTCGGATGCTGATGAACTACACGGTAAGAAGACAGGATCACATTCGGTATCACCCATGCAGTGGTTTTGACACGTGCTTGCGGGACATGATCGAACGGCGGGGGCAGCCAGAGCACCTGTGTTATGAACAGGAAACGTTTGGTGAGCGACATGATGCCTCCGGCCTCGCCGTGCCCACTGGTGAAGTGCTGCCGCAGGTCTTTTATAGCCGGAATAGATGACGTCATGCCTTGCTTCTGTTCACATGATGACGTCACTTGCGCAGTGAGACTACATCACAGCTCCCAGTCGGATGCTGATGAACTACACGGTAAGAAGACAGGATCACATTCGGTATCACCCATGCAGTGGTTTTGACACGTGCTTGCGGGACATGATCCAATGGCGGGGGCAGCCAGCAGCACCTGTGTTATGAACAGGAAACGTTTGGTGAGCGACATCATGCCTCCGGGCTCGCCGTGCCCACTGGTGAAGTGCTGCCGCAGGTCTTTTATAGCCGGAATAGATGACGTCATGCCTTGCTTCTGTTCACATGATGACGTCACTTGCGCAGTGAGTGACGTCATCACAGCTCCCAGTCGGATGCTGATGAACTACACGGTAAGAAGATAGGATCACATTCGATATCACCCATGCAGTGGTTTTGACACGTGCTTGCGGGACATGATCCAACTGGCGGGGGCAGCCAGCAGCACCTGTGTTATGAACAGGAAACGTTTGGTGAGCGACATCGATGCCTCCGGGCCTCGCCGTGCCCACTGGTGAAGTGCTGCCGCAGGTCTTTTATAGCCGGAATAGATGACGTCATGCCTTGCTTCTGTTCACATGATGACGTCACTTGCGCAGTGAGACTACATCACAGCTCCCAGTCGGATGCTGATGAACTACACGGTAAGAAGACAGGATCACATTCGGTATCACCCATGCAGTGGTTTTGACACGTGCTTGCGGGACATGATCCAATGGCGGGGGCAGCCAGCAGCACCTGTGTTATGAACAGGAAACGTTTGGTGAGCGACATCATGCCTCCGGGCTCGCCGTGCCCACTGGTGAAGTGCTGCCGCAGGTCTTTTATAGCCGGAATAGATGACGTCATGCCTTGCTTCTGTTCACATGATGACGTCACTTGCGCAGTGAGGACTACATCACAGCTCCCAGTCGGATGCTGATGAACTACACGGTAAGAAGACAGGATCACATTTGGTATCAGTATTCGATCACATTCGGCCGCTGTTCGTATGGTAGAAATGCTGGCAAAAGGGGTTTGCGTTTGAATTCCCTCGTAACAGAATTATGTTGTCTCGTACATTCAAATAACAGTCCGACGCCACCTTCCTTTGTAGGTTGGAGTCAAGTAGTACTTTACCATTTTTATGACGGATTTCACTGTGGGAAATTAAATTTTTGTTCACTAACACCTTGCACCACGCGGAGGGCCTGCACTGTCGGGGTGGTTAGGAATGATTTCTCCTGCACTAACACCTTGCACCACACGGAAGGCCTGCGCGGTAGGGGTGGTTCGCGATGATTTTCTCCGCCACGGAAGCCGACATCCACGCCGATACCGACGCCGGATTTTATGCGACATGGGGCCCTTAACGCTATCGCGTTAAAATACATATGATGTAGCCGCCACTGGTGCTTCTACTGCGCTGGTCCTCCTATTGTCAGGATTTGCTGAAATAAAGCGAAACTATGGATTAAAAGCGGTGCACGTCCGCGCCAACAATGATTCAGTAAGCTTTTAGCCCCAATAAAATTTCAAGTCAACAGGTAGAGGCAACTCAAAAGAAACCTCAAATGATGTGGGTAACAGCCCTCTGCTAATGACACCTTAAGGGCGGAGGGGTAGGCTTCCGCGTCGCCGGAAAACTTCGGAGGGGGCTGGGGAATCTGAGTCCCCACGTAGTCGGCGCCTATGAGAGCAGGGATGAGTATGGACGTGGGTGAGTACGTGTGAGTAGGCGGGAGTGTGAACGTGAGTGACTTGTGAGAGTAGGCGTGAGTCTGAGTGTCAGTGAGCGCCTGTGAGAGTAAATGGACGTGAGTGTGAACGAGAGTACCTCTGAGTGGGAGTAGGCGTGAGTGTGAACGTGAATGAGTGCTGGTGAGTGGACGTGAGTGAGTACTTGAAAGCGTGAGTAGGCGTGAGTGTGAACGTGAGTAAGTGCTTGTGAGAGTGAATGGACGTATGACCGTGAGTGAGTGCCAGTGAGCGTGAACCTGAGTGAGTGAGCGTGATTGTTTACGTGAGTTTGTACCGGTAAGTGTCAGTAGAGCTGAGCACGAACGTTAGTGAGTACTTGTGAGTGAGAGTAAAAATGAGTATCGACGTGGGTGAGTACTTGTGAGTGTTAGTAGGCGCGAGTGTGAACTTGAGTGAGCGACTGTGAGAGTGAGTGGACGTGAGTGTGAACGTGAGTCAGTACCTCTGAGTGTGAGAAGGCGTGAGTGGGAACGTTAATAAGTGCCGGTGAGTGTAATGGGACGTGAATACGAATGTGAGAGAGCCGGTCACTGTGAATAGACGTGAGTATTAACGTGAGTGCGAAGCCTGAAATAATTGTGAGTGAGTATGAGTGTTCGCAACTGATTAGCTATAAGCCATGCTTTTATTTTGTGTAATCAGCAGTTTGACTTCTTATACATGTCTTGTAAATTTACGCTACAAAAAAGGCGATCGTATAATCTGCATACATGACCATTTGAGGAGTGAAGCTTATATTTGCGATGTCGTTTATGTAAAGAATGAAGAGCAAGGGCGGAGGGCTCACGATTGCGGTACGCCATACTTGATAATCCCTAGCTCAGAGTTAATATCATGAATCCTTTTATACTGTTTTGTGTTGCTAAGATAGCTTTTCATTAGATCAAACGTAGTTCCACGTATACCATACATTTTCTGTTTTACAGTCAAAATATCGTGCTTTAGAGAATCTAATGCTTTGCGGAAAAGAAGTACCCCGCAGCGTAAAGTTTCTGTACAATGATATTAAGTAAGCGACTCCTGATTAGAGATGCGCAGAACGGCTCACTTCAGTGAGCGGCTCGGAACGGCTCAGCTCCCTCAAATGAACCGGTTCATTTGAACGGCTCACCGGTTCACTTAAGTGTGTCACCTGTGTTATGCATATTCTATGGTTATTTGGCTTTGAAAAAGAACGATATATGCATAATCGAATAACCTTGTTATTGTTATTTACACGCTCAGAAAATGCAATGAACTGGGTGCCATGGCCGACATTTTCATGACTACACTAATTAGCACAAATGAAGACGAAGACACGTTCACCTATTGTCTTTAAGAGCATCTTCGAAGTGTTGTTGCACCAGCGCACGGTGTGCGATCGGTGAGAGTCGTGAGACATCGTTCGAAAAGCGGCAGGCAACGAACGGTACCATCCTTTGTCAATTGAAGCTTCTTTACTTCTCCCTTCGATGGCATCGGGACGCACAAAACACCAAAGAGACTGCTAAGCACACCACACTGCCAGCGAGTACGAGTAGCGCGAGTCTGTCCATGCCGGCCACCACTCGTCAGTTAGAAAACGAAATCTCGAAACCCAGCAGAAGACAAGGCTCTGACGGCACGGTCCGGTACGGCTCACAGAACGAGAGAGAGCCGGCTTCCTCTCCCAGAAAGAACCGCCGCTCACTTACTGAACCGCCGCTCCCTCGCTCTTCAAAAGAGCCGGCTCGCGCCTGAGCGCTCTCTAGGAACGGTTCCTCACGGCTCACAGAACGAGAGAGAGCCACTTCCTCTCGTCGAAAGAACCGCCGCTCACTTACTGAACCACGGCTAGAGTGACCTAGAATATGGGAGAGTGTCCAAAGCACCGGTTCCGGCGAGGGCCTTTTTCTGTGAAATGCCGCGCCGCGCCGCTGCTGCTCCGGACCCGTGGGCTTTTCGCCGCCCGGGAAGGGATGTTCGTCTGCTACGCGCTGTAGTTTTTATTGCGATAGCAATTATATATGGACACTTCCGCCGGATTTCTGCCGTCGTCGTCGCCGTCGCCGTGATGTTCCGTATAGATAAAATCGTCGCCGCGCGCCGTATGCCCGAGCGGAAGCGTGCGGGGACGCACGCTGTCACGGAGAGCGAACGCACTCAATCTTCCACGCGCAAGCAAGGAAGCGGAAAGCGAGCGCCGGAGGGAGCGGGGGGGGGGGGGGGCGCATTTCTACTCTGCCAACAACCGCGCTCGTCGCTCGCTCGCACCGTCTCTTATCTCCACACGGCTCTGACTTTTATGCGCTGTGCATTCGCCGCTCAGTTTCCGTTGAAGCGATAGGCCGCACGTACCTTCGCCCGCTGCGGCGTATATGCGCTTGCTGCCAGCGTTTTGACAGTCGTTGTCTGCAGTCATTCAGTGAGATCTATTCATGTTTGTTTGTGCGCGCTCACACCACAGTTAGTAATAGTCGGGCCACATTTTCCAACGCACGCTACACATGCAATGCTGCCCGGGTCGGCAGTGCAGCGCTACAGGTGTGTCCCTTCGCACGCGCTGCCCACGGGCAGCGCTTCTCATCAACACCACCGTTTCACACGCGCCTTCTCGTGGTCATCGAGTCTCTCTTCATGTCGGTCTAGTTACGCCGCAGCACACCTGCTTACTTAATCAGCTCATGTTTACTACAATTCATATTGCTACCAAAGCCGCTCACCTTACTTCGTATGACATTGCTGTGTTGCTATCGCATTCATTGCTTCGCCCTTAGGGCGAAACTGTGACATTTCTTGCATTCATTTTCCACGCAAAGCACTTAAACTCTATTTATCTTCTACAGTGTGGTGCTGAATAGAGCTTACCCATCTTTGAGTGTTTCTTTGTGCTTGGGCAGCAAGATAATGCAAAAACTAACGTATCAAACTCATCAGCGCGGCCTAGCTCCGGTGCTAGAGTTCGGGAATGGTATCACGGTAACTGTGCGTGCGTAGAAACGCACTAAATGAGCCCGCGCAAGGAAAGAACGTAAATAAGGAACGCTATTCGCATGGGTACGCGGGAAATAGCACCTTGTTTGTAAGAATGAGAGTAACGAGAAAGTAAATTACTCGCGCAGTCAAGTGAAGTACTTACGTGCGTGCCGTGACCGCTTCGCTCACCATTACGCGCTTTTCGCTCACAGTCAGTAGTGCTTTAGAGCTATATGCATATGTATTTATTCGAACATTTTTAGACACGACAATGTTTTATTATGAACAATATTTTATTATGAATATTTTATTATGAAAGACCAAAGACGGCCCTAACGCTGCAATACTGTTGGCTTATTTCGCTTCAGAGATTGCGTACACGAACAATTCTTGCTGTACGCTATCTCTTCAATGCAAATTTAGCGCATTTAAGGTTCACCGTGAGCGAAGCTTTTTTCAAATCCAGACATTCGAAAGAAAAGCCATTCGATCCAGCCAATATAGCTAAACAAATATATCTTTTTCTACATTGAAATGAATAGATAGCTACTACTGGCCTAGCCATTTACTAATTTGTTATGTAAAAGTTATTACTGGAATAGCCTTGTTTTAATAATCAGTGAATCCTCTCTGAAAATACATGTAACTTCTCATTATATCATAGTTATTGCGTAACGTGTGATTTTTTACGTAAACTAACAAGCATTCATGGTGCGTGACGATGTTTGGACTTGCATTATATTCAGGCGAACATCGTCTTGAAAATTACTGTCTTTGATGCACTACAAATTTCACAATGGATCTACATATCCATCAAATAGTTACCTTCAATAACCGCAAAAATGAAAAGTTTATGTTCTGGTGATTTGTTGCCTCTTTTATTACGTAACTAGAAGTACGCAGTTATTGATCAGTAAGTATATTTGCTGTGTACGAACCAGCGAGCATACGCAATAAATATTCCTAAAGTTACTTTCATGTTAAAATTCGCTTAGTGTTAGCACTCCTCCAACACAAGAAGGCGAAAGACAAGTTGCACATACGTAATCCGTCATGTTCGTTTTCTGACGCGTCGCTTGCTCGTAATTATGAAATGAGGCATGCGTATACAATGGTGCACTGTTAGCGTTTCATTTATTTTGGCTTGTCTTGTTTTTTTGCCGCGTATATTTCTCGCGTACCCTTTACCTATACACACCGTGCTATAGCTTAGTGGCTTTGGTAGGTTGTACTGCTAAGCTCGAGAGACGCGGGTTCGATTCCCGGGTTCGATTCCCGGCCATGGCGGCTTACATTTTGATGGAGGCGAAATGCATAAAACACCCGTGTACATAGATTTAGGTGCACGTTAAAGAACCCCAGATGGTCGAAATTAACGGAGCCCTCCACTGCGGCGTCTCTCGTAGCCATATTGTGATTTTTGGGTGTAAAACCCCAGAAATTATCATTACTATTATTGCCCTTTACCTGTGCTCTCAGTTCTTCATGATATATGGGTAAGTTCGACACGTTGAGGTTGAAATTGGTATTCAACACGTTTTTATCGTCACCCACAGCATCAGAGGGATTTCTGGCCATCGTCATATGACCACACGTCATATTGTTATCGTTAGTCGTGACGTGAGTGCAAGTATGTCAAGTTACTAATGCCATGACCCATCAGCAATCTTAGTCACACATTTGTGCCTTTCCACACTATACTTTGGTATACCAAGTGAACGAACCGCAAGAGTTACGCGGTTTGAAATTATTTTTGGTACCGCGGCATCGGCCAACAGACACATTCCGCTTCCCAAGAGCCCAGTTAAGGCTTTCGCCTTAATAAAGAAACAACATAGCGCGGGATGCAGTCTTGTAAAGCAAATCGTTGGCATGAAATAAAAGAAAGCAAACGGTTATAAGGTGTAAAAGAGTTGGCCATATCTGCTACGTTCTCTTGATTATTATCGTGTTCTCCAGCTTATTTTCTTCTGCAGCACGTTCACGTTGCTCATTCCACGCATATTTAAATGAAGTAAGCGAGCGGAATGCGTTACTCAAACAGCCGCGTAAGCGCGGACCAAGCGAGCTAGAAGGAAATAGACAAAATACCCATATTCACAGCCGGCAAACGCGTTCTCTGTGCGTTGAGTCACTGCGGTATTACCTTGCGGTGACGTGGCACTTAATATATCTCAAATTATCGCGATGTTGGGTAATAGCAACCAAAATATCAGGCTCGTAGCAGACGCCCGCCGCCTTGGCACGGCTTCCGCAGCGGAGAAAGCCCACGGGTCCGGTACAGCAGCGCCGCAGCGCGGGAGTTCACACAAAAAGGTCCTCGCTCCTCCCATGCATTCGCGCGGCGCTTTGGACACTCTCCCATATTCTAGGTCACTCTACCACGGCTCCCTCGCTCTTCAAAAGAGCGGCTCAAAAGATCCGGCTCGCTCCTGAGCGACCCATCTCTACTTCCGCTCAGGAGCGAGCCGGATCTTTTGAGCCACTCTTTTGAAGAGCGAGGGAGCCGTGGTTCAGTAAGTGAGCGGCGGTTCTTTCGGAGAGGAAGCCGGCGCGCCATCTATTAGCAGTGCGAGAAAGCAACTGCCCTCCAGCCCTTCCGCGCAAGAGTCACCTCACCCCCTCGCCTTCGGCTCTCTTTTGAGCCGCTCATATTGAAGAACGAGTGAGTTGTGGTTCAAGTGAGCGGCGGTTCTTTCGAAGAGAGAACCGGCTCGCTTTCTCCGAAAGAACCGCCGCTTACTTTTACTGAACGGACGGCTCACTCGCTCTTTAAAAAGAGCGGCTCAAAAGATCCGGCTCGCTCCTGAGCGACCCATCTCTACTCCTGATGTGCAGTAGCGTTGTTCGCGTCCATCTACCATATCGAAATCTGTTCGATTCTGGACAAATCACATAGTTCTTTTTAAAATAAGGGAATATTGCCTCTGACATAATACGCGTTCAGCGCCTTTAGAAATAATACACGTTCAGCGCCTTTAGAAAAATGAGGCAGTATTTATATTGGACGGTAATTATTATTGCCAAAGGGTTAAATGGCGCATGAGGTGGACAATCCGGTGTTGGCGTGACCACGTCGTACAAAAAAGTCGCAGTTTCCCCCGACAGGCGAAGCATCAATTGCGATAGAAAATTAGTAGAGAGCTATACGTAGTAAGAATAGTAGTTTTATCGGCTTTATAAATTTGGACAGATTCGCTTATAACTGAATTAACAAGCATGGTGTCAGCGCGCACAAGCAAACATGCATAGATCACACTCGATGACCGCAGACAACCGTTGTCAAAACAGTGGCGTCAGCGAGCGCGGCGGCAGCAGCGAGCGAAGGTTCGTGCGGTCTATCGCTTCTACGGAAACTGAGCGGCAATGCATACAAAGGTAGGAGCTGTGAGCAGGGCCGGTATTTTGTAGCGATGCCTTTAAAGTAATAATGCCTTTTCGCGCTTATCGCGCTTTGTCAGTGGTCAGAGCGACGGTTGATAACGCGAGCGGACCGTCGCTCTGACCACTGACAAAGCGCGATAAGTGCGAAAAGGCATTATTACTTTAAAGGCATCGCTACAAAATAGCGGCCCAGATCGCTTTCAAGATACGTGCGCGCGACCGCTCGCAGCAGCGCGAAGTACAAGTGCACAGTTGTTGGCAGAGTGGAAGTGAATTCGCACCCCTTCACTCCCGCGCTGCCTACCCACTTTCCTCCTTTCGTGCGCGAGATTGAATCGTCAACTCCTCTTGCGCCTAAAGCACGGTGTAAGAACATTTAGGTGTTGACACTGCGTGCGCGCGAGCGTCCAGAATATGTTCGGCAGCGCGCGGGCGCGCCGAGTAGCTTGGCTGCGAGCCGATAGATGGCGCCGTGGTCAGCGGTCCCAGCTGAACACGGCGCCATCTATGGGCAGTGACAAAGGGCAGTGCCTTGCTATTTGAGGCTCGAGCCGGTTGCCTAAGGACGAAAACATATCGGAACAAATATTCGGAACTAGATGAGACATGTGTATGCTGCAGTAAAGATCCAGAGACCACTCAGCACATCCTAATGTAATGCGACGGGATCCACCCAGCGAGAACCGTAGGTAACGTGCAACTCCCAGAAGCGCTTGGGTTTAAAGTGGAAGGAAACATAAACAGATCAGCCGTAGAGATCAGCAAGAGACGATTAGAGTACTGGTGGAAAAAAAGCAGGGAAAAAAATGGATACGACCTGATCTCTTAAAATCATAGGCAGCGGTACAAGGTAAATTTTTGAAAAAGAAAAATAATGAGAGGTATACAAAAATGCCTGATAAAGAACATGTATAGTATACCTAACATACGGGGCAGAAACTTGGAGGTTCACAAAGAAGCTCGAGAACAAGTTAAGGACCGCACAAAGAGCAATGGAACGAAAAATCTTAGGAGTAACGTTAAGAGACAGGAAGAGAGCGGTGTGGATCAGAGAACAAACGGGGGTAGACGATATTCTAGTTGACATTAAGCGGAAGAAATGGAGCTGGGCAGGCCATGTAATGCGTAGGATGGATAACCGGTGGACCATTAGGGTTACAGAATGGATACCAAGAGAAGGGAAGCGCAGTCGAGGACGGCAGAAAGTCAGGTGGGATGATGAGGTTAGGAAATTCGCAGGCGCAAGTTGGAATACGCTAGCGCAAGACAGGGGTAATTGGAGATCGCCGGGAGAGGCCTTCGTCCTGCAGTGGACATAAATATAGGCTGATGATGATGATGATGATGATGATGATGATAGTATACCTGATTAAATCAAGCAGGCTAGGTGACTATTTGTCGCCGCCCCGTTTCAAAGGGGATGCCAATAAATCATGATCATCATCATCACCAGCTTAGCGGCGCCGGCGGCTTGACATTGCTCTGCTTCCGCTAAATTTTCGTTCATAGTGGAGTGAGTAAAACTTAAATCTCGAAGGTAAGTCGTTATTCCAGATTAAAGGATAAGTATACCCGGCTCAATGCTTCGCTAACATGAAGGTTCCTTCTGCAGGGCGTGAATGACGTGAACACGGATCGATCAGGCAGCATTCAAAGCCCACTCAAGTTACGCTCGCGCGCACAATTTGTTTCGTCCGGTCTAGCCACTCATCCAAGCATAAATAAAGAAAAGCGTTAGCCCACGTGCTACCCCTTGATCAGAAGAAAATAGTGACTGCACCGGAAAATGTTGTATTTCATGCTTATCGCTGCTTCCATTCACACTCAGAAAACTGTTCAAACATCGTTGCATGAATTCAATGTGGCCGCGATATTAATTAATAAATGAAATGGCGCAAGCTTGCGATATACAACGCACTACAGCAAAGTGGCTGTTCATGGCTAGAACTTCAGATGAGAATGCCCATCAGATATGTAAAAACTCTTTCAAATGGTAATTTATTAGGCGGGACGAAGGCAGGCGTCTTAGCTTGGATTACAGCATCACTAATACAGTTTACTTATGAAAACCTGAGCAACTGACTTTTTATTTCAATTCCACCTAACATAGACCGTGTATATTATTCATTTGGCTTTTGTTCATTGACGACTCAGTGGCTCTTGCAAGATCTAAAATAAAGAGGTGACTTTATTTTTCCTTAAATTGCTTATGAGAATATGCCAATGTAAGCGTGTTTGACAATGCATGCTACAGCCTGTCCACAAATACACTTACACCTATCACACAATAATCCGATAGACATTGTTATTATTATTTTTTTTGCAAAGACACAATACGAAAAAAATTGTGCATGAAGCAGCGCGATAATTTTAATAGGGGATAACCATCCCAGAAGCTAACGTTCTCATACACTCCCAGAATGAAAAATTGCTGAATAAAAACATGCAAGAGTGTAATATACACCGCACGCGCATTGTAAAAAAGAAATCAGTAGCCAGAATGGAACAAATTTGAAAATCAGGCACACATTTGCACAGAAAACAGCAGTATTATACAGGGTGCACAAAGATATAAAAATATGCAAATGTCACGTAGCTGGACAGAACCATAGCAATGTTGTTGCCGTCCCTTGGAGATACTCAGATTATTTTTTTTACATTCCGCCTAATTACATAAGTAGTCTTAATCAACTATTCAACTTCTCAAATATTGTAATTAGATTAAAAGTGTCAATAAAGAAATTGTAGAGCAACATGAAAGACTCCCGATACATCTTTCTATTCCTCAATACGCGCTACGTAGAAGTGTTTTCCCGACCGTGAGAAGCCCACGAATACACGCAAAGTGCCTCGATCGGCCAGTCGCGCGGCAATTTTGCGTGTATTCGCGGGTTTCTTTCACGCGCGGAAAACACTTTCATGTAACGCGTATTGAGCAACCGAAAGCTGTGTCGGGAGTTTTCCATGTTGCTGTACAATTGTCTCCTTCACACTTTTTATCCAATTATAGCATCAGAAAAGTTGATTATTCAATTATGAAAATAATTATGTAATTATAGACGGAATTCAAAAAAATAATATGAGTATCTCCAAGCGACGGCAGACAACATTACTTTGGTTTTGTCCGGCTACGTGATATTTGCATATTTTTAAATCTTGGTGCATGATAGTTAAGCCACCCAGTATACCAGCATATCTTGTACATGCAGCAACATTTGCACAAACTGCTGTGGCACACAGGAGGTTATCTCTTCCGCAGTGGCTTTCGAGGTCTATTTAACCGTGTGAGGTTCTTTGGATAGTTTGGAAATAAGGTGGGAACCCTTTTAGTGAGCTCCGCGTAATATGCCGTCGATATCGTATCCTCTGAAAAATGGTTGGCGCCGACATGGTCGGTAGCCAAAAGTTCGGTCTGCCCTCAGATTTGCACGGCGCCACTGCTCTAGACGACCACTGTCAGACGGCGCTTTGAATAAAGGCATATGCTCCACACAAGTCCGGTATCCAGAATTGCAGTTTGAAACGAAGCACTTTCTAGCCACTTCAAACGCATCTCAGAATCTCACCTTTGTTGAGGGCCCCCTGGTGACAATACCCAATGATAAGCTCATGAAACACACGCGAACAGCGTGCCTTCAAAACAGCGCTGCCGCACATGCAAGCAAGACGTAGCAGCCGCAGCACGAGCCTGGCCGCTGAGGCTGGGACCGCATTCCGCAGCGACCTCTATGACGGCGCTGACCGCGCTGTAACCGAGCCGAACATAATCTGGACGCGAGCGGGCGGCGCTTTCGCGCGCCTTGTGGGGAGAGTGTCAGCACCTCTCTTGCTTATTCTTACACCGTAGCCTAAAGTCAAAGCGCGCGCTATCATCGTCCAATCGGAGATACAGGAGAGAGAGAAGCGGCGTCGTTCAAAGGATGGCGGTACTTTTCCGAAGGTATAGGGGCTTTACTTGTGCCGGGTTGCTAAATGCGCAGTTTGTTCTGGAGCACAACAGGGCTCCCCCCCTCCCTCGCTTCCATCCCCCCATGGCCTTTCGCGCGACGAAGACGTCGCGTTCGCTCTCCGTGAAAGCTGTATGTGCTTCCCTCCCACCACGGTGTAAGAATAAGGAGAGGTGCTGACACTCTCCCCCCAACGCGCGCGAAAGCGCCGCTCGCACGCGTCCAGATTATGTTCGGCTTGGTTGCAGCTGCTTCGGCGCCATCGTAGAGGACGCTGCGGTATGCGGTCCCAGCCTCGGCGGGAAGGCGCGTGCTTCGCTGTCTTTGTGCGCTTTGTGCTTGCATGTGCGGCCGTGCTGTTTTGAAGGCACACATTTTATTCACGCGCCTTTCATCATCTTGTGCTTGTGTATTGTCGCCACGGGCCCTCGACCAAGGCGGAAGCGGCGTTCTGAGACTTTGAAATGGGTAGAAAGTGCTTCGTCACGAACTGTAATTCTGGATACCGAACCAGTGCGGAGCGTGTGCCTCTATTCAAAGCGCCGTCCGACAGCGGTTGTCTAGAGCAGTGGCGCCGTGTAAATCTGAGGGCAGACCGAACTAATGCCTACTGACCATTTCTACACCAAGCATTTTTCAGAGGATATGATATCGACGGCATATTACGCGGAGCTCGATAAAATGGTGCTACTTGACGCGCCAAAGAGCCCTGTTCTGTCTGCAAATACAGTTCTCACCTTATTTCCGAACTGTCCAAAGAACCTCACACGGTCAAATAAACCTCGAAAGCCGCTGCGGAAGAGAGAACCTCCTGTGTGCCACAAAAACTCCTGTGTGCCACAACAGTCTGTGCAAATTTTGCTGCTTGTATAAGATATATACTGGGTGTCTTAACTATCATGCACCAAGATTTAAAAATATGAAAATGTCACATAGCTGGACAGAAGCAAGGCAATGTTGTCCGTCGTCTCTTGGAGATACTCAGATTATTTTTTGCATTCCGCCTTATTACATAATTATTTTCATAACTGAATTATCAACTTTTCTAATGCTATAATGCTATATAAAGTGTGAACGAGAGAATTGAACAGCAACATGAAAGTTCCCAATACAGCTTTCTGGTGCTCAAGACGTGATACATAAAAGTGTTTTTCGAGCGTGAAAGAAACCCGCGAATAGACTCAAAATTGCCTCGAGGCACTTTGCGTGTATTCGTGGGCTTCTTTCACGCTCGGAAAAATACTTCTACGTAGCGTGTATTGAGCAATAGAAAGCTGTATCGGGAGTCTTTCATGTTGCTCTCCAATTTCCTCATTGAAACTTTTAATATAATTATAATATTTGAGAAGTTGATTAATTAATTAAGAATGATCATGTAATTAGGCCGAATGTAAAAAATAATCTCAGTAACTCCAATGGACGGAAAACATTACCTTGGTTCTGTTCAGCTACGTGACATTTACATGTTTTTAAATCTTTGTGCACTCTGTATAATACTGCTGTTTTCTGTGCAGATGTGTGCCTGATTTTCAGATTTGTGCCATCCTGGATACTGAATGTTTTTTACAATGCGCGTGCGGTGTATATTACACGCTTGCATGTTTTTATTCAACATTTTTGCATTGTGGGAGTGTATGAGAGCGTAAGCTTCTGGGAAGGCTATCCTCTATTAAAATTATTGAGCGGCTTCATGCACAATTTTTTTATTATTCTGTCTTTGCAAAATTAAAAATAAAAAGTCTACGAGATTATTGTGTGCTGGGTATAAGTGTATTTGTGGACAGGCTGTAGCATGCATTGTCAAATACGCTTACATTAGCACATTCTCATATGCAATTTAAGAAAAAACAAAGTCACCTCTTGGATCCTGCAAGAGTCACTCGCTCCCCAAACGACGAAAGCCAAATGAATAATATACACAGTCTATGTTAAGTGGAATTGAAATAAAAAAGATTTTCACAAGTAAACTGTATTAGTGATATTGTAATCCAAGATAAAACGCCTGCCTTCGTCTCGCCTGATAAATTATTGTTTGAAAGATTTCTTTACATAGCTATGTGCTTTCTCATCATAGGTTCTAGCCATGAACTTTGCTCTAGTGCATTGTATATCGCAAGCTTGCGCCATTTCATTTCTTAAATTATATCGCGCCCACACTGAATTCGCGTGACGATGCTTGAACGGTTTTCTGAGTTTGAATTTTCCGGTGCAGTCACTATTTTCTTCTGATCGAGGGGTAGCACGCGGGCTTACGCTTTAATTTTTTTATGCTTGTATGCATGACTAGATCGGCCGCAACAAAATGTGCGCGCGAGCGGCATGTGAGTGGGCGTTGAGTGCTGCCCGATCGATCCGTGTTCACGTCTTTCACGCCCTGCACAATATACCTTCATGTTAGCAAAGCATTCAGCCTGGTACACTTATCACCTTAATCTGAAATAACGAATTTCCTTCGCGCTTTGAGTTTTACTGGCGCCACTATGAACGAAAATTTAGCGGAGGCAGGGGAATGCCAAGCCGCCGGCGCCGCTAAGCTGGGACCGCTGGCCGCGGCGCCATCTATCTGCTCGCCGCAGAGCTACTCGGTGCGCCCGCGCGCGGCCGAACATAATCTGGACGCTCGCTCGCGCGCAGTGTCAACACCTAAATATTCTGCCACCATGCCTCCCACATACAGCATGCGGCCCGCGGCGACAATTTTAAGGCCAAAGCCTTTAATGGCTCATACTCGTGGCGTCCGACCGTCCGTCCGTCCATCCGTGCCCAGGAACCGTGCCAGCTGTGGCCCCTCCCCTTCACACTCTCTCAGCAATCACGTGATGGTACAGCGGCGCATAGCAACATTTGCGCCGCCACAGCTGTGGCCTCTCCCCCTTAGGCTACGGCCACGCTAGCGGCAAAAACGCGCGGCAAGCACGCGTGGCAACGCGTCATGCCGCGCGCCGCTAGAGCGGCAGGAATCGGGGGTTTTGCGGCGTGCCGCGGGAAATGGGTTCGAGACCCATTTCTGCGGCAAATTCCGCGTGCCGCGAGATGAAGAACCAATCAAGAGCAACAAGGGTGACGTCTAGGAGCCATCACAACCGGACCGCCGCCGGTCCGCGCCGGATTTTCAATCGACGATCGTCGTCTTGCATGAAACGAGCGCTCGCGGTGTTGCTCGCGCGTTCGGATAGCGCGGGAGATCTTTCGCGCTGCCGCGCGGCGAGACGCGCTTGCCACGGTGGCCTCGCGGCAAGGCGCTGACGCGCGGCAACTTGCAGCTCGCGGCATGACGCGCACTTTTTTTGCCGCTAGCGTGGCCGTACCCTTATGGCACGTACACACTAGCGGCAAAGCTAAAGTCCCTATATAAGATAAGTACCGCCATCTACTCTTTCCTCCGCCGCCTCCTCTCCTAAAGCGCTTGCTTTTTTCTTTACTTTTTCCTTGCGAAAGCCAAGTCGACGGTGGCGCACCTAGAAATTCAACGTTGAAGCTTTCAGGCCGAGCGCGCGCCGCCGACGCCGGCGCCTGCGGCTGCGCAAAGGACTTTCAACACGGCTCTGAGGCGGAAAAAAAGAAAATATAAAGAAGTGAAAAGCGCGCGCTATCATCGTCCAATCGGAGATACAGGAGAGAGAGAAGCGGCGTTTATCAAAGGATGTCGGTACTTTTCTTATACCCGTGCCACACGTGCAAAGTAGAGTGCACTTCGCGGCTAGTGTCATTCGCAGGCTGCCACACGGGAACGCTTAGTGACACTCACTGCAGAGTGCACTCGCCGGCGAGTGTGTTCGGCGAACTCACTTCGCGGCGGCGAAGTTTGTAGCCTCGTTAGCAATGCTTAGAAGATACATAAAGTGATATTGAAAGAAGGGTCAGGAGTAATTTTTAATAACATTGTTTTAAATTGCTAACGTTACAAGATAATAAAATGTGCCACACCGCAAAAAAAAAAAAAAAAAACGACAAGAACCGCAAAAAAAGTCTCGCTCTCGGGCTGTTCACGACCACGCCGGATAATGACTGCGCAGTTGTTTGGCGGACCGAGTAGTATTGACTGTTGCTAGTCAAGTTACCGTCGTTGCCGGCGCTTATAAAGGTGGATTGTAAATGTTGTTTCTAACAATAATAAACTGTTTTTGTGCACACATTTTTATATTAATAAATATATGCTTTCCCGTCTGACTCCCGGTTGCCATGACCATCAATTTGAAAGAACACTTTTCTTTCTCGTGTAGCAGCGCACCGCCAAAGTGACACTCAGCGCGCTGAAGTGCACTAGCTCGAAGTGCACTTTACTTTGCCCGTGTGGCACGGGTATAATTGGACCACGACCTACTGGAACTACAGACCTGCACATATGTCCGGCTTCTATGGGAGCAGCTTGCGCCCACTTTCGTTCAACCGGTGGCCATAGGTGGCGCTTTTATAACCTGTTCGTCTGCTACTCAGCGGGTGGCTGGGCGGCGTTCGAATGTGTGCGCCTGCTCTTCTGTAGCCGGCTGTTAGCATATGTGACAATTTCTTACGAAGATAACAGCTAGTATGTCAAAATTGTTTAAGTTTACTCATTGTAGTGGTATGTAATAACGCGTAAAATAGTACACAAATTCTTTCTAGGTTTGCTTTTATGCGGAAGTTTCGCGCCGCTCTACACAAGTAAAAAAACAAAAAACAAAAAAAACTCACTGATGGAGTGATTGTCGGCCCGTCAAATATGCATCGCAAAGCTCTTATGAAACTGTGAAAACTGATGCTAGAGTCCTTGCTTTGTTCTGATTTACATGATGGCACACAGCAATATACCACAATGTGATCGTTTACGTTATCCCATCTGTAGCAAACTGCATGTAGCTAAGGCTGAAGTTACATGCCTTCTGCAGCGTCTGCAGATTCAAGCAGTGTGTGTGTGGTCTGCGTATACATATCGTCTGCGTGATTCTTTTAAATGTTCTTGTTCATATCAATGTATCAAGTTCTTTGTTATTTTATTTCTTTATTACTCCATTGTACTATATTTTATCCTATGAATCTTCTGGCAATCAGATTTTTTTTCCTCTACTGCGAAGGCAACGGGAAGAAATGTTATCGTCTGCCGGCTGTACTCGTTGTTTTCCTTTTTTGCACCGCTCTTCCTACTGTACCTCGTGATTGAAATGAGAAGCAATCATTCGCAAATTTTGTTTTCTTTCTTATTTTCCCGAATTTATGCATTTACAAAAAATGTAAACGATCTGGGTCTGCCGAAACAGCGGCACGAGCGCTGGAACAGATCGCAGAAGCAGACGACAGCGAACAGGTTATAACTAGCGCCACTCTGCTCGTACGTTCTATCCCTAGCGGCAAAAGGGGTGAACTAGACCAGGCGTGCTGGAGCAGGGAGAACTGTGCAGGTCTGGAGTTCAGTAGGTCGTCATGGGGACATTAGGAAAAACGCGCGCGGTGCGCCGCCGGCGGCAAAACGCAGCAGCGGCAGGGCGGTCACACCAACCGGCGGCGCGCCGCTGCGGCAATCACGTGACAGAATAGCTCCCCCTCTTCTCGAACTATCCGTCAGCTCCGTCAGATGATAGTGCGATACGAGTTTCCGGCTTAACCGGACGTGAGTACGACACGAGCGGTTGGGCGGGTCCGCATGACACCAGTATCCCGCGCGCACGTCAAGGAAGCGGGCAGCTCTCATTGGTCTCCTTCACCCGCGGCACGCCGCAAACCGCAAAAAAATTGGTCCAGGAGCGATCCCTCCCGCGGCAAGAAAAACCTGTATCGCGGCTGCTTTCACGGCGCGCGTCTTGCCGCCGACGGCAAAACGATTCTACGGCAGGGCGGCCACACTAGGCCACACCAACCGGCGGCGCGCCGCTGCGGCAGTCACGTGACAGCATAGACACTTCCCCCCTTCTCGAACTATCCGTCAGCTACGCCCGGGAGCTGACGCGTGCAGATGATAGTGCGAAACGAGTTTCCGGTTTAACCGGACGTGAGTACGACACGAGCGGTTGGGCGGGTCCGCATGACACCAGTATCCCGCGCGCACGTCACGGAAGCGGGCAGCTCTCATTGGTCACCTTCATCCGCGGCACGCGGCAAACCGCAAAAAATCGGTCCAGGAGCGATCCCTTCCGCGGCAAGAAAAACCTGTTTCGCGGCTGCTTTCGCGGCGCGCGGCAAAACGCAGCTGCGGCAGAGCGGCCACACCTAAAACCCCTATATATATAAAGTAGCGCCATCCACTTCCCTCCTCCTCCGTTCCACTATCGCGCTCGGCGCGACCAGCGCGATCGAGGCTCGATATCGACAGTGGCGCCGCCTGTGTCGGGCCTGCCGTGGCAGACGACAGCTAACGCTAAAACGACACAAGGACGAGGAAGAACACGGGACGAGCGCTCGTACCGTGTTCTTCCTCGTCCTTGTGTCGTTTTAGCGCTATGTATCCCAGTTAAGATTACAATGACCCACCAACACGCCCAGACAGCTAACGCTCTACCAGAGGAAATCCGAGGAAAACGTCAATCGCGCCCTGCGGAGAAGTTTTTGAGGCGCGATTTTGCTTCGTCAGTCAGTAACTGGTCTTAATAATGCCATTTTGGAAGTAGCAACGCGACGATGCGAGACGGCGCAAATATCAAGTGTGCAGCAAGCGTTTGCGCACACCGGATGGTAAACAAAAAAAGCCTTTTGCCCTCGCCTTGTCGGTTGCGGCAACTTAAGGCACAGCAGCATGCCATCACAAAGAAGTTCTTGTCCCTAACAAGTTTGATCCGTTTGTGCGTACAGCACTTTCGTCGCACAGGCCCGAGAATGGCAGTCGGAGCGCGCTGGAAAGAAAAAACGAGCGGCTGAGGCGGCGCATGCTTTGCAGTGAGGCGCCCGATGTGGAAAAATACTGTGGCGGCGCTGCGATCGAAGTGGATTGGGCCGCATCAAGGTCGCGCCGTTGGAAACTTCTGGAGATACAGCTCGGCAGGGCCATTCGTACTACTTCGCGCACTGATATTTGCGTTCAGACTGCTCAAACGGTGTTCATAATTGCATATGACATGTATTTATGTCTTAAAATAAAGAAGAGAAAGGAATTTATTCTTATTGTATTTTTTAATGCGCCGCTCGGTGATTGCGCGTGCATTGCGGCCGCAGTGTCAGCTTTCATTCTACTATGTTATTGCACGGTTCCCTTTGGAGAACCAATAGTTTTCTCGTTCTACAAGCAGCATGTATCCCTCGTGTGTATTGTTGCGCATGTAATTTTCCATTGATCCATTGAAATGCTCAGCAGCATTTTCCAGTAAACTGCTGCTGAACATTTCATTCAAGTTACTCGCGTAACAAAACACGGAGTAATTGGTACGGGGTAATTTATTGCGGTCGGACTTCAAGCGCCGAAAATAGTTTTAGTTTGTCAGTCTATATGCTAATCTTTGGCCGTAAACCGTACGTGGAAATTATTTCCAGTCGATTATCAAAAAAGAAAAAAAAAGAAACGCAAAAAAAAGCCTGCGCGGTAGCCTAATTAGTGGCTGTATAGTGGATACGGCGTTGCTCGCGGGTTCAATCCAGGTCGCAGAATTCGATGGGAACGAAATGGAAAAAGAATCGTGTATTTCTATTTAGGTGCACGTTAAGAATCCCAGGTGGTGAAAACTAAACCGGATGCCTCATAATCATATCGTGGTTTTGCCACGTAAAACCGCAAAACTTGTTTAAATTACATAAAAAAGCAGATGGCTGCGCTGTTCGGCTTTTTTCTAGGGCTGTAAACAAAATAAATTATTCTCGAGTCTGATTTCCGAGAAAAACATGTTACGCTTATCCTATATTTCATACATAAATGTAATGCCGTTCCCAAATGTATGACCGCTCAACTCAGCAGTTTGCATGTATATTATAAACAGCTGCTCTCAGTTATCTGGTGCACTAATAACGTCCATAATGAAACAATTAAAGGAACGGCATGTCTCAGATACACGTGGAGATATGTGCAGATCTGTTGCGTTCGTTGAAGAAGATAAGTGTGCGTAGCCTCGCTCTAGACAAGCAAATCCTGGCTGTCCAGCATGCCCGCGACCCGGCCGGTGGGCTAAACCTGCCGGTCCCGACGTGGGACTAGCCGGGTGCGCGACGAGTTCGCGTCCTCACCGGACCTCCAATAAAGTTGGTTCACTCTCACCACATGGGGCACACAGTTTTAATGGGTTGCAAACATGGTGAGACTGTCAAACAAAGTTTTCCTTGTCTGAATCAAGTTAGCAGATTTACAGGCTGCCCAAAACGAGGCGTTTATATTGAATGACAGCTAGGAACTTGTTAAGCAGGAGAAAAATGTACCCGCGCGTTAATTCTCGCAGGAACTGCGCCTCTGCGCAACAGCCATGACTCTCCGGCAGCACAAACATTCGGAATAACAGTCCTCACTTGCATCGGTCACTCACCTTTCAGACCTCAATAGTGCTCTATGCGTTACACTCAAACGGAAACGACTATGCGGCGTGGTACAGTATATCAATAACACTTCCCTATATATATATATATAATGGTTCTGCCTGCTATGCCAATTATTTGTGCGAATGAGAGTTTTCTGTGCAGTATTTAGCAATAAGTGTGTGTTACTGCAAACACGTGCGCTTATTCCGGTCGGGAGTTCTCACTTTCTCCATTAGTGCATTTAGAATATTTGTCATTTCTTCCCTCACATATATATCGTGAATATATATGTGTATGTACCGTTTGCTTTAATTACCTAGAAATACATTGGTCATTCTTCAGGCCACGCAATTAGTAAACCTGGTTTATTTCACTCTAATATTCTTTTCTTCGATCATTGTCCCTGATAAATATCCACCATCAAGCGCGCGTGCAATGACACGATATCAATAATAAAATTTTCTTACGTAGCTTCATGTTGTAGATATATACCAGTTACATTTAGAAGACAGTGGTAAAAATAGCAGTTCTCCTGGCTAAAATTACATTTCGTACCGGCCGTCAAGAGTCATGGGCGCACCAAAGCAACTAAAACATAAAACAAAATGTACTGCACAGACGTTCTGCGAGAAAAACTGGGCGTCCGCCAGCGTCACCGTAGCGAACGCGCGCTCCCTAGCAGACGACGCACTTGACAACAACAGCGAAATTGAAGACGTCGCGTTGTATAATTCATGCCTCAAATATATATGTTTAGCAAAATGGTGTAAACATAAATTTTCAGTTGAAATAAAGCACTATTTTAAGAGCCTACTATGCGCAATCATCCTCGGCGCCCGCAGCGAAAGTACGTTGAATATGCCGCGGAGCACGTCTCCGCCTCAATCCAGTTCGCTCGCAGCGCCCTCCCGCTATTTTTCCACACGCGGAGCTTCAGCGGGAGAGTGCCGTTCGGCCCACTCGACCATTGTCTAGTACACTCAAGGAGGTTTAAATAAAACTTGCTGGAGTGGAGGGGACGCCCCTGAGCTGAAGCCGCGCGCCGCAATGTTGGCATAGGCAGAAAGAGCGCCTTTTGCCACGGCAGCTGCAGTGCGTAGTCAGCGTGGTGGCGTCCGGACGTTGTGATCGTTGCATCGTGTGTGGCGTACGGCTGCACAAATCGAGCGAAAAAGGACTCTGGGATTACGTTTCACTTGTAAGTAGCGCATTTTGAACTTCATGAAAATTTCTCTGCCTGTCGCAACACATGCTGACAGCTCGCAATCTGTCGGCAATTTCGCATCTGACGGTCATTGTTTTTTCCAAACAGGTTTTCTAAGGACCAAAATGTGCGAAGCACGTGGGAGCGGGCTGTTCGGCGGGAAGGCTGGAAGCAAAAAGACGGCGATCACATGTGTTCGAGGCACTTTCGACCGGACCGGGCATACGATACGGCTGCGACCCGGAAGTTATCCGACTGTGTTTGAAGCATTTCCTAACCACCTGCAAAGGCCAGTTAGTACACATTCTTGTACTAATTGACATCACCAGTGCGGAGCGTGAATAGGAAAAGAACGCACCGTTTGCTATTCGCTGAAATTAAATAGCTGACCCCCTAGATTTCGTAATCGGCTGCTGTGTTGTCTTAATAGGTTTGCTCGGCACCACGAGGTGTTAAGTAGCGTCGTCTGGGCAGTATACGAGCAGCTGTTTTGTCTTACATTTGTGCCTTTTCTGTTCTTATATTTGTGGTTGCTTTACGCAATGCCGTGAGTAACGCAGACAACGTTGTTGAGGATGTGGCAGTTGCATCACCTACAAAGCAGCATTAGAAATAAATGCTTCATGTTTCTCAAGAGGAGATAACAAGCCTCAAGAAGATCAAAATTCTCAGCAGAGGAAGCGGATATTAACTAAAAAGAACGAGACTGCTCAAGAGATAATAAAGCATATCAAGGACCAAAAGTTCATGTCTGAGGAGGGCATGGACCTAGGTGCTCACTGCAGCCTTTTCCCCTGATATACAGCAACTCCTCAACAGGGCAGGAATAGACCACAAAGGCACGTATCCAGCTGCGTGTATTTGCGTTAACGCTGCACTTCTATGCTCCGTCAGCTTATGAGTATGTATGTACGCTCCAAGTTTAATGGAGCACTGCCAGCAGAGCGCACTGTACGAGAACGGTACAGTTCCATCAACGGGGATCCTGGCTTCACAGCTGAGTCACTGTGTTTCTTGAAAAAACTTGTCCACTGCCGCACGGAGACTCTGTACTGTACTTTGATCGTCGATGACATGTCAATCAGGAAACATGTTAAGCTTGTGAGCTACAAAGTGGTTGGATATGGGGATTTTATGGGATATATGGGCGTGGAACGCGTGATGACAGTGTGCCTGAAGCCAAGAATGCATCTGTGTATATGCGCCTTGGCTTGAACTTGCGAATTAAGTTGCCACTTGGGTATTTTTTAATTGTTTTTTTTTTTTGACAGGAGCAGAGAGAGCAGAGCTAACGAAACAGTATATTGAAAAGCTGACGTCAATAGGTGTTGATGTTGTTTCACTGACATTTGATGGCGCTGCATCAAATATCACCATGGCGAAGTGGCCGAGCTCTACATAAGCATCAGACTCCATCACGTGACGAAAGAAAAGAAAAAAGGAAATGAGTGCCGCAAAAGTGAGGTCTGCTGTTACGAGGCTAAAGGTTAAAGACCAGTGATACAGATTCTTCACCGGTGTTCATGCTTGCAAGGAGAACGCCAAAAGAAACAAAATAAAGTTGATTGCATTGTTATCTGCCATTTGAGTTCGAATTATTGACTACTTCCCCCTAAATGATCACCATAACCGTTAAAATACATGGTGGGGAGAAGCAGTCTGCGAGGCGGGCGCGCTGCGGCTCCCGTTTCTTGCCCATGGCAAGATGGCCGTCGGGCGCGCGGTGCGCGGGCGGGTCCGCATGGCACCAGTTTCCCGCGCGCACGTCACGGAAGCGGGCCGCTGTCATTGGTCTCCTTAATCCGCGGCACGCGGCAAACCGCAAAAAATCAGTGCAGGAGCGGTCCCTCCCGCGGCAAGAAAAACCTGTTTCGTGGCTGCTTTCGCGGCGCGCGTCTTGCCGCTAGTGTGTACGTGCCATTACACTCTCTCAGCAATCACGTGATGGCACAGCGGCGCGCGCGGCAACGCTCCTTCGTCAGACATCTCGTTGCAGCAGTCGAGTTAGTCGGATGGCTCCCAAGCGGCCCCGAGATGATTCCACGGCAAGCGGCTCGGAGAAGCGCCCCAAGAATGTGGTTTCCCTCGATACCAAACGCAAGAAGAAGAATGAGCGAAGCGCATGCGGCGCTAGTCAGTCGAATGGGCACAGGCTTTCGCCGAACACACTTTGGAATTTACAAAGCGTCCTTCAATTTTTATGGCCCTTGTACTTTATAGGGAACCTCACGGCGACGACGACGACGGTAGAAATCCGCTTGGAGTGTCTATATAATTGCTATCGCAATAAATGTCAAGTGAGCCCAAGTGAGCCAATAGAGGCAGGTGATGGCGTCAGTTAAGGCAAAGTTAATTAATTGCGAGTGAATTGAGGCACTAGAACCCACGACCTTTGGTGGTAGTCGAACCCTCGACCTTTGGTGGGAGTCTTAACACCGTTGGGTTGGTGTTAAGGCAAAGTTAATAAAGCCACAGTTAATTAAGGTAGTGTTGATTATGACACAGGTTTGATTAAGATAAACTTCATTATGGCACTCGAACCCACGACCATTGGTGGGAGTCGAACTCACCTTAATTAAGGCAAAGTTAATTAACGTGACAAAATAGCAGACAAAAAAGATTCAGTATGCGCGGCTGTGAAAGATACCGCTGATTATCGAATGTGTTTTTTTTTTTTTTGCGAAGCGCTTGTAAAGGTTGTGAGAATTTCACGAGGACTCCAAACTTAAAGGGTGCCTGAAACTGTTCGGACAAATTTTGCAGACGCGCAGGGTGCAGCTACAGTAAAACATTCGCGTCACAGTTTAAGAGAAGCGTCTCATATTAAGAGAGCTACGGATGATTACGAGTTGCCCTCCTCCCAAGCCGTGCATTTCCTCCTCAACTCGTTCGCCGAGTGATCGGGGCTAAGCTGCGCCTTCGCTGGCTCTACGTCATGTTGTGATGTACGCTGTCGTCTACTTCCGGTTGTCTTGGAGCCAGCGCGCGAAGGCTCTACAACCTCTCCGCTGGCCGCCCTCCCGTCGATCCCCAGTGAGAGCGATCAAGCAGTGTGCGTTGCGAGCGGTCTGTCGCAGCGCCGAGCGTGTCCGGTATTCCGGTAACCACAGGCGAGCTGGGTGTTTCGACGGATAGCCAGAGGCGCAAACTAAAGCGCCTTTATGCCGCCGTGATGAAGGAGCTTCGTAGATGTACGTGAGCGACCTGGTCGGCATGCACGGTCCAGCCATCTGGTGGCGCAGAGCTTAGCTAGCCAAATACAGAGCTAATATTACTGTAACCAATGTAGAACACTTTAAAAATATAAAAAGACAACGTGTTCAAGATTACGCTCCTGCCGAAAATTTGAGTCAGCAGCAAAGTAGAAAAAACTTAGTTACTGTTATTGACCCGTGGGCGCTGCCATGTTTGATCACGTGGTGACGCGTCCATTGCTTGCCTCAACTGCCTCCGTTGCCTCCTTGTTTACAATGGAAATGTATGACGCCGGCGCGGCTTAGAAAACCTCTGTTTTCGGAGATATCGTAGACGGTGACTAAGTGGACGACACGAAGCTTTGATCACAGCTTCAGAGAACAAGCAAAAGCGCTTTCGGAGCTAATTAAGCTGTCACAGACCCCGTGAACGAGGCGCAGACGCCGGACCAAATTCCAAAGCCGACTTATCAGCTTCCGAAAATAATCCCACGAAAGCAACGACAATTATGAGTGGGCCCTCTGATGCGCCAGCGAACGCCGGTTGCTGTCCAAAGACCGAGTCAGAGCCCAGAGTTGTCAAAACACAACAAAATATATTCTTCACACAAGGCAGTTACACATACATTGCACACTTAGGCTAGACACAACACAATACAAATAAGATGGGTATTAACAAACACAAGAAAATAATTCACGAGAAGCACTAAGAGTCCAACACGTAAAGTACAAAATAAATAGGAACACTACGTGTCCAATTGTATTCACCGTGCTGGTTGGTCTTGGAGTCAGACGATCTCGGCGTAGCTCGCGCAAATCTCGAAGAAGGAACTCCTTCCGGAAATGCAGACGCTCGATGAACCCGTCGACTAGCTTGCCGGGGAATCCCCTTCTTCCGCAGACGCTCGGTCTTCTTCCGCAGACGCTCGGACTGAACTCATTCCTGAATTCCCACTAAACGATTCTCGCACGGCGGTTATATAGCTGCCACAGGCGTTCTCGAACATTCTTATCGGTGTCGTGATCTCGTAGCATTGCCAAAGCTTGGGAAGCTTCTACTCTTTTCCGTACCTTCGACCGCCGCTGTCGGAGCCTACTCGAGGGGGGTGATGACTCATGCTGATGGCGCGCGTTCACGCTGTAGTTATCTCTTTCGACTCGCCGGGTGAGAAGGTGTCTCGGCGCGCGCGTGTGCTCTCTCTCTCTCTCTCTCTCTCCGGTAAACGTCGCTTGGTCGAGCCTCTTCCAGACGTTTCGGCGCCGTTGTTAGCGTTGTTGCTTGAGGCGTATGCGCTCTCCCCCTCTGTTGAAGTTGCCGCGGGGCCGGCGTGTTCTTTCGCTGGCTTGCGCGACACTCGGCGCGCGCTTGGATTACGCGCTCTTTTGTGAAATAAGCTATGTCCAAACGGCGCAAGCAGCATATATGGTGCTTGTTCTAAAAGTGGGGCTAAGCTATCCAGTATTCTAAGCTATCCAAACATTCCGCTCATGAATTCAGTCAGGATTAGTGCGTTTTGCTCTTTATTCGGCAAATATTTTAAAGCAGTGGCTTGTCTGTTTCTGACTCAGTGAAGTTCCTCGGTGCGGCCACTATCTGATTATTTTCTGCCTAATCGCTCGCGGGTGTGCTCAGTTCCGATAGATTTGTTCTTGCTGCGCACACGGCTTGAAACGTAGCTGTTTTGTACATTGTAATCATCATCATCATCATCATCAGCCTATATTTATGTCCACTGCAGGACGAAGGCCTCTCCCTGCGATCTCCAATTACCCCTGTCTTGCGCTAGCGTATTCCAACTTGCGCCTGCGAATTTCCTAACCTCATCATCCCACCTGACTTTCTGCCGTCCTCGACTGCGCTTCCCTTCTCTTGGTATCCATTCTGTAACCCTAATGGTCCACCGGTTATCCATCCTACGCATTACATGGCCTGCCCAGCTCCATTTCTTCCGCTTAATGTCAACTAGAATATCGTCTACCCCCGTTTGTTCTCTGATCCACACCGCTCTCTTCCTGTCTCTTAACGTTACTCCTAAGATTTACTCCACAATGTGGTAAGCTCCTGACTAGGAGCTTACCACATTGTAATACCGTGTAGCAAATATATATTACAGCTAGTAACTCGCTTACTCTTGTGGACCATCACGAAACATTCAGCTTCGACCATTCGTGCGCCATCGGTGCAGTCCGTCATTTATTGTGCGTATACAGTGCGCATATATTCAAGTGTGCGCACATGCACTTATTCTTGATACGTTGACGATAGAGAGTGGGCGTAAGTTTTCCTGCCATTTGGGCCAGATGTGTATATATAAAGAGCGCAAAACTTACAATGACAGGAAGCAGCGCTAATTCCTTTGTCATTGTTTAACGAGTGGAACTCATTCTTGCCGACGTTCTGGGGATGAAGCCCTTTCTTTGAAGGTTAGCGATACAAGGCTGGCGGATGAGCAAATTTCTGTATCCTCGAGGATACAGAAATCACGAAGTGCGCCGGTAACACGTTCGGACAGTTGCAGCAGCGGTCCGCGAACTTGGCCACACAGATTCATTCTATTTCTTAACATGCCAGTCACTATTTTTGCAGCCAACTACTGCGCACGTCTTCAATCCACATGATTCAACCTAGCATGATTGGAGCACAGTGTGTTAGCGAAAACTCAGTTGCATTTCCGACAGCTGATCGCACAGAAGCAAGGTAGAAGCGGTAATGGTTTCGTATTCGTGCGCGGTCGCGTGAACTACGGTTGCTGAGGAGATATATGGCGCGCCGCCATGAGCGCCATCTCGTTTCTCTAAAGGAAACTGCTCCGCGAAAAGGGTCAATAGAGGCTAGAATGGCTCTCCTAGTGTCGTGAAGGCGCGAGCCGAGGTGAAATACTTTGCTATGCTCCGACAGATGGCGCCGGCGCTCGCGAGCTCCGGCGCGCTCTGCAGCGGGCACTCGCAAGTGACAGGGTGCTTTCCGCAGGTCGCTACTCTTCGCAAGGGAACGCTCGTTCAGGTTTGAGGTCTCGACAAGCTTCCAAGCATCACAAGACGGTGCGCTTGTGATGTGTATCTTGTCTTAATCCCTGCTGCGCTGCCGTTTTAACCAGAGTGATGAAAGCTACTCAAGCAGCCGCAATAAAACGGAGTCTTACGGGAGAAGCGGCACCGAACAGCCCACAAATGTGAGGAGAAGAAATTGAATGCAATCTGTTCGTCTCGTGCACATACTTCATTGCATTTATTGCAGCTTTACAAAATTGCGCACTATGGTCTACAAAAAGAGTTTATGATGAGCGCTTTCAAATATATATGTTAGAAGTTTTTTTTTTTTGCACCACGAAGGAATGTATGTACAAAAGCAAAAGCATTTTCGCTAGACAGTGTCGTTCTACTGGAATCGCCTCATTTTCCAGAGCTTCTGCTTTAAATGTGTGTTTCGTTCCATGTTCTTTGCTTTTGTAAAGAACAGTGCAGGCCAGTGTTTCGACGGCTTCAGCTGGGTCGTTATTCGGAGCTCTGCGCTTCGCTGGCGGGGTGTGGCTGTTGTCCAGGTTTCTATCTGCTCCCTTTTTTGGCAGTTTCTTCTCGAAATAAGATGGTGTGCCCGGAAAAATTGTAGGAATGGCGTCTTCAGTAAGCGTCGGATGTTCGCGGTCGAGCTGAACAGTCTGGTCATTGATTACGTGCTTGAACGTTCTTTGAACGAATCGCTCGCCGAAGACAAGTTTTACTAACCACTTTGTCATCTCTCTTGATGCTCCTAGCCCATTCCTTCAAGCGCACAGGGTCGGATGGAGTGCGGAACAATGAAACCGTTTCTGTAGATGACTTGTAAGCGCCCCTATACAAGAGGAAACAAAACACGTCCTCTCTCTTTTTTATCGTGGTTACAGAAGTTGCAGCGCATCAGACCATCGCACTACGGTGTCAACGTAAAGCAAGGCACGGTAAACTCCGTCGCCGCACATGCTACGCAAAACTGTCAACGACTTGTGTCAGCGCATAGGTCTGCGTTCCTTCGGCTCCATGCCAGTGACCCGCCACTAAAGTCCCTATATAAGTACCGCCATCCTTTGATCAACGCCGCTTCTCTCTCTCTTGTATCTCCGATTGGACAATGATAGCGCGCGCTTTTCGCTTCTTTATATTTTGTTTTTTTCCGCCTCAGAGCCATGTTGAAAGTCCTCTGCGCAGCCGCAGTCGCCGCCGGCGGCGGCGTCGGCGCGCGCCCGGCCTGAAAGCTTCAACGTAGACTTTCTAGGTGCGCCACCGTCGACTTGGCTTTCGCAAGCAAAAAGTAAAGAAAAAAGCAAGCGCTTTAAGAGAGGAGGCGGCGGAGGAAAGAGTAGATGGCGGTACTTTTCTTATATAGGGACTTTACCCGCCACCGGAGCGCAGCGCCCTCTTCGAACTACGCCGCTAAACATCCAAGCTGATTTCTCCTGCGCTTTGGGAAAGGGCGCCTGCTCCCGACAATAGGAGAACCCTTCTAGCCTCTGTATTACTGCTATATTAGCTGTGTGTTTGGTTGAGCTTTGTGCCGCCAGGTGGCTGCACCGTGCAAGCAGTTCACGTTTGCTCCTCCGTTCATCACGTAAAACGTGGTAAAACGGCCAGTGCACTTGCGCTTGCGTTTACCCGAATACCGGACAAGCTAAATTCTAGTGTGGCAATTATTCGATGTGAAGTGACGGCCGCAAACGCGTAGATGCTGGCGCCGTTTGGATACCGACAGTCCGATGCGCTGCAGCCACTCCGCTCGTCTGCTGCCTTGCAGCGGGGTACGATGTCGCAGCTTGACATGTCGCCGATCGCTACGTTTGCAACCCACAACGCAAGGGCGAACCATGGTGCTTGCGAAAAGAAAGAACAAGACCAACACTGACCGCGCAGTTCTCGATCGTCAACACGGGGCACGATTTAGCACAAGCAGACGACACTTGCTGTGAACCGGAAGTGCTTTTAGTGTAGTGATACATGTCCTTTTCCATTCTCTTTCTGTTACTTTCTTTTTACATAAAGAAATTAACTAACATCTAAACTATTCGAACAACATTTGTTCACCATAGTGTTGGAAAAATTATCGATGACGCGCCCTTGGCAGCCAATCGTATAGCTGGCCCAGTGACATGTTATGGTCAAATCGCGTCACACAATCACAAAACTCAGGCGATTGGCGTGCTGCGATCGGTGGCGATGTACATTTTTAAAACCTTATAATAAATTACACGCTTTACGCGGAGCGCTTAGATGCCTTAATTAATGATCAGAAGGACTCAGTACGTTTGTACAAAATCCCCTTACTAAAATGCCTATTGACATTATGTAGACCTCCTACCAACTTTCTATTTACTTTACTGACATTCTATTTACATTTACATTCTAGTAACATTTGTGCATAGGATGTCAAAATACTTCTTTCTTACTTTTGTATAAATAATATTTTAAATACACCGTTAACAGACTTCCTTTTTACTTTTGTATAAAGAATGTTTTAAATACACCGTTAAAAGACTTCTTACTTTTGTATAAAGACTATTTTAAGTACACCGTTAACAGACTTCCTTCTTACTTTTGTATAAAGAATATTTTAAGTAAATCGTTAACAGACTTCCTTCTTACTTTTGTATAAAGAATATTTTAAGTACACCGTTAACAGACTTCCTTCTTACTTTTGTATAAAGAATATTTTGAGTACACAGTTAACAGACTTCCTTGTTACTTTTGTCTAAATAACATCTCTAATACTCCGTGAAAGGTTTATTACTTTTGTGTAAAGAATTTTTCACCATACACCATCAAAATATTTCTTTTGGCGAAGGACATGCATCTTAAGTACGCCAGCAGCTCGTGCTGTTTGCCAAAAAAAGTTTAGAATGGGAACTTGAGAGCTTTTTACAAATTTGTCTAACGCGGATATACAACATAGTTAGAAATCAAGTTCTTTGTTTTAAATTGCAGTTCTAACCCAAGTAGGTAGCGAATTGTTGACGGAGTGCTACTAAAATGTTCAAAGAAATATGTTAGCAAACTGTTATTAGAACATTTTTTTAGAGGTTCGACTAGACTAAGTGACCCTGCAGTGACGTCAGCACAGTTCGAGAAAATTAGCTTGCGCTACACCAACTGAACGGTGTGATGATAGCGGAGTATTATGCAGGCCGCGCACCAGTTGCACAGCGTTAGCCCGGCATTATAGGGCCGATTAACGCTCGAGCCGCACCGCCCGCATGCCGTACGCGTACAGGAAACTGCACATTTCGCACACTGGTGCACAAATTTTGATTTACACTGGGCTCGTACATGCAGTGTAAACCAAAATATGTGTATCAGTCTGGCGAATTGGGGAACTTTTCACCCGACAGCATGCGTGCGGGGTGGCGTGCGGCTCGAGCGTAAATCGGCCCTTACCACGCACTGCTATTGAAAGGCCACTAACTAGCTTTATAACAAAATAATCGGGTCCGTACACTCCGAGATATAAAGAGTACGCCCTAAGCTGGAACATGTCAGCACAGTAGCATCATGGTCTCTGTTAAAAAGAAGAAAAAGAGCCAGAACTAAGAGTAACACGGTGCTGGAACGCTGCCTCTCAAACATCCAAAAAGCTGCAAAATACAGCTGCTGCTTAGTGAGAGCAATTGTGTTGACCTGAGAAAATGCACAAGTCGAAGACAAAAAAAAAAAAAGTGAACTCTGGAAATGTCTAATTCCTACAAAATTATTCTGAGAAAAAAATGAAATGATCCTTACTGTATAAAAAATGCTTCCCTATTCGCACGCTTTCGTCCCTTCATCCTACCGACGGCTCGCCCAAATTAAAAAAATAATAATAAAGAAATGAGATCTAATAGGACGTTCCATCAAAGTGAAGGCAAAGTAACTAACTTTCAACTCATCTGCTTCACGGTAATTGTTGCTTGCTGTGGGAAAACTGGTCGAAAAGTGATAATTACGTACTCATAATATTAAGTGATTTCGCTTCATGACACGGCGACAAAGTTCTGAACTCCGATAAGGTTTTGCCGTGGCCATACAACATTCGTAATTACGGCATTCCGCTGTACCAAGAGCCAGAATAGCTAAGGCATGCTTTTGCCGTGCTTCGGGCGCTTGAATAATGGTAACGTCATTGCCGCCACGCTTTAAACATCTCTAACTATAAAAGTAATACGACTTGACAAGAATACCTTTCAGCATTGTCTTGTGCTGGGCGCTATGAGGCAAATTTTCGTCTTTGAAAGCGGCAAGTACTATCTGATGTTCTTGTGCAAAATACAATAACCTTGAAATAACAACTTACCCTATGGGATATTATTTTTCTTTTAATTTTAATTGCATTTGGAGAAAAAGCCGTCTTCATAAGAACAGTTGTCTCGAAAAATAATATTATACAGCCCCTAACAACATCACAAAATTAAGCTGGCTGTTTGTAAGGTTCTTTTTCGACCTCGGCCATAAGGAACGTTCCTCCCTCTAAGTGCGCTCCCCCATGAAGGGGATGCGCGCACAAAGGCCCGTCACACCTAATCACTGTTTTTGGGTATTTTGGGTAGTTAATTGGGTATTTTTTTACGAAAAAGAATTATTTTGAGACAGGCGCCGTCCACTGTGGTTTTGAACGTTGTTTCACAGACATTGCATAGAACCACATTATAGGAAATTGGTAACACACAACACAAGCAAGGCAACGCACTTCACACAAACATGAGAACACTGGGAATCGAACCCGGGTACACCGCATGAGAACCAAACACGGCGACGACGACGGCTATGACGACGGCGACGCCGACGGCAGAAATCCGGTTGAAGTGTCCATATAATTGCTATCGCAATAAAAGGATTGCCGTAGTGGAATGTGAAATTGTATACACAAATAAAATTGCAAATAAAAATGGCTATATTTGGCTACGAAATATTTTGCACTTTTTTCTGTTTGGCTACATTTGGGCTACAACTTGTCTAGCTTTTGGCTATGCCACCTCATCGTACCTGGCAACACTGGCGTGATATACATATAGTTTGTGTAGCTGTTACCGATGCTTAGGCGGTTGGTGATAGTAAATGTATTTAAATGAGTAGCAGTATACGAAAAGCGCTTTCAACAGCTGTGATGGCGGACGGAAAGGCTAAATGGGGTAGGATTACGGAGCATGGGAGCTGCACGAAAAGAAAAACTGCTTTGCCAGGCAAATGTTGTTCTTTAATATTTTGTCTTTATTCGCAATGATGCGGCTGCAGTCGCTGTTTAACCGGGAACTCGGCTTTGTCTGAGAAACTTTCAACCTTGTTCAGAAGGTTCAGTTAAAACTGATCCACGCTGTTGCGCTGCCTCGACGGTGTAACGGCAATACGGCTCCTATATTCCGACACGTCGAATAAGCGGGCGGGATTTTACCGGCCCGTCTAAGTTTGTTGAACCGACAAATATTTCCATTCACCTTGGCTGGCTTTAACACGGATGCCCTGGCCGAAAGACTCACATGCATAGCTTTTGTGAGTATCAAGAAGAATGCTCTCGAACCGATCCTATTATGCTGCCCCGTTGTAGTTAATGATTCAGTGTTTATTTTGAAGCAGCAAGGCGCGTCGGTATCTCCGCCCGTGAGCCTACCGTAACAGCATTGCAAATATCGGAAGCTTCACTGCTTTGCACACGCTAGCTTGTTTTGACCTCTTCACCTGCCAGGCGCATGCAGGCGACGTTGCAACGAGCTACCGTGGCCATACCTGTAGTGCCGTCGAACTTAAAAGGAACGAAGGGAAGTAAGAAATCGAGGCGTCATTAAAGAATTTATATTATGCGGCTTAGCGTCTCGAAACTGCAGTGGATTACGAGGGACGCAGTAATGAAGAGCTACGGATTAATTGTGTCCACCAGGATTTATTTAACGCGCACAGAAATAACGACACAAGCGTTTTTGCATTTCCGTCGGAATGCGACAGGTGCGGCCGAAACGCTAAGGTCACCTTGTTACTGCGGTGACTGTCGTTGAAAGAACGAATCAGCTGTTTGAAATTTTGTATAAGAAGGCGGGATTTGCCGGCGCGTGGAAGCTTACAACGGCTCCATTCCTACCCTTGCAAGTCGATGGCTTCGACGCAAAATGAACGTGGAATAACCGCAATTTGCCTATTGTATCTTGCGCTGCATTTGCATGATCAGCACCACCGCAATGAGCACTCTTCTATCTGGAATGCAAGTGAATCTCCGTGCGCAAGACGAGCCGCATTCATGCACGAACTACTTTTAGTTATCTCAAAAAAAGCACCGTGAAGACTGTATTAAAGTGCACGCGCTATATTAAGTGGGCATACACTATTGTGCTGTGTCCGGCAAAGGAAGGTGTGCCATGAATTGGTTGCAAGCAGTGAGATGGACTGCCCGCTAGCCTACCTAATTATCTCGAAGGAGAGATCGAATTTAGGTATCGTGCACATTAGTTGAGTGCCCTCTGCCTTCGTTATATCAACTGTGCGCGTCATTAAAAGCATACGTTTTACTCCTAAGACGTTAAGTATGCTTTTGGGAATGCCCACTTCATCTGTGTACGCTATCTGAAAGCATGCTGTACATTCATGCAGAAACGTATGTTCATGCAGACACAGACAAAGAACATATTTTTTCAAAGGAGGATGATTTATTTACAATACAACAAAGTGAAAAGTGTCCAGCATAGTTTCACTAGGTTTTTAACACAGGATGGGCACTTATATACCAAGCTCTGACAGTAACAAGTAAAAGGCAAACTGCAACAGGAAATACAAAAGCAGATAGGCAATGTTAGTGCCTGCAGCTTTTAAAATGTGAAACAAGGATAATGCATTAACTTGCATGAACTTCATGCAGTTGCGACACACAAGAGTGGGGCCTCTCAGTTTACCGTTTTCTCGTTCATTAAAGTTTTGTTTCTAACCAAAACTACGTAAAATAGCAGATAACTACAATATGAGGAACATAACACACATATCTACTAAACTTACGGTAAGGTCACATTTTCGATAGATAAGTTATCTAATGAGGAATTTAGACAGCTAAGTGCTCGCAGCTTTAATGAAAAAATAGCTATTCATGACTAGAATGAAAAAAAAAGAAAGAATGAAAGCGCTGCATGAAAATGTCGCTTCCGTGCCATGAGTAGTTTGAGCATTTTGAACAAGGCAGAATGTCGGTTGGTGACGATCCCAAGCCTGGCCGACCTTCCACATCAACAGATAATGACCATGTAAAGAGAGTGCTTGCTGTGATTCGTGGAAGTCGTCGTTTAACCGTTCGAGAACTAGCTGAGGAAGTGGGCATCAGCATATGATCATGGCATCCTATTGTGAGTGGCCAACTTGAGATGCATCGTGTCAGTGCAAAATTCGTGCCGCGTTTGTTGACAGTAGATGATCCTATGTTGAGATAAAACACACAGTCGATGAAACACCTGTGTTGAGATAAGCCAGGAACCGCTTGCCACTGGCAATGATAATGAAAACTTCCGTAGCAACATCACAACAGGTAATGAGACGTGGGTTTATGGCTCTGATATTGAAACGAAAGTGCAGTCTTCTCGTCCAAAAAACCATGCATGAGTCGGCAAAAAATCAAGGTAACGGTGGTGTTTTCTGACTGGAAAGACATTGTCTATCAGGAATTTGTCCCACGTGGTCTGTTGATAAACAAGGCAGTCTACCGAGGAATTCTAGCGCATTGGCAGGATGCCCTGTTTAGTAAGAAGCCTGAATTGTGGGAAACCCAGACCTAATTGTTGTAACATGACAATGTGCTAGTTCATGCGTCGCTCCTTGTGTGCACCTATCTAGCAAAACATCACACTCTCGTCTGAGCACGAGGTAGCGGGATCGAATCCCGGCCACGGCGGCCGCATTTCGATGGGGGCGAAATGCGAAAACACCCGTGTACTTAGATTTAGGTGCACGTTAAAGAACCCCAGGTGGTCCAAATTTCCGGAGTCCCCCACTACGGCGTGCCTCATAATCAGAACTGGTTTTGGCACGTAAAACCCCATAATGAAAAAAAAAAATATCACACTCTCGTGCCTCATCCACCATACTTTCCAGACCTAGCCCAAGAAGTCTTTTTCCCCTTTTCCCGAACTTACAACCACGTTGAAAGGACGTCGTTTCCAAGCCATAAAAGAAATTTCAAGACAATGCGACACGAGACCTACGCGTCATCCCAGAAAAAGCGTTTCAGGAGGCTTTTCAAAAATGGATGATATGATAGGAACAATGTATTGCCTGAAGAGGGGAATACTTTGAAGGGGACATGCTTAAAATGTTGTACAATAAGCACTAAAGATGTTAAAGCAAAAGTTTAGTTTCTTTTCGAACACACCTTGTGCGTATTTGAATTGAAGAACTCTTTTGGGAGCCAAGCAAGATAAATTTTTTGTCCTCTGGAGCACACTGTATACATGCCGCAGTGGTTGGGTGAATGCAGAGAGATCCAAGTGAAGTTTATTATGTATACATTGCTAACAAGAGAAAAAGAGCATTTTTCAATATGTGTTTCATTTTGACATAATTGCTCCGTCATCACAAACACATTAGATATCATTCATATATATATATTCATAGTTATTTGTCCTGATGACGCCTGCGCCTCCAGGTGACCGTTGTACCTGTAAGGAAAAAGAAATTCCACTCAATGTTAGACAATTCCAAAAACTGCTTCACCTTGGCCTTCTTAGGGCTATGTTCGTTCAACAGTTGCTTGAGGCCAATATGGCAGTGATCTTGCACGAAACAGATCTCAATGTTAACAGTAAACTACTGAGGCTGCGAGATAACGATTTAAGGTCTTTTATTTGACTTCCCTCATTTTGGTGTGGCTAAAAAGCCACACTTGACTGCGCTTAATTGCACCTTGTTGGGGGAGAGAACAATTGTTCAGACTGCGTTCAACACCCTTGCATTGCCCTGCTACTTGACATGTGGGTTGTTGCTGTAGTGCTAGGCATTGCATTGATGTGCACACACTCTCTTCCTTTCTGTTTTAAATCTCGGCTCTCCTGCTTCCTTTCAGTCCCTTTATACCCCTTCCTCAGTACAGTCACTTGTATTTACGCTGGCGAACCTGCCTGTCTTTCCATCTTTCTAGCTCCTTCCCCCAAGAGCATGTGTCAGCATTATAAAACTAGGTGTCCATGATTTACCACAGAAAGCTGAACATTCTATATAACACACTTCACATGTGAATAACTCTTAAGAGATTGTGAACGACATGCTAATGTGTCCAACCTTCGAAGTTATGGCATTGTATTTGGAATTTCACTGGCATTATTAGCACTAAAGTCCATCCCTAATTATTCTGAATACAGTGTAAACAAAGTAATCAAGCCATGACATTATACACAAACACATAATGCTCTGGCAAGCAACTAAAGAGAGAAACATACGTTCAGTTGCATTCTTCACGTTATGTACAAACACATTTCACCCACTTGGCCTCTTCGGAATCGTCTCAATGTGCTTGGGCTTATGGTTTATTTCACAGTCATATTTACTCACACTTGCAAGTAATTATTAATTGGCCCACATTGTCAGCTGGCTCTCAGGGGCACTCGTTTATGTCCCTTACACTTACTGCCACTTGCATTTACACTTGCCTGATCTCAGTGACTTCCCACTCTTGTGAAATCAGCAGAAATTATTGAAAGGTTCTCGAATGTGTGTCTATCGCTAGTGATATTACAGCTTGTGTAAGTGCTTCAATGTCATCCGCATGCGAGCAATATTGTAAACACTTGTATCTTTCTGAGCCCCACACCACTTTTGAGCTGGCAAGATATGAGCTTTTTCTTCGTGTGCTTCATCATAAGCATATATTTCCGCACTGCAATGAACAGCCATTTTTGGCGTGATTTTCGCTTACCGGTGCGGTGGTTCACTCTAACGTTCCAATGGAGAGCCCGGAGTTGTGCTTTCTTTGGTGGCATCCTTATTAGTGTTGACTTCCCATTTTAATTGACTGGAGATTGTCCGAGCGCGGATGCGGTAGGGCCCAAGATAGCGGGCCAATAATTTAGACGAAAGGCCAGGCGTACTCGGAGGAATCCAAAGCCAAACTAGGGCACCGGTCGCGAAAGTAGTGAGAGATCGGTCGGTGTCAGTGCCTGAGCTTCTGGTGACCTTGGTCCTCGGTTGTCAATGAACGGGCCAACTGTCGACAATCTTCGGCGTACTTGGCGACATCAGAAATTGCAGCGTACTCAGATGAGTCAGGTGTGTAGGGAAGCATAGTGTCCAGCGTGCATGATGGCTCACGTCCGTACAAGAGGAAGAACGGCGAGAATCCTGTAGTCGCGTGCGTAGCAGTGTTGTACGCATATGTGATGAATGGAAGGACGGTGTCCCAATTTGTCTGGTCTGACGCCGTGTACATCGTCAGCATATCCCCCAGAGTGCGATTAAATCGCTCAGTGAGGCCATTAGTTTGCGGATGATATGCACTTGTCATGCGATGAACGATGTTACACTGCACGAGCAAGGCTTCAATAGCATCTGACAGGAAAACACGTCCCCTGTTGCTTAAAAGCTCACGGGGAGCACCGTGGCGCAGTACGAAGTTGCGTAAGATGAAAAACGCAACGTCTCTTGCTGTGGCTGTAGGCAAAGCTGCAGTCTCGGCGTAACGCGTGAGGTGGTCCACGCCGACAATTATCCACCTATTCCCAGAGGTGGTCGAGGGAAGCGGGCCGTATAAGTCGATACCGACGCGGTCGAATGGACGGGCCGGGCAAGGGAGAGGCTGAAGTGTACCGGCCGGGCGTTGAGGTGGAGTCTTGCGCCGCTGACAGGCAGTGCAAGCATGTATGTACTTGCACACAAATGCATACATTCCGCGCCAGTAGAATCGCTGCCGCAAGCGATTGTAGGTCTTGAGAACGCCGGCGTGAGCGCTTTGTGGGTCAGCGTGGAAAGCAGCGCATATGTCCGTGCGCATGTGGCGAGGTACCACTAGAAGCCACCTCCGGCCATCAGACGCGTAATTCCGGCGATAAAGGAGATCGTCGCGAATAGTGAAATGGGCGGCTTGCCGACGCAGAGTTCTTGAGGCGGGATAAGTGGATGTGTCAGTGAGAAAGTCAAGGAGTTGACAAATCCACGCATCCTTGCGTTGCTCCGACGACATGTCTGCAAAGTCAATAGGCCACAAGGGAGCCGAAGAGGCTGACGGAGAAGCCGTGTCAGACGCTAGCGGCGAGCGGGACAGTGCATCAGCGTCCGAGTGTTTGCGGCCGGATCGGTACACAACACGGATGTCGTAATCTTGCAGGCGAAGCGCCCAACGACCGAGGCGTCCCGAGGGATCTTTCAGCGACGAGAGCCAGCATAGAGCATGATGGTCCATGACGACGTCGAAAGGGCGGCCATAAAGGTACGGACGAAACTTAGCCAAAGCCCAAATTATAGCGAGGCACTCTTTCTCAGTGACAGAATAGTTACACTCGGCTTTCTTGAGCGTGCGACTCGCGTAGGCAACGACGTATTCTTGGTATCCTGGTGTTTTTTGAGCCAATACCGCACCAAGGCCAACACCACTGGCGTCAGTATGGATCTCCGTAGGCGCATTAGGGTCAAAGTGACGGAGTATTGGTGGCGATGTTAGTAAGCGCCGTAGCGTTCGAAAAGATTCGTCGCATTCTGTTGACCAAGCAGACAGGCCGTTAGAGGCGGTCAGAAGGTTGGTAAGAGGCGCGATGATGGTAGCAAAGTCGCGCACAAATTGACGAAAATACGAGCACAGCCCAATGAAACTTCTAAGCGTTTTCAAGGAATTGGGCTTGGGATATTCGGCTACGGCACGGAGCTTCGCGGGGTCCGGAAGAACTCCCTCCTTGCAGACGACGTGGCCTAGTATCGTCAGCTGGCGTGCAGCAAAGTGGCACTTCTTTATGTTAAGTTGAAGGCCAGCAGAGGTGAGGCACGTGAGAATCGCACGAAGACGAACAAGGTGAGTTGGAAAATCGCGAGAAAAAATGACGATGTCGTCAAGGTAGCAGATGCAGGTATTCCACTTGTAGCCACGAAGGATGTTATCCATCATCCGTTCGAAAGTAGCTGGGGCGTTGCACAATCCGAACGGCATCACGTTAAACTCATACAGTCCGTCAGTGGTGACAAAAGCCGTCTTAGGTTGGTCAGGGTCGGCCATTGGAACCTGCCAGTAACCCGAGCGCAAATCCAGTGACGAGAAATATTCTGCCCCTTGCAAACAATCGAGAGCATCATCGATGCGGGGCAACGGGTATACATCCTTCCGAGTTATCTTATTGAGGCGGCGGTAGTCAACACAGAATCTGATAGAGCCATTCTTTTTGCGCACAAGTACAACAGGAGAGGACCAGGGGCTCTGGGATGACTGAATGACACCACGCGTAAGCATATCATCCACTTGTTCGTTGATAATACGCCGTTCTGCCGCTGAAACTCGATATGGTCGTTGGCGTAAGGGCGCATGGGAACCGGTGTCAATGTGGTGTGTGACGCTTGTTGTACGACGTAAAGATGGTTGAGCGCAATCGAAGGAGGAGCGGAAGTCTCGAAGAAGGGCCAGAAGTTCGCTGCGTTGTGTTGACGGTAGATCGGCAGCAATAGAAGGGTGGAAACTGTCTGGACCCGAAGGTTTGGGCACAGGTGATGTCATGGCATTCAGTTCAAGATGGGGTTGGTCCTCTGCAAACTCGAGGGAGCGCAGGAGATCGGTACCTTGAATGTGACCCAAAGATTCTCCACGAAGTAATGTAACGGAGGATGGGAGCCAGTTGGAAACTAACATAGTAGTAGCACCCGATTCAACCGTAAGTACAGCAAACGGCAGTCGTAGGCCGCGACGGCGGAGAAGTACCTCCGATGGGGCAAACAGAACAGTTCCGTCAGGGGCGGCCGTACAGGACAGAGGCACAAGGGTCGACGTTTCAGGGGCAATATCTGTGTCCGCAGCAACCACCAGTTTGTGAGCGTCGGGATGATTATCCACCGAAAGAGAGGTTTGCAATGGCGTAAGGGCCACTTCTGCACGGGAACAGTCTATGACGGCGCGATGACGTGAAAGGAAGTCCCATCCGAGAATAACGTCGTGGGAGCATGACGCCAGCACGAAAAACTCGATGACATAATGTTCACCTTGAATAGCGACACGTGCGGTGCAAACAGCTGAAGGCGCAATGCACTGTGAGCTGGCAGTGCGGAGCATAGTCCCGAGAGCGACGTGGTCACTTTTTTGATCTTGCGGCATAGGTTTTCGCAGATAACCGAAACAGCGGCCCCCGTGTCAATAAGCGCTAATGCGGCGGTTCCTTCATCGGCGACAGTGGCGGGCGACGTGTCCAGCGACACCACAGGCGAAGCAGATGGGCCTATTGTCTGGCGTTCGCCATGCGTCGGGGCGGTGGAGGAACGGAGCCGAAGGTCTCGCGAAGGCGAGCGGCGCAGCATTCGCGGTCGTCGCCAGGCATGGGTCGGCATCGCAGGTCGAGCATACGGCGCAGGATGTTGAGGGGTTCGAGCCGCGACGGAAGCGTAGGTAAGTGGCGCAGTGACGGGTGGTTGGTGAGTCACAGGCGGGAGGGCCTCAGCAACCTGGGTCCGAATGACGTGTTGAAGGTCCGGAGCCAAAGACTGCGAAGGCTCGTGCGTGAGAGGCAGCAATGAAAGCTGACGCGCTACCTCTTCCCGGATAAAGTCCTTGATGGTAGAGAGCAGCGGCTGTTGATCGGCAGAGTGGGCAGCTAGCTGCAAGCTCGATAGTGTGTCTGGCGTCATAAGGGCTTGGCGGGCGATCGTGCGCTGCCTACGCAACTCGTCAAAGCTTTGACACAAGGAGACGAGTGCCGCGACTGTGGTGGGATTTCTCGCGAGCAGCATCTGAAAAGCGTCGTCCTCGATGCCCTTCAGGATGTGCTTGATTTTCTCGCCCTCTGTCATGGTAGGGTTGACGCGGTTGCAGAGATTCAGCACATCCTCGATGTAGCCCGTGTAATTCTCCCCTGGATGTTGCGCACGTTCACGCAAGCGCTGCTCTGCGCGAAGCTTGCGGGCCGTAGGCCGACCAAAGACGTCCGAAATGGAAGTCTTAAAAACGGACCAAGTGGGTATGTCGGTTTCGTGGTTGCGATACCACAGTTGCGCGATGTCCACGAGATAAAACATGACGTGACTCAACTTCGATGAATCGTCCCATTTGTTATTGGCGCTGACCCGTTCGTATGTCGACAACCCGTCTTCAACATCGGAGTCACCTGAGCCGTTGAAGATGGGAGGATCCCGCTCACGGTACATGGCGCTGCAGGTGGCAGGCGCTGCCGAAGGGTCAGTCTGAGTCGAGGTGTCGTTGACCATCATGGGTGCAGGAACCGAAGGGAGCGTCCGGGAGCGGAGTTCCAGGTTGGTGCGGGGGACCCACGCAGCCTCCACCAAATGCAAAGCGATTTATTCACGTGTAAACGTCAAGGAATGCGAGAAACGTCAGGCGAACCTCAAGAAGCGGCGAGGTGACCAGCAGCCAAAATCCGGGCAAGCGCAAGCTCGGGGCGCGTGGTTAGCACTGACACTGTGGCTTGCTTGCTGACTGCTTCGTCGTCGTCTTGTCTTCTTCAGAACACTGTACAGAAAAAAATTCAGTTAAGCGAGAATAAAAAGAAAATGCAGAAATTTGATAAGTCTGGAAGCGTAAGCTCATAAGAAAGGTCTTATTAGGCCTATTTTGGGGCTAGTGGGTACTTCATAGTCGCAAATCAACACAACATAGCAATCGCCACACAAAATCAAAATGTCCAACTTGTAATGTTCTTTTGCTTCTTTCATAGTTCTTTTAGCTATGCATGCAGAGCTTTTATCGCACAACATTATGGAACGACGCAAGTACTGAAAACCAGATTTTTCTGTCTGCTATAAAACTTGAAATTGCTACAATCGAGGTGACATGTCGCCTTGTTGAAATTTTGCCAGTTGCATAGAACTTCGCCCCTTCGACAAGTGACGAATGTACTGCTTATCTCCAAGAGATAATGTGGCAAATCCTGCGGTTAGTGCAAACCGTGACTTCGGAGCTGCTGCGTCGTCGGAGTTATTTGATTATGGTCGCGTCACGCAAGCTTCGAGCTAAATCGGCCTTTGAATTTTAGTTAACTCATTAAATAGGAAAGCCAGAAATCTACGCAAATCGACAACACTACACAGAGGAAAGTGCGAAACACACCAGAAATTTTTTTTCAAAATATAACCGTCGTTTGACAGACTAAATTAAGCAAATTAAATGAATTAATCACGCAAAGCCCACGAAAGGCACATTTCATGGTTAGAACGCTACACGCGATTACCAGCGCCGCTATAAAACGCAAGCCCTAACAGAAATTCGCGCATGAAGTTTGAAGAAATGGACACCTGACTACGCAAGAAAAAAAATTGCCTGCAATCAAACAATTGGGGGAAACCTAAACGGAGCTACGCCTGCAGTTATAACTACTTCACACACCAATACTTCCAATGCGCGTGTTCGCATTAGTACTACACGTTCAGATATTTAAATCACCGAAATTCGTAATCTGCTGGCTCATAATAATGCAATGGTAGTAATTAAGCATTTAGTAAGCGTAGCGATAGGAAGTAAATATCGACCTACCAAATAGGCACAGGTTCGCAGCTCTACAGCACGCACTCCTGGGCCCGCCGATCCAGCGCACATGGCGGCCCGCCGCCGCTGATCGCCGGTGTGGCCGTTGTACTCGCACGAGTTGTCGAAGTTGCACTGCTTTTTTGCAATTTCCGGTAACAACGGTGGATTTCAACATCACTGACATCATCGAGAGCGTTCACCGACGTGGCCAGATATCTTCACAACACGAACACATTCGCATAACGTCGCCGGTACAAAGATATGACGATAATTTGCGCCGAAAACAATCGCCTCGTATACGCCGGAATACGCCATGTTCTCGCTCCTTCCCGGTCCGGTCGGAGCAGCCTTTCCTCCTCCATCGCCACGAAAGCAACGTGGAGGCGTCGACTTGTTTCTCTTCGTTCTCTCCTTTTGCCTTTCGCTTTACTTTCTCCCTCAAAGCATTACCCTCACTACTCCTTACAGCTTTTGCTTTGTAACGCTCTCTCAACGCTTCGGCACGCTTTTTGCTCGCCAAATTTGCAAGGCTGCATATAAGCGTTGCGTCCACTCGGGGCCGCATATAGTGAGCCTAGGCTGCCGCCGCAGCCATTGTGACGCATAATATTGCTTGAAAGTCCGTTTATATGCAGTACTTTAAGCTGGAACGAAAATATACCGCATATGTGCCGGACATTATACGGTACTTGGCTTTGGTTATCAACGGGATCGGCCGGCCGTGAGCGGTTGATGGTAAGACTAGCGTAGAATAAAGCACAAAGCATTGCCACAAAATACCGGCCCAGGCGTGCAATTTTGTCCCAATGCCTTTTGCTTCAACCCCGGCTGATCCCATTGATTACGCGGGCAGAGTGTCGCTACGATCGCGCAGAGTGCGAGAAAGAGTAGCGTCGGCCAGAGGCGAGCGCGCCGCCACTTGTAAACACGCCAGCCACGCACGGCAGTGCCTCCAAGGTCAATCCAAATAGGTCGCGAAGCTTAGGGCGAAAAGTGGTTCAGAACGAATTGTCACCGACATCAGCAAGGGTTGTTATGGGAGCAGGGATTGAAGCGCCACTACATTTGGAGGGAACATTGGGGAATAAAAAAGCGTTTTTTAGATGCGAAACAGCTTATGGCGGGGGCTTTGTCCTTCCCTCCCGCGGCGTCCCACACCCCCACAGCGCATTCGCGTCCCCTCCCCGTCAGTCTCCTCTCCTACGCTCCTCCCCTTTCTCTCCTCTAGCAATCCTCGACTGTACGGAGTGCCGCCCGCGTGCCACACCCTCATAGCACACGCGCGTCCCCTCCCCCTCTCTCTCGTCTCCTACGCTCCCACCCTTTCTCTCCTCTAGGGATCCGGAGCGGCACGCGACAGGTGGTGTGACAGCTGCATACTCCGCTGGGGGCGCCACGGTAGTTCCGCGGTATGAAAACGACGGAGCGCGCGCGCCGCATTCTCTCTCCTGTGCAGCGCCGCGATGAGCGCTCGGACCGCTGCCGGGAAACCATCTCCCGCTCAAGCTAACCATCTCCCCGCTGCTGCGCATCCACACATTGTTCCCTTTAGCGGGAGAAGGAGTAATTTTTTATTAAAGCGAAACAGAGATTCATTCAACGAAAATAAAATTGCTAATCAATTTTATATACGCATGGCGAGAAAAGAAGAGACAACTCTATTTTACTTGATCATTATCAATAAATTCCTTTTTTCAGCTTCCACCGTAAGAGAGCCCACCGATAGCGGCGGGCGTAGACGCCTTTATCACTTGCAATGCAATGCAGCTCTTGAAGTGCGCCGAAAGGCGCGCTCCTAGACTTGTCCGTTTACAATACGCCCCCCTCACATGTTGTGTTGTTTTTCTTGTCGACGCTTGTCTGAGAAGCACCTCGCAGGTGCTTTTATCGATAAAGTTTTTTTCGTCCGTCCGTCAAGTCGAATGGAGGGGCATTTGAATATACAGCTCTAATGGCAGGCCTCCGAAAACAAATTTCGCGCCTATGAGAACATAATGACGTCACTTCTCTTTTTAACTGATATGACGTCACATTATTTTTTCTTCCTCCGGAAATGTTCCCTCTTCACACAGACGGCACAAAGCCCCATGAACCGCCGATGAACCGCCACGTTTTGAACATATGGGCTTCTAGGGAAGCTTCGCTACCAGGTATATTTACCTTGGTGCCTCGATGCCCAGTGCTTGGAAGCAGCTGTTGCGCGTGGCTGCTCTGGCGGTGTTCACGTTACTAAGCAGGACGGTGGCGAGCGCTCTCCCGCGGCGTTTACTCGCAACGTGGCATGGCACTTTCCTGAGATCTTGAGAAGAACGCTTTTCTCGCACCGAGTGCAGGCCAGCATTACGAGTTTCTTTTGTGAAAAATAAATGACTCGAGAATCAACTGGGCGTCGAGCTGAACTATTGAAACCGCGTCGCACCTGCCGTCCGGTATGCACCCCTTGTTTTAAGGGCCGTGATTTTGTAGCGATGGCTTATCCGGTGCAGTTCGCGCTTTGTCAGAACGACGTTCTGCGGAGGTTATTCTCGGTCGAAAACTCCGGGGAACCGAGCACGTTCGCGAGATTTAGCATGACTCGGTTTCGAACACGGTGTCAACATGCATCTGCGGTTGCGCTTATATTTGCGAAGTTCGCCGGTGCCTATATGCGACCGACGTGTCGGTTGCTGGGTCGCACATAATATCGAAAAAAAAATGACATACTAAAAGTACCGCCCCTGGTACATTGAGTTTTTGTGAGGAAGTCGACGGTTACCGGTGGCATATTGGAGAGACGTCATGTTGGCTTTACGCGGTGGTTGTGCTTACATTTTGGTGAATTCGGCTATCTTGAAATTTTTTCCGTTTTTTTTTACTACTTCGAGTTAACGGGGTGTTACTGTAATTGGGCTCACGTATCTATCTGTCTGAAACTAACACTCACACTAAATTTGCGCAGCTGCTCAGAGTAGACACACATTTTTCTGTTACCCGCCGCGGTAGCTCAGTGGCTATAGCATTGCGCAACAACGCAACCACACTCGTGTACTTAGACTGATGTGTACGTTAAAGATCCCAGGTAGTCACAATTAATCTGAAGTCTCCACCTTCCTTCTTCATAGTCTTGGCAGGAAAAACCCTTTGATTTATTTTGAATGTTTTCTTTTTTCTCAATTAACGCGGTTAAAGACCTTAGGTCTTGTATGTACGCTCACTTGCGTCTGGCGCTATTTTTTACGCTTGCTTCATGTTTTTTTTCTTCGTGAAATATGTATAGACGCTACGACTGGACATACAGCGCAACTACACATGTGCGGCTAATGGAAATGTGTACCTTTCAGGATGGTGAAACGATAGACCAAAGGAAAGGAAGTGCATGTACGTGTTATTTAAGTGCAGGCTGTGTGACCAGTTCGGGCGCTAGATATCTAACAACCGTATAAACCAGAGGAAAGCACTGAAATGTCTAATTTGCATCTGCATCTGCATAAGGATCTGCACAGATATCTTCTAGACGTTTTTACAAAACGTTTTCTAACTGTCTTAGCAAGATGTTAACCAAAAACCGCTTTCGTAGAACGTCTTCTATACGCGCGTAAAAAGACGTTTTCTAGCCGTCTTGAATAGTTGTAGACGTTTTAGTCCACTTTGGCTGCCCCAAGATGGCTACAAAACGTCTTGTGTTCCGCGGGTTTCAGGTTTCACAAGCACAATGCGTTGATACTGTCACGAGCCTCTAGAAGTAGACTTGAAGGTTTAATAACCCGTAGAGCAGCTGGCTCTCGGAAGACGCGACCGTCGGGGCTGGCTCGAGCAGAGAAGGGGCGCGCGATCTTCTTTCTTCTCTTGGGCTCGACCCACTCTTGCCCTCGACCCACTACCTACAGGTGGCAATATCCCCCCTTCCGAACAAAAGCATCGCCTCGATGCTAAAAAAATAGGCGTAGAAGACAACGAAGAAGAAGGCAGGCAAAGCGAAAGTACACAAAAAAAGTAGCCGTCACGCCGGCACAGTCAATGAACGAAGAAGCAATCTCCCAAAGATAAATGAAAAGTAGAAACAAAGAAGGGAATGAGAGAACAAAAAAAAACGAAAGCAAAAAAAGTTACGGACGCGCAATGTACGCCTTCATGCGCACAACATGAACTATGTCTGAGCTCGGTTGTCTTTGTGTCCTACTCCGTGTCTGCGATGATGTGTCCGGAACAACTTCGTAGTTTACGTCACTGACGCGGCGGAGCACTTTATACGGACCGAAATACCGGCTCAGCAGTTTTTCACAGAGACCACGACGGCGAACGGGGGTCCACACCCAAACTTGGTCCCCAGGGTTGTAGGACACGTCCCTGTGGCGGATGTTGTAGCGTCGTGCGTCTGCCTGCTGCTGCTGGCCGATATGCAGCCGCGCGAGCTGCCGGGCTTCCTCAGCACGCTCTGCAAATTCCTCGGCGTCAGTTGTCAATAGGTCAGTGTCTTGACACGGCAGCATAGCGTCCAGCATCGTCTGGACTTCGCGACCGTAGAGAAGGCGAAAGGGCGTGAAGCGCGTCGTCTCTTGCACGGCGGTGTTATACGCGAAGGTCACGTAAGGCAAGATTCGATCCCATGTTTTGTGTTGAACGTCGATGTACATGCGAGCATGTCTGTGACCGTCTTATTCAGTCGCTCGGTAAGTCCGTTGGTCTGCGGATGGTACGCGGTCGTCTTGCGATGCCTGGTGTTGCTCAATTCAAAAACCTCTTCCATAAGCTGCGCTGTGAATGCTGTCCCTCTGTCGGTTATTACAGTGGAGGGAGCACCGTGACGCAAGACGATGTGGCGCATGAAGAAGTGCGCTACCTCTGAGGCCGTGGCTCGTGGGATCGCCTGCGTCTCAGCATAGCGTGTTAAATAATCAGTCGCGACGATCGCCCATTTGTTACCGTCGGCAGAAAGAGGAAACGGTCCAAGAATGTCCATGCCGACTTGGTCGAAAGGCGTGTGAGGTGCTTCAATTGGCTGAAGTAAGCCAGCCGGTTTAACGGATGGTGTCTTGCGGCGCTGGCATTCACGACAGCCTTTAACGTACTGTTTGACGTTTGCCGAAAGCCCGGGCCAATAGTACATTTCGCTTACTCTAGCGAGTGTTCGTGAAAAGCCTAAATGACCAGATGTCGGTTCGTCATGGCAAGCGAAGAGGACGTCGTCGCGCATGTCCCTTGGAACCACCAGGAGGTAAGCACGGCTGCTCGAACGAGCATTCTTCTTATAAAGCACGTTGTCTCGCAGACAGAAGGACGTCAGCGAGTGGGACAGATGGCGTGGTATGGTTGTGTCGCGACCCTCTAAATGCTCGATGATCGGTCGAATCTCAGCGTCGTCACGCTGCCGTCTACTCAAGTCCGACGAACTAATGGCGCCCAGGAAGCCGTCATCATCCTCTGTTTCCTGACTGGCAGGATCAATGGGTGCGCGAGACAGCGTGTCAGCGTCTTCATGCTTACGGCCAGACTTATAAACGATGGTGATGTCAAATTCCTGTAGCCGCAAGCTCCACCGTGCCAGTCGTCCTGAAGGGTCGCGCATGCTTGCCAACCAACAGAGGGCATGGTGGTCTGTCACTACTTTGAAGGGACGACCATAGAGATAGAGGCGAAACTTGATGATCGCCCACACGACCGCGAGGCACTCCTTCTCCGTAGTCGAATAATTTGCCTCGGCACGCGACAGGGAGCGGCTGGCATACGCTATAACTCTTTCCACTCCATCTTGAAGCTGGACGAGCACTGCGCCAAAGCCAATGCTACTGGCGTCGGTATGCACCTCAGTATCAGCATCATCGTCAAAATGTGCAAGAACGGGTGCTGACTGAAGGCGCTGTCGTAATTCAGCAAAAGCCGCCTGTTGCTCATTATGCCACACAAATGGCGTATCGTCTCTTGTAAGGCGTGTCAGGGGTTCCGCTATCTTCGAAAAGCCTTTAATAAACCGGCGATAGTAGGCGCACAAACCCAGGAAGCGCCGGAGGGCCTTCTTATCGGCAGGAGCTGGAAACGCGGCCACAGCGGCAAGCTTGTCTGGATCGGGTCGGACCCCTTGGGCGCTTACTACATGACCGAGGAACTTCAGCTCTTCGTAACCAAAGTGGCACTTTTCGGGCTTAAGTGTGAGGTCTGGCGATCGGATGGCTTCTAGCACACTCCGTAGGCGGTGAAGATGCTGCTCGAACGTTTCAGAGAAGATGACCACATCATCCAGGTACACAAGACAGGCCTGCCACTTCAGTCCAGTAAGGAAAGTGTCCATCATTCGCTGGAAAGTAGCCGGGGCTGAACACAAGCCAAAAGGAAGCACTCTAAATTCATAGAGCCCATCTGGAGTCACAAAGTCTGTTTTCTCGCGTTCGTCTACCTCGATTTGCCAGTACCCGCTTTTTAAATCGAGAGAAGAAAAGTACTGGGCGCACCGTAGTCGATCTAACGAGTCGTCGATACGCGGCAGGGGGTACACGTCCTTTTTAGTCACATTGTTCAGCTTGCGGTAGTCGACACAGAAGCGTAGCGTTCCGTCTTTCTTTTTGACAAGAACGACCGGAGATGACCACGGGCTGTTGGAAGGTTCGATGACGCCATCGTCAAGCATCTCCTGGACTTGCGTACGTATGGCTTGGCATTCTCTTGCCGACACGCGGTAAGGCTGCTGGTGTATCGGGCGTGCGTCTTCGTACGTGATGATCCTGTGTTTAGGGATGGAAGTCTGGCGTACCTTGGAAGAATGTGCGAAGCAGGTCCTGAATTCAAGCAAGAGCTTGCGCAGTGCTGTCTGGCTATCGGTGGACAGTTCAGAATTGTTGTCAAGATGGCCCAGAGACGTGTCTGCTGTCTCCACTACTTCTGACGTGAAACAGTTGTTAACGTCTGCTATTGCGTCTGCAAACGCTAACGAAGTGCCACGGAACAGGTGTCGGTGCTCGTAGCTAAAGTTGGTAACAAGCAATTGCGAATGACCAGCACGAATCTGTATAACACTGCGAGCCACACAAACACCTTGCTTCAGTAGGTGTTCCAAGTTACTTTCGGCCACCGCTTCGCCATCGCGTAAGCCACAGCATGTGACGTCGACGAGGACACTGGCACGTGGAGGAAGCGTTACACTGTCAGCAGAAACACGAAGTACGTCGTCGGCCGTCTTGCACGTCAATTGCTCGTTCGGCAGAGAAAGTGATACGACGCTCTTGCAGATTGATAATCGCGCCGTACTCCTGCAGGAAGTCAACCCCAAGGATAACGTCGCGGGAGCATTCGCGTAAGACAAGGCAGCTCACTACGAATGTAGATCCTTGAATCTCAACTCTAGTCGTGCAGGCGCCCAGCGGAGTAACGATGGGGCCGCCAGCCGTCCAAATATGCGAGTTATGCCAGGGCGTGATCACTTTCTTCAGCTGCGTTGCTATTTTGCCGCTTAGTATCGTGTAGTCTGCGCCGGTGTCCACTAAAGCACTAACGGCATAACCGTCAACAGTAACTGGTATATCGAGCGAAAGCCGGTCGTCCCGTTCAGTTGCAGGTGGTGTCGGGTCGGTATCTTTCCGTAACTGCGTCCGTCGGAGGTCTTCAGCGCTTCGACCGTCAGCGACCTCGCCCCCAAAGATCACCTCAGTTAGTTTTCCCGGCGGGGACTGGTCGACCGCTCGGGAGAATACCGCTGGGGCGGAGGTGAAAATCGTCTCGGAGACGGCGAACGCGACTGCCGCCAGGCAGGCGGTGGCAAGCGCTGCTGGGACAGGTATTCCTGAATGTCCCGGGGTCGTTGGCCGTACCGGGGCGGCGGCGAGTATGCGGAAAAGCCGCGAATCCCAAGGCGCCGGTATGGGCACTGGCGGTACAAGTGGTCAGCTTCACCGCAGTGGAAGCACAGAGGCCGATATTCGGGTGTGCGCCAAACATCCGACTTCCGAGGGGGCGGGCGTCTATCGTCGACGTAGTGAACCGCTTGCTCCGTACGATGGGCAAATGGAGCGGCATGAACAATGGGCGGCGGCGTGTACCCAGCGTCGTAGTACGGTATCGGCTGCACTGACTGAACTGACACCGTAGGAGGAGCACGAACGAATAGCGGCGGAGAGGAAGCAGGGCGCTTCAGGGCTTCCGCGTAGGTCGCACGGGGGTATTCGGGAGGTACTGCCGCAGCGTTAGCAGGAGGCAAGGTATCACGAAACGCCTGGTGCAGTTCGTCCTTGATAATGCTCGCTATGGAGCTTACCGTAGGTTGCGGTGTTACAGCGGCCTTTTGCAACTCTTCACGCACTACAGAGCGGATGAGTTCTCGCAGTGAGTCGCCGTTGCTTCCTATGGCCGTGAAAATGTCAGCAGCAGACATGCTGTTCGCTTGCCGCTCATACAAGTTCGAGCGATGCAGAAGCATCTTTTTCGTGGTTACGGCCTCGGACAAGAACTCCGCGACCGTCTTCGGAGGGCTCCGTATGAGGCCAGCGAAGAGTTGCTCCTTGACCCCGCGCATCAGATGACGTAACTTCTTCTCCTCCGTCATTCTTGGATCCGCTCGTCGGAAGAGACGCGTCATGTCTTCGACGTACGTGGTCACAGTTTCGTTTGGCAACTGGACACGGGCCTGAATCGCTCGTTCCGCTCGTTCGTGGCGATCAGAACTGGTGTAGGTCTCCAGGAGCTGACGAGAAAACTCGCGCCACGACGGCAGTTGCCCGTCGCGGTTCTGAAACCACGTACGCGCGCCATCCTCCAGGTAGAAGTAGACGTGTCTGAGTTTTTCCACGTCGTTCCATTCGTTCACGGAGGCCACGCGCTCGTATTCGACCATCCAGTCTTCGACGTCTTCGAACACTGTGCCATGAAACGTCATTGGGATCCGTGGGCTCTCAAGTGTGTAACGGTTCGACATCGTGCTTCCCGTACCGGTTGGGGCCGTTTGAAGGGAGGCGCTGGTCATACCGGTCGATGTGGTGGGAACCGTAGCGTCGACGACTTCTGGGGACAGTCCCCTGATCCTGCGGCTGGCCCGATGCACGGGAGTGTCGACAGGCACTGGATTCGTAGCGCGGATTCTTGGAGGGGTCTGCAACATCCGTGAGGACGCTTACCCAGCACCTCCACCAGTTTGTCACGAGCCTCTAGAAGTAGATTTGAAGGTTTAATAACCCGTAGAGCAGCTGGCTCTCGGAAGACGCGACCGTCGGGGCTGGCTCGAGCAGAGAAGGGGCGCGCGGTCTTCTTTCTTCTCTTGGGCTCGACCCACTCTTGCCCTCGAATAGCCGTCTTGAATAGTTGTAGACGTTTTAGTCCACTTTGGCTGCCCCAAGATGGCTACAAAACGTCTTGTGTTCCGCGGGTTTCAGGTTTCACAAGCACAATGCGTTGATACTCAGCCAATATGCCGACGTGTTTCGTGCCTAGCTGTACGAGCGGGTACAGAAGCAACCCAGGCAAGCGGCAGTTCCTTGCGCCACCATCGGACCCCAAGCTTATTGAAGGTGGGCAACAGCTATTCCCCATGCCGAGAAGTTGCTCGGCAAGGCATGCTAAGTGTGTGACATTCACTTGCAGTCGTCAGACATAATCAAAACAAACAAGCATGTTATCAGTGGCGAGGTTGTAGAGATTGAAAGGGGTATACATGGACCCTGAGAAGTGGTGCCATTCCGCCACAATTCCCAAACTTGCCTGTCTTTTGCATCTAAAAGGCGGCGGTCACCGAAGAAAAGAGCAAGTGCTTATAGGCTTGCAGAGCCTGTGACTTGCCAGCTACCTCACGAAGATTAAAAAAATTGGCCGCATACGTGCTTGCTTCGCTGCAAATGACGTCGAAAGGCGATAGTGTTCTGCCACCCCTGCTAGGTAACACCCTCTCTTCTTCCCCTGCCCACCCCTCTCATTCTTCCCCTCCCCTCTCGCTCCTCTCATGATGGATGCAATGAAGGTTTTGCTGAATTCAATTCAAATTTGCCGCGTTCGCCCTGCTTTCGCGCCATCTGTTGGGACCTTTTATTACTGTTGGCTCAAAGCCGGCTATAGAGCCGCGGCTTCAGTCGGCTTGTTTTTACCGCGTAGTGCCTCCGACAGAATTTTAACGCGTTCATTTTTCATCTACTAGCGTAAAAACCAGTCCAATGTGTATTCTTAAGTAAATTAGCGCTGCGGATCACGGTTATGTACATATATTTGCCTCAAATAGGCCTGAGGTTTCGTGCGCACTGTATAATGTTGACGTGTATGACCCCGTGCCACCAGTGCTAGTAGGTTGGTTGGTTTTGGCCGGGCGGTTGAATCGAGTGAAAGACCGACAAAGTTTTTCGCCTTTAGGTAGCCCAAGAAATACTATCGTTTTTAAAATTGGCTGTCAAGGGCAAATGTGTGGGCGCCGCTGACCAACTCTAGCTAAGCTTTGCACCTGAAAGCATTGATGCCAAGCGTCGTGAGGCACTTAATCAAAAAAAAAAAAAAACAGTCGAGGAAGAGGTGTGCAAGCTACATAAATGTGTACCATACAACGACTTACGCAATCTGCCCGATAATCACACCTATAACGTGTTGGCACCAGAAGAAACTGCACTGTATTATTCAGCTGGTTATGTGGCACGTAAAGTTAACAGAACTGCAGACTGTGCCGATTGCAAAAAGGAGTTCCCAAGATGCCCTTCCTGCTAGTCATTGAGCGTGCTCATGTTTCTGGTTGCCTTGTATATCAATCGAGAAAATTATTTGCATGCATAAGTACCGTTCAGAAGACAGTAAGTCAAGCAAACAACGAAGCTGCATTTGGAGATCTTTTAACAGCGAAGCTGTGCCAGCCGTAATTTGTGGTTCGTGTCAAGAAATAAAATATACATTCTTGCCGAGGCGGGATTCATAAACCCCCGGTCCCAAGGCGAGCGTCCTAACCACTAGGCTATAAAGCCACGCTTGCAGAAGACGCACTTATGCGAACCATATGAGCGTCGCCGTCTTCGTCCACAGCTTGCGCTTTCGCACGCTCGGGCTCTGCGAGGTGAAGCGGTTTTTCGCGCCATGAGAGCAAGAGAGAGAGACACGTTCACGGAGTGTCGGCATTGCAACGCGGTGTCGGTGTTGTAACGCGGTGTCGGTGTTGCAAGCTGCGCTCTGCATCGCGCAGAGACGGCCGTAAGTCCGAGGCGCGTGAAAAGAAATTATCATCATCATGAGTAATAAGATAAAAAGTTCGTGCGCAGGTCCGAAAAATGCTGGGCTACGATCGCCCAGCTTCGCTGTTTCAAGCGTTTCGCGGCCGAGTGCAAAGCTAAGCGTTCTTTTTTTAAAGTTCTTGATAGTCTTATTCAAAATGGCACCAACACAGTCTCTTGACAGCACGGCAATGAATTCTCTGGAAAAGTGATTCATTTTTATTTAGTTACTCGAATGCATTTGTTTGCACGAATAAAAAAGTGTCATGAGAATCACTGTGCAGTGAAAGCACAAAGAGAAAGAAAGAAAGCAAAACTTTCTTAAAGTTCACAATATGTTAAAAAAAATGTAAATAAAGTGCTTTACATTTTGAATTTTTTTACCCGATTGTCTCGTGTCGTTTATCCTAATTTCGTGCGTGCAATATATTAGTGTTGTCTAACGTGCAAAACTCCCACTACAAATACTAGCAAGGAATATATAGAAAGCGTGGGAATAAATGCTAGTGAGGACCGTAAAACAGAAGTGAGTTTTGGCCGGACATCAGGTTGGCGGCGAAAAGATTCCACTTCCTATCATGGTCACTCGCGTACTTGAAGTCAACGAAAACGAGGACCAAGTATGCAGGGTGCACAATGCTAGCATCACAATATTGGCGCACATTTCACAGATAAGATGATGATGATGATGATGATTTAATGGCATCCCCTTTGAAATCGGGGATTTCAAAGGGGACGAATTTAATAGTCACCTATCCTGCTTGATTTAATCAAGTATACTATACATGTTCTATATCTAGCATTTGTGTATACCTCTCAAAATCTTTTTCTCTCCCCCCCCCCCCCCCCAAATTTACCTTGCACCGCTACCTATGATTTTAAGGGATCAGGTCGTATCAATTTTTCCCTGCTTTTTTTCCACCAGTCCTCTAAACGTCTCTTGCTTATTTCTACGGCTGATCTGTTGATGTTTCCGTCCACTTTAAATCCAAGCGCTTCTGGAAGGTGTACGTTACCTAGGGCTCTCGCTAGGTGAATGGCGTCGCATTCCATTAGGATTTGCTGAGTGATCTCTGGATCGTTACTGCAGCATACACATGCCTCATCTAGTTCCGAATATTTGCTCCGGTATGTTTTGGTCCTTAGGCAGCCGGCTCGAGCCTCAAATAGCACGGCACTGCCCTTTGTGTTATCGTACAGATTTTCGCTTCTAATTTCTTTCTCCTCATTCTTGTAAATCTCCATGGTTCTTTTGGAACAGCATAAGCATAACATAATACAGCGGCACGTTGCGACATGTATTTTGAGCATCAGCCATAAGCTAAGAGCACAACACCGAATACATACCAGCTGCAACGCGCGTGGTCAAGTGCGCCACTTTACTAAGCATCACGCACATTAAGACCTCAGGAGAGCAAAATGCACGTCGTAGCACGCACATGTATAAATGCGCACCAGTAATAAACACTGCCTTGGCAAACGCGCCGAAGCCAACATTCTACTTTGACGCTGGCACGCGTGAACGTACTTACGAAGTAAATAACAATGTTCAAACTTTAACTTGCATGATAAACTCGCAGCAAATTTTGAAAAAGCGAGAGGTACCTGCTAAAGAGCAGCTATTGTAGGAGCTCGCCACGCAAGCGCAACATTGCAGACGACGCTTGTATCGATAGCTCAATCCTCGACTGCAGCGCCGTGGTGGCAGGAACGGCTGCTCTCAATGGACGCGGAGGAGAGTTTCGAAACTGAAGTATATCTATAAACGCTGCCTCAAACGGCAGCTGGAAAGGGAATTTCTTTGTGTTTGAATTTCCGGGTATTTTTTGTACATTCGAATTACTCAGAGAAATAAGAGAAAGTCTAGAAGAACTGAAACAGGAAAGTAAGGACCTAGGAGCCTTGAGCGAGTAATCCAGGCTGTTGTAACAGAAAACAACGAAGTGCCAAATGCTAAGCTGACGCGAAAACTAGAGGAGCTTGAAACGTACCAGCGTTCCAACAACTTAGAAATCAAGGGTTTTCCACTTGATGCTGAGCCAATAACTATTGTTACGAAGATTGGCGAACTTGTTGCAGAAGAAGTGCAACACTCTGATATTGATGCATGCCATAAAGTACCGACAGCGAAACATAACGAACAAAACAAAATTGTTCGTTTTGTGCACTGCATCAAGAGGAACTCTCGCCTTGCTAAAACGCGAAAGAAAAAAACTGTCAGCTCTTCCACTGGGGAGCAGATGGAAGACCAGCGAAGCTGTACTAAGGTGGAAATTATGTATTTCCAATTATGACTGTGAAGATGTGATGGTGTAATTGGTTGTTTGAACTATTAAAGAATGAGAAATATATATGATCCGGAGGTTTTGATTTATTTAGTGACCGCAGGGACCATGGCCTGATGGTCGCTACGGTACACCACCATAGGGTGTACGGCAAAGGTTGGCACGTTCTTCATAAACACGTCACCAACGCCGCGCGCGTTCGGTGCGAACGCGGGCAAAACGCCGCCGCCGTCGACAACAGTTGTGCGCGTTGTTTGTGTGACCGCACACAACCGCTGTCAAAACGCTGGCTATACGTGACGGAACGGCCAAACGCCGTTGATGATGATAAGTGGTTCTTGAGGGAAAGGTTGGCGCTATCTTCTGCAGCCCTTGAGGGAGCACGGCTCAGCGCCACACTGTTAGGGGAGAGGCGAGCGACAGCCCAGAGAGAGTCTGCGGCACTGGCGGCAGAGGCCGGCAGGGCTGCGCGCATGCGCCGCAGTGGGAGAGCGGGCACGCACACGCTCAGTCACGGCCGGGTTCGACTGGCGCGCGCGCTCGCTTCTTACGGCCTTCGTATCGGGGCTAGTTCATGCCTATAGACAACAACGGCACCGCCGAGTGGCGCTGGCACGCTGGCGTGAGCGCCGCATGCGGTGAAAAATCTCAACGAGCACCCTCTCCTGTCTCTCCTTCACACCGCCTCGATTGCCTGCTGCACTGAACGTGTTTGCGCAGGTCTCATAGCGCGCACGTGCACGATGTTCACGCTTAGATCGGCCTTCAAGAAGATCTGTGTGGTGGACAACTATTTTCGCGGCTGCAATGTGGCGAAAGGGCAGCTTCTGCTTAGCCATGTAGTTGACGCTGTGCAGTTCGTCGGAGACGACATCGTCCTCGCCAAGGGGAAGTGCGTTTCGCAAGTCAAGGACGACGTTGTTTACGACGTGGAGTTAGAGGTAAGCACAATGTTCCGCACATTGATAATTACATTCCTGTTTTGTTTCGTTTGCTGTGTGTACGGCGCACTCTCGATTTTGGTCTCAGGGGCTCCTAATTAAATACATAAAAAGGAGAAATCGGTTTTCTCGGCAACTACTGCACCAAATGTGATGAGGTTTGTTGCAACTGCGATACCTGTTCTTGGCGCAGAGCTACGAGTTTGCAAACTTCGTGCTTCTATTTTTCTCAAACTTGCATATTGCCGCACTTGTACCTTATTCATCGAAGTACAGGCGCGGAAATATTTTAATTTCTTTAAAATTCAGGCGCTTAATCGAAATTCCGTTTGCAACACATTTCATTAAAATCGACTCAGGGGTTATCTCAGAAAAGCGTTTCCGCGTTTTACATGTACTTAAATAAGCGGCATCGGAGTTGGGCCCGAGATAAAGCTTCCTCATAAGCGTCCCTGACGCCGTAACTGCTTTTAGTTGAGATATTTAACCTTACTAGCACCCATCCAAGCGCATATGCGATACGCCGTCAGTTAGCCTGTCATTTTTTCGATAACGTATGGCACACATCGGTATCATGATTCCGTATGTGCTATTTTACGGTCACACTTCTTTTTCGCGAACTTGATTGATAGCCCAGTCACCCGGCGCACTTTCGATAGCGATCAAGTTCTTCAATCGCGATTGGTTAATTTGCGCCATCAGCGGGAAAGAGCTAATCGCTGTCGAGAAATTTTATCTTGGTCGCGATCGAAAGTGGACCGCGTGACTGGGCTACGACTGCTCACACAGTAAGAGCTAGTTCACTGTGTCTTTGTGCTAGAAAATTAATATGCGTACAACAACGGCCAATGCATTTTTCCTTTTTCGCAGCTGTCATGGTCATGCCCCCTGAAACGAGAGCTTCGCATTTCCTGCGGCAAGTGCACTTGCATTGCTGGTGTACGGGGTCAGTGCAAGCATGCAGTGGCCGTATGCCTCTACATCAACAGCTATGAGGAGAACAGCTGCACAAGCCGACCTCAGCAGTGGGGAAAGCCCAGCGCAAAGCCCCGGATGCAGAGATCGCAACACTTATCAGACGTGGTGCCTCGTAAGTTTCTGCATGACAACATTCACCAGCAATGTGGCGCAACATAAAAATACCTTTGCTCACAGTAGGAAAAAGGCTCTGACTGGAGAATACAAACACGTCACTGACCTATAATGGGGAATATAATTTTGTTTTTGGGTAATTTAGAACATTTCTTTTATTGGTAGACATTGCTATGCTCAGTCTAGTCACACCTTAAGGTATCTTAGTGTTGAGTTTTATAATATTCAACTGACTTTATGTACACATCGAAATTGGAACCAAAATGTGTCAATATATGCTACCTGTTGTTTCTTAATCTGTGCAACAGGTAAGAAATCAAAAGCTCCAGACATCAAAATTGTGCCAAGAACAACACTGATGAGCTACACCGAGATTGACTGCCCCCTAAAGGAAGTGCTCGAGTTGATGCAGCTCAGTGCTGATGAGCTTACTTGCAGAGAGGTGCTCGACACTGTTGTTGAGCAGGTATCAAAGGCCGCAGAAAAAGACACCCTTGAGAACCTTCTCAAACAAATGTCAAACCGGCCTGTGTACCATCTTCTGAATGTGATGGAGGATGGGACAACCCAGAAAAGAGATTTTTTGGTGGAAATGAAAAGTGATCACAGAGAAAAGTATCAAGAAAAGGTCACTCTTGAGCAAAGCCCATGTCAATTAGCTTTATTGACACAAGGACAATCAAGCTGTACACGGTATTTAAGGAATTAAATTTTAGAGTTGGAATGCACACAATGGGCTGGAGTGACATATTTCATGTTTCACAATATGCAGATACACAAAACCATTTCACAATATGTTATACACAAAACCATTAGCACTGATTTTGTATTGTACTGTCAAAAAATATCATTGCAGGAATTACAACTGAAGGCACAGCACGAGAGGACCTGGAGAGAAGGCTTGGAGCAAGAATTGTGCAGGTAGGACTCCTTCATTTTATGTAAAGCACTGAAGGCGCACAAATTATATTCTGCATATAGCGTTATTACCAAACCTCATTGTCATATCTGTATTCTCTAGACTGGACTGGTGATTCTTCCTGACCAACCTTGGCTGTGCTGCAGCCCCGACGGACTTGTACAGCTTGCTAATGAGACTGTCCTGATTGAAATCAAGTGCACATATAAATTCAAGGATGCACCATTTATCAGATACGAAGAACGGCATTGTGAGCTTCCATATTTGATATTCATTGATGACATAATTGAATTAAGAAAGTCACACCAATACTACACTCAGTTTCAGGTCCAAATGTATGTTCTTAATTTGCAGAAAGCTTTGCTCTTTGTGTACAGTCAAGACCAGTGTGTAATAGTTGCTGTAAAGAGGGATGAAGCGTTTTTGTGGGAGCTTATCCCGAAAATGGAGTATTTTTATTTCAAGTTCTTTGTGCCTGCTCTGTTTTAATATTATTTTAACTGTTTCCATCGCATGAGTTTTCCTTTTTAGGTCCACAATTTTAAAGAGGTATTCTGTGAAGTATTGCTGGCATCATGTCCGCAAAATGTTTATGTTCTCACAATGTGATATTTTCAGTTCGCTTTAAAAAAATGCTAAAGGCCGTTTCACATGGCGCGATTGGGGCGAAAAAAATCGTTCTGTCGTGCACGTCGCAGAGCGATTTTCGCTGGAAGCTTTCACATGCGTCTTTGACCGCGCGATTTCCGTCACAGCGACGCCCAAGGTTGCTCCCTGCTCACAAAGTATCCATGCCTGCACCGTTAAATGAAAACAACATGGAAACTAGTCAAATATTACAATTTCATATTATTATTATTATTATCATTTATTTGAAAATAGAATAGTACACAATTTTTCAGCCTTTAAACGCGTTGAGACTGCGATCGCTTAGTCCGCAGTTGCGGCTAGTGAAAATGCTGCACAAACCGCATAAGCGTGCGGCGTGGTGGGGTGGTTTTGTTTTGTACACTCTAGTTGTGTTGTTGCGGTACGATGGAAGCCACAACTCTTCTCCTGCAGGAGTATTTGCCTCTCCAAAAGAAGCTACTATTAAGTGTGCAAGTGTCTGGCACAATTTGTGCAATGAAGACGTTGACGACGGCGACGATCGTGAGGATACGTGCCGTATGTTGAAGGCGGCGTCAGCTCCCGACCTGGATAGCATGCAGCTTCTCCTTTTAAATGAATTTTGCGAGCTGGAGAAAAAAAAATTGTTGATGAAGCTCCTGAGCCACAGGCGCTAGTGGGTACGCTCTGTTATAACATAATTGAAACTGGTGCGCGACATTGTTCCGCTGAGCTTCCAACATGCGGTTTCGACGGCGCTTGCTGTTACGTCACGTTGCTCCGCCCACATCGCGCCGATCGCTGCGACTCGGCGACGGAAATTCCAACATGTTGGAATCCCGTCGCGGAGAGCCTGCGACGTCGCGGCGGTCGCTGAGCGACGGAATTCGCTGTGTCGCTGTGTGAAAATCGCGCCATGTGAAACGGCCTTAAGGGGTATATGCACTTTAGAAGTTGGAATGTTTTAAAGTACAGTCATTTATTGTCAGAGCTTCGAAAGTGCAGTGCTTTTATTTTAATTTGTATGTGTGGTGTGTTTAGTCTACAAGCAATATTTTAGTGCCACGCAATTCTGGATATGAAACATGCATTTATTTATTTCTGCCATGTGTGATGTTTTTTTGTTTGCTGCATACTGGTAGACGAAGTGTGAGAGTGTGTTTTCTACTGTCACTACCTACGAGTTGGCATGGGACATGCCCGAGTTTTGAAAATGTGAATACAGTGCCTTCATAAAGATTTGTGAGTCTAGTCTACATGCAATATAGTTGTGTCACACTGTCCTGTAGAAAACTTTAGTATTTATTTTATAATTTCTGATGTTTATAAGGTGTACTGCATCCATATAGTGCTTAGGTCTAGATTAATACCGGTTGAGATGGCGTGGCTATGCCACAGCTTTGAAAATATGAATACAGTGTCTCCAATATGGTAACGTGTCTAGCCTACATGCAATGTTTAGTAGCCTCACGTGGCAGGAGAAAACATGTGCAGTTATCTATTTTATTAGTTATGATATTTTTAAAGTTTATACCTGGATGGACAATCCAGGTATAAAAACTCGAATAATATGTGTTTATGCTTATGTTACTACCTGTTCAGTGGGCCAAAGCTTTGAAAATGAAAGTACAGTGCCTGTTTGATTTTACTATGTATCTAGTCTATATCCAATATTTTATTACTCTTTTGGACAGGGCAGTTGCTTTTGTATGCTATGTTTTAATGCAATTTAATGTTTATGAATGTACTTAACTTTATGCGTTTAGTTTGAAATATGTGAAATCAATAAAGATGTGGTGTCGTGAACTTATGATGCTGGGCAACATACCATGCTTACATGCAGTATTTTTAGTGCAAATATGTTGTTGCGGATGCCAGTTTACATTTGCTACCTGCGCGTGGCATAGTTTTTTTATTCAAGTAACATAAACATTTGCTTTTGTCTTAAAAATCACATTACTACACATATTTAGCATGGCAAGAATACACTGTGCTTGGAATTCTACAGGTTACAGCATTTCATAAAACGTTCTTTCCTATGACAAAAATAAAAACGTAGATCCAATAATCCCATTATTTGTCTATTCTAGAAGCTTGCCAATACCTGAAAAACAATACATCAAGGTACACGCAATGTGATTTTCAAGAGGGTTAAAAGGATAGCAGATGACAAGCTGGCTAGTTTTGTTCAATGTCCACCTCGGGGTTCGAGGTACAATATCTGGCAAAGGTTAGAGAAGGACTGGGTGACTGCACTGGTAAATGAAATCTTTATTGAAGGCATAAGCGCTACATATGCAAACAAAAACAATTGTGTATACAGTAGAGACAAAGTAATATTGCAGGGAACAACAACCTAACTCAATTATGCTGTGCACCCAGCACACAACTAAAAACGCCTCACAGATGAATGAACTACATGAGAAATCGTTGAAAATTTAGAAACGGAAATGTGCCGGTACATCACGATGCCACATTTGTCACTTTATACTCGCCTAGGAAAAAATGGAGCTGGGCAGGCCACGCATTGCGTAGGATGGATAACCGGTGGAGCATTAGAGTTACAGAATAGATACAAAGAGAAGGAAAGCGCAGTCGAGGACGGCAGAAAACTAGGTGGGATGATGAAGTTAGGAAATTCGCAGGCGCAAGTTGGAAGCAGCTAGAGCAATTAGACAGGGGTAATTTGGAGAAGGCAGGGAGAGGCCTTCATCCTGCAGTGGACATTAATATAGGCTAATGATGATGATGGCTCCACTAGCATGTGTGCAAGACATAACACTGGTAATCTTGATTTATGTGTTAAATTCCCTTTGCATGCAAAACTCGCTTGCAAAGTATTACAAACAATGCACTCATTCTTTCTTTCGAATCATCGGTGGCTGCATGTTGACCAAGGCAGCACATACCGAGAACACTTTGTCCATGTGCGGCACCAAAGTCAAGGGCACTGTGTTGCGCAGGATCCTGTACACTTTCAGTCTGCGAATAGTTAACCCGCTCGACATGGATACGCACAGATGCAATTTTATATGTTGCATCCATGTCTTCTTGAGAAAGTTGGCCACCTCCCGAGTTAAAGGGAGGCATCAAAATGACACCACCTTTGCCCTTCACATCTGTCCGGATACGCGGAAAACCTTTATCGCTCAAGATAATGTCGCCTTCTTGTACAATGTTCAGAAAACCAGAGTCCTGGGTAATAAAGGAATCAGTCTGCCGCCCACCATATACCGCTGACATGAAGGCTATCATTCCGTTTGGAATTATACCAACAAGGACTTTCAACGTATAGCCTCCCTTGTAATTAGAGTAGAGTATGTGCTGGCAGTCGGGCTTTGATGGCATTTCAGTTCGAACTTTTGTGCAGTCGATAATAAATGTACAATCTGGGTAATTATCTTTGAATGGCTGTGGCATGCACTGCTTGATGATAGCCCTTGGTGGCACAAATATCCACTCCTTCAAGGCTGCGCTAAGTATGTCAAGTGTTTTTATAAATGAACTGGATGCAGTTGATGCAGCCACTCCGAAAATCACAGCTAACGCACTGAAGCTTATCTCAAGCTTAAGCTTGGCCAAGAAAAGACAAAGCTTGTCCTCACGGGTCATGTCTGTGTTCGGTAGCTGGGCTGTGGCAGAACATTGAGCAAAAGACTCCGCATATATCTCGCAAAGCAGTCTCCTTTTGCTTAAGTGTCTCAAATCCAAAGAATTCACACTTCCTCTTCCAGCTTCCATCAGTCCCAGTGACCTACAAAAGCAACAGAAAACATTTCAAATACTGCCTTAATAAGCAAATATTTTACAAACTTCTAAGTGACTATTTTAAGAACAATGTAGCCTTTCCAGCCTATGCACAGAGTGATACAGCTATCTTGAAGCACAGATCATGTTCAAAAATGTCTTCATAGCTGCTAGTCAATCTGTTATGCCTTTGACCATATGGTCGCTTAGCGCAAGTAATGAAGGAGGGACGAGGTCAAGGGGAGCGCCAACTTTCGACTGTTTATTCATTTCTTGTTTCATTTATAATCTATGCACAGACATGCTCAGCATACAGAAAAAACATCATACGCACATCGTGCGAATCCCAACCATTTATCAAAAATTTTTTTTCCGCTTCCAAGAGAGAAACTGATGTATCACTGATATATGATGGCCCACGTACCTTAATATGAAAGGCCTCTAACTTAAACTCACGTGCCATGGCCTCCTTGCTTTTACCCAGACTCCGCACTTTATCCAGACGTGGCTCGCAATAATGTAAACACCAGTGGGACGGCAAATGTGCTCCATGTTTACCTTCTAAAGATAGTGCGTGTTGCAGTTTATCTACAGGTCACCTTCATCAATTTTAATGGAGATTTTTATGTACAACGACAAGGCATATGCATAGGCTCGTGTGCCACTCCAGAGCTTTACAATTTGTTTTTATCAAGTATCGACTGTGCCTTGCACGAACATTTTATCAAGGGGGCGGGGGTATTTAAAAATTTTAGGTACGTTGAAGATTTTTTAGTTGGTTTAAAACCTCAAATGACTACCTCATGTCAGCCAATTATCGATGACATTTTAGCGGCCTTTTGCCGTCTCGGGAAGGGTTCCGTTTTTACTCACTAATTACCTGTTCACAATTCTTTACCGTTTTTAGATTTTAACACCCCTTTGCAGAAGGGTCGTGCCTGTTGGCTTTACTCGCCTCAGACCACTAAGGAATTGCTGCCTTATGATACAGCCCATTTAAAGACTGTTAAGAGGGCCATTGCTAAACACTGCCTTGAGTCTGCTTTTGTACGGTTGTGCTCTCACGCTTTACAGTGGAGCTTTCAAAACCAACTGGATCGCCAGTGTTTGGCTGGGTTCCCCCGCACGCTACTTGTCACCGTCTCAGAGTCCCTGCTTCCGAAATTCAAGCACGATCAACTAAGCACAAGGGTGCAGCAAGCGCAGAGTATGGTAAGACCAGTGGGCATACCCTATATGCACCGAGTTGCCCACAACCTGAAGACGGTTGCAAACAGGCACGGGGTGCCAATTGTTTTCTCTGCGCCACGCAAGCTCAGTCAGCTCTGCCTGCGCATACTGTCTGATGGGAGCAAAAAAAGTGGCTGCAATAATGAGCACGTCATGCCATATATGAATTGTGCCACAGGAGTCGTTTATGAGATTCCCATTTCTCATGGCTTGACTTATGTCGGCCAGACGGGAAGGTGCGTTAACAACCGTGCAAGGGAACACGAACTTTCTTTAAAAGGTAAAGATGGAGCACATTTGTCGTACCACTGCAGTTCACATGTGTGTTTGTTTGCACAGTGTACCTACCATTTTTGAAATGTCGTTTCCATTGGTCAATACGTTGAATTTTTCGCTGCATGACGTACCTCACCCCTTATGTAACACCTCTGAAAAGGGGCCTTTAAGGAAATAAACTGAACTGAACTGAACATGATTGCCAGCCGCGTCTGGATAAGGTGCGGATTCTGGGTAAAAGCAAGGACCCCACGGCACGTGAGTTGTTAGAGGCCTTTCATATTTAGGCACATGGGCCATCATGTATCAGTGATACGTCAGTTTCTCTGTTGCAATCGGAAAAAGATTTTTGATAAATGGTTTTCTGTATGCTGAGCATGTCTGTGCATATATAATAAGTGAAAAAAGAAATGAATAAACAGTCGAAAGTTGGCACTCCCCTTGACGCCGTATCTCCTTCATTATTTGAGCTAAGCGACCATATGGTCTAAGGTACAACTGAGTGACTAGCAGCTATGAATATATTTCTAACTTTCTGAACATGATCTGTGTTTCAAAATAGCTTTATCACTCTATGGATCACTCTGTGGATATGATACGGTCTAAGGTATAACATGAACCGACTACCCCAGCAACAAGCTTTATTAGTCAATCTGTGTTGTCTCATGTTATGTAAATATTACCAGTCATGTTGTTATACTCAACTTAGTAAACTTTTTCCATTAAATTTCCTGTAATTGTACATGGAGTTTACATTTACAGGATTTAATGCAAATCTAGACTTATAAAGCATGCAGCCTTGACTTCCATCTTATTTATACATATCGCCGTGTTTTAGACGGCATAGCAAGCAAATGTACCGTAAAAACCAAGCGTAGGATTACGTCGATAAAGAGAACAAAAATGCTACAACAGAGCAACCCTTAGCCAGTGACAAAGTTTCAGAGGCAAACATCCCTTGAAAAAAATTGTGTGCTGTTCTCTCCATCCCCTTGCTCTTAACAGCCCATCATTGTTGGGGGAGAGAGAGAAGCAGAGAAGGATGCTTCTAGGGGTGAAGTGGCAGAGGTAACTCGGCGTTCGGTGGTACAGGTCCTCTCCTGTCCCTCTTCCCCTAATGGATGCTTGTACAGCTGGGCTTTTTGACAAGTTAGCTTACAGGCTGCACTTCACGTGTACTTGCCGCTGCTCTTGACTTCACACAATCAGCACAAATATGAGCAGGTAGCCTCTTTAGCAAATATGCATGCAGTAAGCTGCACTTTCAGGCCATATTTAATAATTGTATAGTTGTAATGATAATTTTAAGAAAATAAAGTTGCTTATAAGTGGCTATTCTTCATGGGCGTAGGAGGTCGCATATAAAGGCCCACGTCATTGATCGGTGTAGCAAGCCCATGCATTATTGCTGCTTCATTAACAATGGTATGTCATGTGATAAAATATTCTTACATACATCTGTGCTTCGATAAGAGTCGCAAGTGGTGGCTGCATGACGGGTTAGAACTTTGTTGTAGTGGTGATAAATGATGCCTATCACCACATTTTGTACGAATTCAGGCAAGTTAACGCAACATGCATGGTGATGTGACATACCATATGAAGGCATTAGCTATAAAGTGTTATGAAATCATCGGGCATGTCGGTCACCAAAAGGCAGCTTTTACCCATTATGAGAGTGATCTAAATATTTTTATTACTAGGAATACATACTTCAATGTGTTCATACGAGGTCTGCCTATAGATAAATTACTGCTACAACAATTATGATGTAACCCAACACCACAGTATGAGATAAACCCAGCAAATGTGTAGTGATGACTGTACTTTGTCACATTGTTCGGTGTGGGAAATTTGAGTTGATGCCTCAGACCCGTTTGTTGTTCACAGGAGGATGATCAGGTTTCCTCGGCATTCTGGCTTTGTTTGGCATGCCTGCGGGGTTTGCAAAAATAAAAGAGACTGTCAATTATTTAACGCAATGCTCAGTGTAGGCAGCTTGAGTGAAATCACAGGTAAACACAAAAACAAATTCGATATCTCAAAAACGTATGCTTACAGCATCAGCTTGTGTAACTGGATGAGCCTGTCCCAGTATTTCACAAGGTACTGCCGAAGGCTGAGGGTCATCATCACTGATGGGTGCAAGAGGCATCTCTGGTGATTCCGAATCACTTAGAAGTGTGTCATCGAAGCCCAGGCAAGCAGTGGTTTCTTGATCTTGCACTGCTGGATCAACTTGAGGAGTACTCTGCGGCACAGCCTGCTCCGCAGAATTTGTTCTGGCTACCCTTTCAAAACGCCGTTTCCACCTAAGAAAAATAAAAGAGTGTGGCACTGGTTACATCAAGCGATTCATTGCGAGGTTTATGTTTCGTCTGTCCTTTCATCAGCTGTATTGAAGTCAACTTTAAGCATATCTATCACAGATACTTTACCATGGTGACACAGCCGCAGGGGAGTAGCCAAGGGGTGATGAACGTGCAGGGGGGGGGGGGGGGAGACTGGGTATTCTATTCTCGAGAAAATTTCCTGTCTATAAAATTCTATCCTCGAGAAAATTTCCTGCACGGCCCAGCTTTTTAGGCACGGTTGTTCTTGTGCACCGAAGCAAAAATTGCATTATGACATCTTCTGGTTTGAAATCTAGCTGTGTGGACTGTCTCGATTGCGTTTTAACGACCGTACTCGCTGAAATCCAGCGACTATGCGGGCTGAAGTCAGTACTGCACAGTTTCTATTTTTTGCCTTACTTAACTATCAAGGACGCGCGCGGTAGAAATTCTCGCAGGGCACGGAGGCGAAATGATTTAAAACGCGCACTAAATCCTGTGCACCCCAGGCCATCATACCTCTGCGCCACTTCTGGGTCAGGTGTCCGTTTCTTGTACGCCGCCGGAAAAATGGTCGGCACATACGACGGGTGTTGGTTACTGTTGTTGTTGCAGTTTCCAACAAAATGTCTGCTACAAATCCGTGTTGTCTCTGTTGGCGACCACGGAATTCCATCAGCACTATGCGGAAATATACAAAATATATCACCGCAATGCACAAATACGACATACGTACACAACTTTAACAAGTACGTCCACTACAGTATAGAATAGCGGCAGGAGCGAAAATAGCCTAGTAATTTTGAGCAGTGGTCAAGAGAAAGAAGTTAAAAGCACTAGTAATTGTTTCTGCTTCACCAATGCCGGCGCGACCAAGACGCGGGCGTGTATCTCCTAGTAGCTCGGTCGTACGGTGCAGTGGTGATGCAGGAATGAACTCTAGTCATGTTCAACGCACCGCGCACACATTCAGTTTCTCGGCACGCGTGAACTCCGACCACTGCTAGCGCATGCAACAAAAGTTGTTTATACAACGTAAACACGCAACACACCAAGTTAAAGACAGGCGAAAGGAAAAAAAAAGTTGTTTACTTACTTTGTTCGGCGCACTGCGGTAATCCATGCCTGTCGTCTGCTTTTTTCATACCATTTAGTTGGGAATCGGTCGAATCTCACTGGTGGCATCAACCCTTTCGTGTGTACATTGCAGGAAATGTACACCCGTATGTACACCCGAAATGTACACCCGTAAATGGTTCATCTAGGCTTCTTATAAATGGATGCCATGTAACCGTATTAATACATAGAGCTTTTTTAATTTCACTGGTGATGCATGCGCCGGGAGAACATCTCTCCGCCATCAAATGCATTTTGAGGAATGAAAATAAGTATTTCAATCAATCAATCAATCCCTATTTCGCATTCATTCATTTACAAAAAAAAATGAACGCTGGGACAAGAACTAAAAGCTGCTTGTTTGCAGCTTGACAAGGTTCTTGCCCATATTCATGACAACGGGGGCATAATAAAATAAAATTTGTACACTTTTAGTGTGCGCAATGTACAATCAATGACAGAGTGTAAGTGAAAATGTGTAAGGTGAAATGTACAATCAGCGTTACAAAGCAGTGTGTTTAGTCAGTACAAATGACATATATGAATATACAGTATATATCAGATATACATAATTATTTTTGATTGCTGAAGGGTTAAAATTTGTTGCTCGTATGCACGTACAATGGTTGGCAAACCTTCAGGCGAAAACTCTTGCGGACACAGTAGCTCACAAATGTGTCTTGTTCACAATTACATTCTAAAGTGTTTCCTTGGCGGCATGTGTACAGAGGCCGAAGGCTCGTCGGTTTTGTCAGTCAGTTGGTTTGACTGATTTACAAGGAGTATTCTCAGAAACTTCTCGGCAATTAGATTTGCGGATCGTATCGCATGACTGTCGTCAATACCTTCAGGGTAGCTTAAGATGGGAGCACGTTGTAAATAGGGCTGGACTGCTCTATCGAGTACTTCTAGTACATTCCTGTGTGGCAGGTATTCGGAGGCTTTATCGAAAAAAAAAACGCTATTATTTATTTATTTTATTTTATAAATACTGCAATCACCATGCGGTGATTTTAGCAGGGTGGTACAAGCATAATGAATACATTGGTATGTACAGAAAATGCACACGTTAATAAAAAACTGTTATTGGAATAAATACAAAGCCTACAGGTTGGACACACGCAACGTTACACTAAAGAAGTAAAGCACTGTCACTGCAAACATGGCACAAACAAAATAATGTCACTGTAAACATGATATGTTATGTCTTTATGTTATATATTATGAGATATTATGACATAATATGTCAGGCTTTATTATGTCCATCTTATAATTCCCCTTTATTAGTTGATGCTACCTTGTCCAAAAGCGCTATAAACACGGCCTAGAAACTCATTGCTAGGGAACTAGTGAAAAGAAACACCGGGTGTTTTCCCGGAACGGGACTTGCAATACGGAAGACTCGTCCTTCGCTCCTCGAACAGGCCGGACGTGTTTCGAGCGAGCTCCTCAACAACGACCCACCACCAAGGCCAGGAGCAGGGAAAGCAGCGTCCGTCTCGGCTCCCTTTTTTCCTCGACCTGGCGGCCGGCCAATGACTCCGAGTTCGTCGCCGTTTTTACGAGACGTTCATCCCTCCACGCTAGCCTAGCTCTCCGGCATGAGCGGAGGATCGGAGCGAGACGCAGGTGGCGTCGGCGGCGCGCATAGCTGGCGTGAGCTGCACACCAACATCGCCCGTCGTCATCAACAACTCTCGCCACCTACCATATCAGCAGCATCACCGCCGCATCCATCCAAGAAATCACCGAAACCTCCACCATTGCCTGCCAACGACTACAAAATCATTGTCAGGATCCGGGGCGGTCTCGACTGCAGCAAAATTCACTCCTGCGTCCTACGCCAGATCATCCTCAAGGCGGCCGGCCTACCAATCAACGAGCACACTGCTCAAGACCAACTTCGCGTCAACGAAATCAGCAATACTATCCTGGTGATCACTCCGAATATGGACCGGGCCGATTCCTACAATACCATCCGCACCCTCAACTTCAACGGAACCACCTACGAGGTGGCCACCCACGTAGCTGACCCCTCGGACACCTGTCGCGGCGTCATCCTCCTACCTATCAACTCACCCGAGCAAGCCATCCACCCCACCCTCATCAGCTACAATCCTGACCTCACAGTAGGATCCGCCAGGCGATTGTGCAACACCGAGTCCATCCTCATTACCTTCCAAGGGAAGCGCGTCCCCTACTACATCAACTACGAGGGTTGTGCCCTCCGCTGTATCCCTCACCGGCAGAAGATCGAGGCTTGCACTCGCTGCGGCAAAGTCGGCCATCGCCAGGACGTGTGCCCGTTCTCCACAGACTCACGCTGCCCGAATTGTGGAACCCTCGACCCCTCCATGGACCATGACTGCAAACCGGTGTGCATCGTCTGTAACGGTGCACACCCTACGGGCTCGCAGCTGTGCAAGCAGCACTACAAGCCCCAACAGACTCCCTCCAAGGCAAGGAGCCAACAAGCACCCATATTCCCGGCCATAGATCCTGCCCAAGCCCGCGCCAGCAGCAGCAAGACCCCAGGGCCACACTCTACCTCCCAGGGCGAAGCCTGGCCCGCCCTACCACCACCACCGCCGCCTCCCTCAAAGCAAGCAACACCCCCACCCCAGGTAAGCTGGGCTAGGGTAGCCTCCACCTGCTCCTCGCCATCTCAGCCCTCCAATCTGGAAACATCTCTCCTTCGAGAGAACGCCACTCTCAAGGAGGAGATTCGCTAGCTAAAACTGTCGCTTCAGTCCACCCAGCCACCCTCCCCCTCCCAACCTTATACTCTCCCATCATCGGAACCTCTCACACCATCACTCCCATCACCTACCCCTACGTCCAACGAACCGCCCTCTCCCATGAATGTTGCTCCTGAATCTCAGCCACGGTGGAAGAATATCTAGGTGTTGACACTGCGCGCGAACGAGCGTCCAGATTATGTTCGGCCGCGCGCGGGCGCACCGAGTAGCTCTGCTGCGAGCAGATAGATGGCGCCGCGGCCAGCGGTCCCAGCTTAGCGGCGCCGGCAGCTTGGCATTCCTCTGCCTCCGCTAAATTTTCGTTCATAGTGGCGCCAGTAAAACTCAAAGCGCGAAGAAGACGACGACGAAGCTACCTTTGGCTCCTGGTGATGCATCGGCTCCGTCTTTTTTCTTGTGTTGTGTCCAAATTGTTGCCTCGACTTTTGTGATTTTTGGACCACTGATGCTGTAAGTCTCCCGCTGTCGAACGACACCTTTTCAGCGGAAATCGGACCTGCCATCTTAAATTCATCGCCGATTCTTCGCAACATCCGCACCCCCGCGCCCCTGCCGTGCAGTGCCGGCAGTGTGCGTCGGCGGTAGCAGCTGCAGCAGGCATGAGCCAAGACGACGTCGTCGATGCTGTCGACATGACTCCAGAAGAGATCATCGATTGGCGTGAGAAGTTTGTTTACGCTGACACCAAGGCGAAGTGGGCCTTCGCCCACTTCGCCAAGCACCCTCAAAACTCGGCCGCAAGTAAGCCACAATCTGCCTCGTCCTCCTCCACTCCCTGCCGCTGAATACAAAATCATTCTTCGTGTACATGGTGGTGTCAACTGCGCTAACATACACCCAGTCTGTCTCCGTGACATCGTCATCAAGTCCACAGGCCTCTCCGCGGCTCCAACATCGATAGATCGACTCCGAGCCAACGAGATTAACAACACAATCATTATAAGCACCCCCTGCATGGACAGAGCTGATCGCTACTTGAAGATTGCCACCCTCACCATCACGGAAGAGAGCTACGAGGTCTCCACGCACGTGGCAGACCCCAAAAATTCGTGTAGGGGCATCATCAAGCTGCCGGCCTCCCTGGTGGAGGGGAACGTGCTGGTTAAACTTCGAGACTCTAATCCAACAATCAAGATCCCAGCTGCTCGAAGAATGGGCTCCACGGACTCCATCCTGGTCACTTTCGAAGGCTCAAAGGTCCCCTTCTATATTGATTACCTCCGCACAGACCTCCGCAGCCGACCATATCGGCAAAAAGTGGAGGCGTGTGCGAGGTGTCGGCAGCTTGGCCATCGTCAAGATGTCTGCCCTAATGTGACAATATGTCTCTGTACAAAATGCGGTACGCCAGATCCTCCTGAGGACCACAGCTGCACCCCTATACTTGCATCATCTGCAACGGAACACATGAGACTGGTTCATCAGAGTGCAGACTTCGTTACAAACCATGGACACCGCCCCCCGCACCACCAGAAACTAAACTTACACTTCTGGCCAGGAACAATATCAAGGCCTCCAACCAACACCCAGGACAAGAGAAGCCGCAGAGCAACTCTGGCCGCAAGAACTCTGCAACAGGGGCCCAGGTTCTATCATCGAAGCAATCTTGGCCTCCGCTGACTCCACGCAACGAGGAGAGACCGCCCACCGACCATACAAAGGTGAGCTGGGCAGGGGTAGTCTCCCACAATAGCAGCTCCTCACTAGATGCTGATAACTCTGTCATCAAATACTTGCTTAATCAGAACGAAATTCTCAAGGCCGAAATCAAACAGCTCAAGGCAATGCTCCACCCCCCCCCCCTATCTAAATCAATGAAAGTCCTGCCGCTACTTCCAACCCACTGCCACAAAAGCTTGCGCCCACACCCACACGCCCTCCGAGAGAACACATGGATATAGTTGCACCCACACCCATAAGCCCTCCGACAGAACAAATGGACACTGTTGCACCCACTGCTACCACTGAAGCAGCAACTCCAAGGCCACCTTCACCCCACGTGCAGCCCCCACCGGCAAAAAGGAAGAATGCCGATATAACAGACACCGACCACACCCTTAAAAACGCCATATTTGTCCTCAGTGAGCGCATGACGACCCTGGAAAACAAAGTTGTTGCCCTTGAAAATCGGCTACAAAGCAAGCTTGATTCCTTTATTTGTGAGGCATCTGCGCAGTTCTGCAGATTCCAAGAGCTAATCGAAACCTGGGGAAGACCCTCCACGACGTCACAAACTCCCATCCTTCACGACAGCGACAATAATAATGAAGCCAGCACGTAGTCTGGTGATCTGGCAGTGGAACTGCAGGGGGTTCCGCAACAAGCGCGCCAATCTTACACTATTTCTGCAGAATCTTAACGAGCTCCCTGATATTATAGCCTTGCATGAAACACACGGGAAAGTAACTATACCAGGATACAACACGTTTCAAGACCCTCACATAGTGAAGCCCAACACTGCCGTACTTGTAAGACGGCAACTTTCTGTTAAATGGGAGACATTCAGCAGTACTGACATCCCCCACGATTTCATCGAAATTCTACCTAAAAGCCTCAAACAACCCACCCTATACGTGTTGAATGTTTACAGCCCTCCCAATGCTCGACAACACCGCTTTGAGCCCATGCTTGCTCAAGCCAAAGCTAACGTCAATAAACAGCCGCTAGTTGTAATGGGCGACTTCAATGCCCCCCTTCAAATGTGGGGCCACTATGCATCTGCCTCTAAGGGAAGAGCTCTGTGGCAGCACATACAGAATCAAGGTTTCACCATCCACAATGACTTTACTTTTTCTACCCGGCTAGGAAATAGCGTCAGTAGGGATACATCCCCCGACCTCACCCTAACTCACCGCATCACTCAAGCGACGTGGCAAAACCTCCAAAACAACTTAGGAAGCGACCATTACATCCTAGAGCTCCGCGTAAATTTCAAGCGCAGACCACTGGCCATGAAACCACTAAGGCCGGAATTCAGAAAATTCAGAAATTGGACGGAATTCAGAAAATCTCGCTCCAACACCAACGAAGAAGACATTACCGACATAGAGCAATGGGCGAACGCTTTACAAGCAGATGTAGAGGCTCATACCACCACTCTCCCGTTAGATACACCCTTGGCAAGAATTGATTCGAAGCTCCTGCACATGTGGGAAGCGAAGCAAGCCTTACTCAGGAAAAGGCTAACAGCCCGTTACAATCACAAACTCCGAATCAGAATCGCTAAATTGGACTTTCAGATTGAAAAATACGCTATCAAATTGAGGGCACAGCAATAGACTCAGGTTTGCGAAGGAGCGCATGGTCATCTTAGCACTAAAAAGACTTGGCAATTGCTCCGGCACCTGCTCGACCCCACAACATCTAGGACGCATAATAACCACCAGATCAATAAACTGATACATGAACATGCAGCGGACCTGCCGACAATGTTCAGTAACTTGGCTTCCAAACATATGCCCCCTCTTACGCAAATCCCCATGCCCGACTATACTGCTGAACCCAATGAGGAACTTTGCAGCCCCATCACAGAAGCGGATGTTCGACATGCCCTCAACCAAGTGCGAACTACCACGGCACCAGGTCCAGACTCTGTGACAAATAAGACGCTTCGCAACCTCGATGAGCAATCCATACGCAAACTCACCGAGTATTACAACCACTGTCATGAAGAGGGCGAGATACCCCAACAATGGAAAGCAGTCAAGGTGATCTTCATTCCCAAGCCGAATAAGCCAATTCACATTGATAACTTCCGTCCCATCTCTCTCACCTCATGCATAGGGAAGATCTTGGAGCACGTAATCCACCTACGCCTTTCCAAATACATCGAAGATCATCGCTTGTTCCCCTCGGAAATGACTGGATTTCGCAAGTCTCTTTCTTGCCAGGATGTCATGCTAAGGCTCAAACAAGATATCATTGAACCGAGCGACGCACGTGACACAAAAGCGTTGCTCGGCCTCGACCTCAAGGGAGCCTTCAATAATGTGTCCCACTTGGCCATTCTACGCGAACTTAACAGTATAAACTGTGGAGAGCGAATCTACCGTTATATATGCAGCTTCCTGACGAAGCGCACTGCAACACTCCAATTAGGCAGCGAACAATCAGGTCAGATACGTTTAGGAAGCACTGGTACGCCCCAAGGGGCAGTACTCTCCCCCTCCTCTTCAATTTGACTATGCGACCTTTAGCTTTCGCTCTAAAGAAGATTCCCGACCTCCGATTCTCACTGTACGCGGACGATATTACGCTGTGGATGACCGGAGGTTCGGACGGGCACATCCAAGACACCCTCCAAGCAGCCATTGACCAGATCCAACAAGTAGATCACGACTTGAACCTTAGGTGCTCCCCCACCAAATGAGAGCTTCTCCTTCTGCCCCCCACGAGACGCTTCAGGACATCGCCCCCGAATATGGACGAAACAGAATTAACCGAAGCACATCTATCATCGCAATATCCCAGACTCTCCACCACTGAAGCTGGGCGTGAGATCCTGAGACAACTTCACTACGCCCCACCACTCAACGAGAACAAGCGACATCAACTTCCTCTGAACATACACGGCCAATACCACATCCAACCCCTACCCAGAAACATGCACCCCGAATTTCACGTCGAACGCCGGAAACTTCGAGCTAAGGCGCTACAACGCAGCTATGGACAGGCGGAAGGAGTTTACTACATGGACGCCGCAGCCTATAAAACTAAACATCGTTATGCTTTAGCGGTCGTAGACAAGCAGGGCAACACTGTTCGTTCGGCATCAGTCAGGACCACGGTGTAAGAAGAGAGAGGTGATCCGACGGTGCGCCCGCGCTGGGGCGAGAGAGCGGCCACTTCGTGTGACCGGAAGTAAGCGCCGCAGCTAGGGGCAGCAGGTGTTCAGGGGGCCTAGGGTGCCTCGATGCCAGCGCCGCCGTTCAGGGTGGTGCCATCCTTTGACCGCACCCGCGCCGCCGCTTTCACGCTGCGACGCCATCTTGAGTCACAGCGAGCGGTTGCGAGTGCTTGGTGCCGGTGCTTAGTTCGAGACACAGTGCGCGCGGATGCTTCGCTGACGCTTCTACTTGCTGGACAGTGTTCAGCCGCATGAATGACAAGCTTGTCAAGTGCATCGAGTCCACATGACGGGCTGTTGTGTTCCCAAGTGCACCGGATCGACGCGTAAAGGGCTTCGTTGTTTACGCTTCCCCTGGGACCCAGAGCGAAGGAAGAGATGGGAAGCCCAAGTAAAGCGGTATCACTGGAAGGCAACGGATAGCTCCTACATTTGCGAGGTAAGTGTCAAGAAAGTTTAGAGTATCGCATCGTGTTTTTCATTGAAATAAGAAAGTATTCTCTGATCCTCGCTCACGTACCTAAGTTCGCTCACGAACTAAGCACTGCACCGATGCTGAGTAGCCTATGGTTTGCGAGCGCGCGTCGCATAGGCTTTTGCCGTTTTGATCGGCACAGTCTATGCGAGTAATACCCTTATTTTAAGAACTGACGAAAATGCTTCGCCGCGAAATAGCCTTACATTAGCTACAAATCGTCATGTAAACCACCTATTTTACTTTTTCACGGGAAGCACACATCGTGTGTCTCTTGTTTTTTTCCCCTCTCTTTCTTTTTTCGCTACTGGTTATTTGGGACTAAAGAACGCAGTGTTCCTTCTGGGGAGAGCGGCTGTTGTGTACGTGGCAAGCGAAGAATTGTGATTTTATTTATTCTCAGCAGATATCTTGCGGATCTCAGGTTGTTACGTTATATAGCTGATTTTTTACACGAATATATTTGTAGCGTAGTGCTCGTAAGCCGACGGTCATTCGTGCTCATTCCCGATCGTACTGGGTACTGTGACGCTCTTTAAATGCCTGTTGTTGCGAATGTCGATGGTCCGAGCGGCCACGAATGTTCCATGTATTGTGCCGTGCTAGGTGCCAAGAGGAGGAGATATCCAGGGAGATTAGAAAACTGTTTTATATACAAAATGTACATTATTTTACAAGAAGGGCTCCATGATATTGGAGCCGTGTACGTGCTAACATCTTTGCATGTGGTAGCGTTTACATCTCCGAGCATTCACCATGGTCGAGCGTGCTCTACATCGTCAAGCGTGCTCTACATGGTCAAGCCTCAAGCGTCACCACAACTACTAAGTCCCCTGTTTTATCCCTTCCGTTTCCCTCTTTCACTCGACGAGGGAATACACTTGAGTTCCTTTAGCCAATGACAGTCTTTGATCAGGAGGCCATATCCCGCACGTGATGTGTCGTCGTTTCCCGCCGGGCTCCGCCTCCAATCTTGCTAGGTCGCCCCCGAACACAGGCAGCGGTTGACACCTTGGGAAACGAACGTTGATGTCGTTCCCCCGGGATTGCCAGACACGGGCCCCTTTCAAGATTCGCCTCTCCATAGCGGTCAGTTCGCGGAACCAGGTAGGGCGGTGGTTGTCTCGAAAGGCAGCAGTCGGCGTAGCGTCGTCGTGGTTCGGGTGGCGCTGGTAATTCACGGGACCGCACCAAGGGGCGACGCTGCCGTTTAGCCACGCATGAGTAGCCCGGAGACCAACTGCTAATCCCTCAGTCCCAGGTGACAATTCTCGGCCGCGAGAAAGGGGCGCCAGGTTGGCGCGTCTGAGTCGGCGCCGGCCTCCTGTGTCCCGAAGGACCGCCAGACACAACAGCACCCCCGCCGCCAGATGAGGCATCGGGAGGTCGAGTTGTTCCATGCAGCTCGGCCGGTTTGATGCCTGCTTCGCTCAAAGCCATGGGGCCGCTGCTTCCAGGAATGATGACCTTCCTGCCAAAGGCCTCTTCATAGGTGGGCTCTGACTGGACTGCAGAAATGCAGGATGACAAGCTCCAAGCTCCAAGGAGCGACCTTCGTTAGCCACACACAATGCTGCAAGCGCCACTGCAAGCCACTCTCATCGCCAGACTTTACCAATTCCAAAAATCTGGCAGGCCCCTATCTACAGAAAACCCTGAAACACAAGGTGCTCGTTGATCCGGACAAGTACCAAAACACTTGCAATGATGTGTCTTCGCAAACAGACACCTACTGGGCTTATGCAATAAAGCTAAGTAATTATGAATTAGAGCTTCCACAGATCAGGAAGGCGAAGGGAGAGCTGGCCTTCAGTAATTCATAGTCTGTAACACTTAGCACAAGAGAGCTACATAATCATTACATAATACCAATATACTAAATAAACAAATGGGCAAACCATCTACGACTTATTACAAACTCGTGCAAAATCGGAGATCATTAACTTGCGCAACTTGCGCGTGACATGCCAAACTATATGCAACTGACATTTTGCATTTCACTTCTATAGCTGTCGTCGCATAAACACTCCCCTTTAAATCGTGGGTCTAACCTGAGCCGAAAAGGTTAACAACATACCAAAAAAAACTGCGGCATTCTTTACGCCTGCCAAACTATCAAAACTCAACTAATCTCGGGCAGACAGAATACAAAAGAAGAAAAATTCTACCCGTCTTCCTGTTTTCTCTATTTTCGGGCCGCAAACGCACCCCTTTCTTTCAAACGCACTCGATGGGGTCGCGCATTCCGGGGATTTCGCAAGGTGTCGTCGCGAAGAAGGCAAAACCCACTAATTTGCCTGACACACCTTGTAGCTGCGACTTTCGAACAGCCGCTTCTAAATACTGGGAGGGCGATACACTGACAGACCCGGGCGCGCACTTTCCAGTTATCTGCTCGGCAGACTCTTTTCTTTCCCCCTACGAGTGATCGGCCATTGTAACAGCCTACAGGACGCTTCCCTTTGTCCCTCTGCTTACGATGGGCTGTACTCGATGCGGTTAGGCGACTGTTACCACGCCTGGATCTTCGCGAAACCCTCTTTTTCGCGACGTGCGTCACGCCGATCCCTGATCTCAGCAAACGCCTAAGCTTAGGATTTGCCCTCCTTCGCTTATTCACAGTCTCTGGCTGGGACTTCACCTTTGCGCATTTACCGCTGTCGCAGTGGCGCTTCGCAAGTTTGATTCTGAGCGCCTCAACCGCGTCCGCCTTTCTCGCTTTGCGCTTACGTCTTTTCTTCAGCACTTGATCTGACCTATTAGAAAAATAGTCGACTTTCTCCGGCAGGCTAGCTGAAATTGCCGCCTCCGTACACACTTGGCCTAAAGGGCCTTCGGTTTCTGAAGCGGGAAAACCGCTGCTCTCTTCAGTAACTGTCTTCCCCTCGCATTCGGCTACTGACACGTATGGTTCGTTACCGCTAGCAGCTGCCTCGGGAATCGTCCCATGGTCCTCTGACCGCTGCTCAATAGGGAACACGCCTATCAGTCTCCGAGTCTCTTTACGTGCTTCTGACTTTGGAGCTGCTTCACTGGAGGAAGATTCTCCTCGTTCCTTCAGCATTTGCTCCGACCTATTAGAAAATAAATAGGGGAAGTTATCTGGCAGGCTGGCCGAAATTGCCGCCTCCGTACTCAGTTGGCCGAAAGGTCCTTCGATCACCACCCTCGCTATGGGAAGGCAAACACTTCGCTTTTCGGCCACTTGCCGAATCCAAGCGGACTCTCCTGTGAAATCGTCGGGAGATACACAGCTAGGGTGAGCTACATCCATCGTTGCCGCAGAGTCTCTCAATACTCTGTACACCCGACCATTCACTGAAAGCTCTCGTATATTAGGCCTCAACAGATGCAGGTTCTTATCGGAGTCCTGAATTGTGGCAAATACCACCTGCTTCTCACAACTCCTGGCCATGTGGCCTTTTTCTCCACAGTTGTAACAGACAACTGTTTTCCGCGTCTCAAGTGCGCGCGCACTGTCAGCGGGCGCCCTCGTAGCTTGCTCTACTTTAGGTGCGTCATCATCTTTCTCTTGATGCGTGCCTGGGAATTTTGAAGTCACCGGTTTAAAATTCCTACGGACAGACTTCCTACCCTCTGGCTTCCCAAAACTGAATCCCGCTCTGTCGCTTCTCTCTAGTCGTCGCGCCGTACTGCGGAAACTTCGGCGCGTGCAGTAATCCTCGGCGAGTTCTGCCGCTCTGTCTACGTCTGAATTTGTCATCCGATCTTGCACCCAAAGCCTTACTTCCTCGGGAACACCTCGATAAAACTGCTCGAGTGCCATGCACTGAATTACCTTGTCGTGATCGCCGTAGACCTGTGCGCCTTTAAGCCACTCCACTAAGTTGACTTTAATCTCGTAAGCAAAATCCGGGTGAGATTCGTTTCCCTTCTTCGCGTACCTAAAGCGCTGGCGAAAAGCCTCTGCCGACAGGCGATATCTGCGCAACAATGCAGCCTTCACCTTGTCATACACTTCATAGTCCTCCTCACTCAGCCGTGCAATTACATCTGAAACTTCGCATGGTAAAAGTGTCAACAACTTCTGCGGCCAAACATCTTTACTAAAGCCTACTCTTTCACATGCCCTTTCAAAGTGTACGAGGTAAAGGGCGATGTCTTCGCCCGTTCTGAAGGGATGCAGAAGGTTTTTCATCTTGAACTCGGACCTACCCGTGCGACGACCATCGTTCTCAAGTTGTTTAAGCCTTATCTCATGCTCTCTTTCTTCGCGCTTTTCTCGTTCTACGCGCTCCCTTTCTCGCTCTTCACGCTCGCGCCTCTCGCGCTTCTCTACAGCTTCAAGCTCGCGCCTCTTGCACTCCTCTGCTTTTTGCATTCTCTCAACGATGGTTTCCCAAGCCTCGTCGGCTTCCTCGACCGTCACTTCTTCTGCCTTCATGACGTCGAGAACTGCCTCTTTCCTTTTTGCGGAGTCGGCCGAAATGCCTAACTCCTCGCAAAATAGAAGTAGGTCCTGCACTCTGAATTTCTCCATAGCGATCTAGTTTGCCTTCAAAATTCACACTTCCTAAAGTTCGCTATTTAAAGAAGGTGAATTTCCCAAAATGGTGCCCGCCAGAAAACACACAGTTACTCTCCTAGCAACTAGCTACTTGTACTAGAGAGTTCTGGTGACATGAAGCGCAAACTCAGGCCCTAAGCCCGTCCTTATCGCTACCACATCGGGAGATCGCAGAATTTCCTCTCTTCACTTGCGAAACAATTTTCCTGGCCTCTCCGGCCTTCTCCCAACTCACTTCCTCATTCTGTAAAAGCTCCAATTGTTGACTTTTGCCTACCGCAGGGACAACCAAAATGCCCATCGGCTCACAACTTTTGAGGAGTTCCTGGATTTCAAACTTATCCGTATTTACAGTGCACCCTGTGTTTCTTCCCCTTAGTAACTTAGCCCACGAGACACTATATTCTTGGTCTGCGAGATGAAATCACTAACAACACCAAATCATCATTACCGACTTAGTAACCTGCGCTAATGAGTCTGGCGAAAAGAGAAGCAAACACGTAGCACTCACCACACCGATGTAGCCAACGCCGGCCGATCCCATAAGCTGCCAGCCACTGTTGCGAATGTCGATGGTCCGAGCGGCCACGAAGGTTCCATGTATTGTGCCGTGCTAGGTGCCAAGAGGAGGAGATATCCAGGGAGATTAGAAAAACTGTTTTATATACAAAATGTACATTATTTTACAAGAAGGGCTCCATGATATTGGAGCCGTCTACGTGCTAACATCTTTGCATGTGGTAGCGTTTACATCTCCGAGCGTTCACCATGGTCGAGCGTGCTCTACATCGCCAAGCGTGCTCTACATGGTCAAGCCTCAAGCGTCACCACAACTACTAAGTCCCCTGTTTTATCCCTTCCGTTTCCCTCTTTCACTCGACGAGGGAATACACTTGAGTTCCTTTAGCCAATGACAGTCTTTGATCAGGAGGCCATATCCCGCACGTGATGTGTCGTCGTTTCCCGCCGGGCTCCGCCTCCAATCTTGCTAGGTCGCCCCCGAACACAGGCAGCGGTTGACACCTTGGGAAACGAACGTTGATGTCGTTCCCCCGGGATTGCCAGACACGGGCCCCTTTCAAGATTCGCCTCTCCATAGCGGTCAGTTCGCGGAACCAGGTAGGGCGGTGGTTGTCTCGAAAGGCAGCAGTCGGCATGGCGTCGTCGTGGTTCGGGTGGCGCTGGTAATTCACGGGACCACACCAAGGGGCGACGCTGCCGTTTAGCCACGCATGAGTAGCCCGGTGACCAACTGCTAATCCCTCAGTCCCAGGTGACAATTCTCGGCCGCGAGAAAGGGGCGCCAGGTTGGCGCGTCTGAGTCGGCGCCGGCCTCCTGTGTCCCGAAGGACCGCCAGACACAACACTGTGCACGGTATGCCCATGTTTAGTAGAGTTAAGGGGCATCGTGGGACCAAAATGTTTCGGCGCTTTCTGGCATGGCGTCTGTTGTAGCCTGTGCATTTCTTCGAAACGTGTGAAGCGAGGTAATACAGCATTACTTCTGCGAAAATTTATTTTAAGCACTGTAATGGGTTCTCTGTATTTACAAGGCAACTTTTCATATCAATAATAACTTTTGTTGTTTTACTTGTACTTAGAAACACTTTGAAGAGGACCAGTACGAGGGAAATCGACAGGGTGGGCGCCGTCTGTTAAAGTCAACAGCCCTACATCATCATGGACTATATTTTCGAAGTGAAAAACATTGCTAATCTGTATTTGACTGCCTTAGTTTCATTTACGGTTTTTGTACGCGATATGTATGCAGTGTTGTTTATTTTTTAAATGTAGTTGTCAGTGTTCTAATGGTTATTTATAAAATGTTCTGTACTCGCCATCGATGTGTTTGGCTCATGCGACGTATTCGATGGTATCTGATGTATTCTGGCTGGATATCTTGATTAATATTACCCGCGGTTGCGTTTTCTTGTTTGTATTCTTGTTTTCGATTTATATTGTGTGTAATAAGGTTGATGTACTCAGTTGAACACCCCCCCCCTCCCCCATGTAATGAATAAATAAAAAAAAACTCTACTATCCTGAATTGTTTGTCGAGCCTACCTCGCGAATTTTTTTTTATCTCGTCTTTCAACATAACCTTCAGGCGCCACACAGTACATATAATTTTTCATGTACATATCTCTTTCATGATTGATTGTACTAGACATTATAAGTAAATGTATTTTGTGCATCGTTTGGTTTCTTGTGTGTACTACGCAAGATTGACACAGACAAGTTACGTTACATGTTTCTCTACAGCACTAACTAAACCTTATTTTCACATCGCAGTTATTTTTACACCAGCTTAATCCTGTCAGCACACAGTTTTGTGGGCAAAAAAAGCAAAATTGCGCGTTGATATCGTCAAATAATTGCAACGAACGCGAAGAGCACGCGCAACGCAAGGGAAACTAACCGCCGTGCGCGAGTGGCTGGCTACGGTAAAGGAGGCGTGACGTGTAAACCAAAATACAACAGCGAAAAAGAAAAACTTCCACACACAGGGGGTCGCAAACCATATATACCAAGCATCGAAGCGCAAAAAAATAGTGTGTATTTCAAACATACACACGGCATATTAAATGTAAATTGAATTAGGCAACTTAGGGCATGTTCCCGGCGCCATACATTTACGTCTTCGACCTTCGACGAGTTAACTGCTATTGGTTATAAAGATGTGCAGATGCGATACCGATAAAAAAAATGTCGCAGTTTCGCCCGAAAGGCGAAGCATCAATTGCGATAGCAAATTGGTAGAGAGCTATTCGGAGTAGGTATAGTAGAGTAGTTTTATCGGCCGCATAAACTTGGACACATTCGCTTTCTAACTGAATTGACAAGCGTGGTGTCAACGCGCACAAGCAAACATGAATAGATCACACTGAATGACCGCAGACAACGACTGTCAAAACGCTGGCGCGGCCGCTGCAGCGGGCGAAGAATCGTGCGGTCTATCGCTTCAACGGAAACTGAGCGACATTTACAAAGGTCAGAGCCGTGTGGAGATAAGAGACGGTGCGGGCGACGGCACCACAGCCAGTGCAAGCGTATTTGTTGGCAGAGTTTTTATTGCGATAGCAATTATATGGACACTCAAAAGCAGATTTCTGCCGTCGGCGTCGCCGTCGCCGTCGCCGTCGCCGTCGCCGTGAGGTTCCGTATGACGTCATTTGGAGAAGAAATCGTCGCCGCGCGCCGAACGCTGTATGTGCGAGTGAAAGGGCGCGAGGGGCGCGTCTTTCACGGGGAGTGAACGCACGGCGGAGAACAAACGCGCGTTCCGCGCCGTGCTCGCTTAAGGGCTGCAGAAGTAGGCGTCTCTTTTCTCCTTTACAATCGCCATATATGTAGAGCAAACGGACCTTCTTCCGACGCGCGAGAAGCCGTGGGGGAGGGGGAGGGAAGGGAGGCGACGTTTAGCTGCGGCACCAAGTGCCTATTTATATCACAGGCTCCGGCAACAGTCACCAACGCCGCACGCATTTTGAGCGAACGCGGGCAAAACGCCGATGGCGTCCCCCCATACCCCCACGGCCTTTTGGGCGATAATCGCGTTTGCTTTCCGCCGTGCGTTGGCTCTCCGTGATAGCGCGCGTCCCCCGCGCGCTTTTACTCGTACGGCGCGCGGCGACGATTTTATCGCCCTTGGAATCTATACGGAACCTGACGGCGACGGCAAAAATCCCGTTGAAGTGTCCATATAATTGCTATCGCAATAAAAATCCTCATCAAGGCAAAGCACTTGGACGTGCGCCGCGAGTAACACTATTTATGAACGCAAGCGTAGCTGAGTCTCAGTTCGTGTGACTCAATATGGCGGTGCCAGCGGGGTTGTCTCCACCCTGGACGGCGGCGCTGCGCATCGAGGCACCCTAAGGGGGCCTTGGAGCAGCGGCACAAGCGTGGATAATTTACGACCTCCGTCAGCATTGAAACACCCATACCTAAAGATATGCAATTTTTCGTCATTCAGACGCCAAATCCTATGCATGTAAAAGGTTTCATGCCATTTACTGTCAAAATACCGTCATTTCTGACACGAGAGAGACGGGTCGTCTGCTCGAGCAGACGGCGCGCTGCGCTTGCCGCTGCTAGGTAGCCGCTGCTCGCCGCATCGGAGTCAATCGGAGCTCGCACCGGGTGCGCTTCTTGCGAATTGTTGCTCCGTCTGGCCAGTTAAAGAGCTGTTTCGTGATATCAAATCGCCGACGCTGCCTGCTTGGGTGATAGGCAGCTTAGTTGCAGGGTGTAGGCGATGTGCGGGACCATATCACTGATTCCCTTCGACTGCGACTTCAGAGATGCGCTCTGATCCGCTGTCTGAATCTTCTGCGCATGTGGGTGCTGCATGAAGTGCTAATCGTGCTTTAATATGGGCAAAAAGTGCTTCGTACCCGGCTGCCATAGTGGCTACGCGTCCTGCAAGGAGCCGGTATCGCTCTTCAGCGCTCCCAAAGAAGAAGCTCGCCTGGAAGCGTGGCGAAAGGCCATTCTCCGTAGTGACCGTGTTCTCCGATCCACTGACCATGTGTGCGAAAAACATTTCGACAGTTGTTACGTCAGCAAGACGTGGTCTGCAGAGGACGGTGGTGTCGTGCTGGGCAGCACAGCTCGTCGTGCGGTTATTTCATCAGATGCAGTTCCAACCATCTTTCCGAACAGACCCAAGTACCTGTCAAAGTCCGTGAAGAGGAGAAAAAGACCCGCGAGCAAGAAACCAAAGGATACCTCTGCGAAAAAGACGCTGTCAGAAGGCGAAGCTTGTCAAACGACAACGCGCGAGGCACACATGGAAATGGACTCAATGCCTAGTATCGTTTCTGATCACGACACTGAAAACGCTGGCTCGCTACGACCTGGCCCATCGTGCAGTGGCAGCCACGGTGAGAACAAAGAAAGGGACTTGGATGCTAGTGTTCGCGACGCTGAGGATGCTGTATGTAGTCTAAATGACAGTGCTTGCGACGATTTCGAGTGCCTTTTTCGAAATCCGAGCCTCGTCCGGTTACCATCCATGTATTGGTCGTGGAGCAGAGTTTACCTGGGAGAGCACAGGATACTTGTTTTTCATAACATGCAAGCAAAATCAACTGCACCAGACCAGCCAGTAGATTTGTACGTGAAGAAATGCATGGAATTAGACAACAACTTGAATTTGAAAGGAGTTGTGATGGGGAAAATCATTTCTTTAGAAGAACTTCGTATTGCGCGCCAGCTGTCAACACTGAAAGATCTGCAAGATGCCTTGCAGACGCTGGACGACTTAAACGTATGTGCTGGAGGTCCTGATGTGAGTGCGTATCCTCACGTGCGCCCGCATAACGCGCGTGCTGATGTTCATGGGAAATGGCGTCACACGGAATGCTTTATAAGCGTCGAAACTAACCAAACCACGTGTAGTAGGTGTGCGGGTTTGCGGCATACGCTTCAAATTCATCAGAAAAGGTTTTTTGCAAGGAAGGAACAGCGCAGACCATACAAGCGACTTCGAGTTTCAGGGAGCCCTGAAAACGTGGCTGCCATGAGAAGTGCTAGATATGCGCTCAGAAAATCGAGAAACCGCCTGATTAAGCGCGTCCGAAAGCTAGAAGAACAAGTAAAAAAGGAGAAGCATAGGTTCAAAGCACTGACTCATGAGGGTATAGGTGGGAGACTTGACCAGCTGAACTTACCAGAAACCCAGCGAACTCTCATTCAAGAGTGCCTGTCAGCTGCGAAAGCCACTACTAAAAAGAAGCGGCGTTACACAGAGTCGTGGTTACTCTTGTGCCTTCTTCTACACATCCTTCGCCCTGCAATGTATAAGTTTCTAAGGGATAATGAGATACTTCCCCTCCCATGTGTATCGACCGTGAGAAGATATCTGAGCATGGTACGAACGAAAAGTGGGTTCAACCAAAATTTCTTTAATGCATTCAAGAAAAAGATGAGCACAAAAGATTCTTTTCGGCGGCACGGAATCCTCGTCTTTGACGAGATTCAAGTTCGCAAAGACATGGCAGTCCAGTCGAAAACCATGACTTATTCAGGCTTTGCAGACTATGGCGAGGAAGGACCACCAAGCGAAGAATTGGCCGACCATGGACTGGTGCTCATGTTCCGCTCGTTCGGAGACAAGCATTCGCAGCCAATCGCCGTTTTTGCTAGTAAAGGTCCGACCCGTGAAACCGTCCTCGCCCAACTTATAATGAAGGCAATCGTCCATCTGGAGGATGCAGGCGTGTATGTGGACGCAATTGTGTGCGACGGTGCCGCGACGAATCGCCGCATGTGGAAGGAGTTCAATATCAGTGGCAACCTTCAAGACACCCGCTACGCATTCGTACACCCTCTTGATGACAACCGGAAAGTGTTCGTCTTCTCGGATGCTCCGCATCTAATCAAATGCGTTCGTAATCGTCTGCTAGCACAAAAGGCCCTGAAGTTGAGCGGTGAGCAAATATTGTGGGCCCACTACGACAAGCTTTATGTGGCAGACACCAACGACCCAGGCTGTCTAAGAGTATGTCCCAAGCTTTCTTTCTCTCATCTCAACCCGACTACTACCGAGATGATGAGGGTAAAGCTTGCCACCCAACTCTTCAGCAGGAGTGTCGCGGATGGACTCGAGTATTACTCTAAGCGCGGCATGCTTGGCCTAGAAAATGTGAAAGGGACAGTGAAATTTACACTCATGTTCAACGACCTCTTTGACGCACTGAACAGAAGTTTCCCAGCGGAAGGAATAAAAGCGGGCAGCCGCGACATAGAAATCCTACATGCATTTTTACGGTGGCTGGATACATGGGAAAGGGAAGTGTACTAAGCAAAATACAGAAAAATGCCTTTCTTACGGAGTCAACGTTCGAAGGCCTCCGTGTCACAGTTCAGTCGACGCTGGCACTTACAACGTACCTTTCAGAAGAGTGCGAGTTCAAATACGTGCTGACATCAAAATTCAATCAAGTGTATTGGAGCGTTTCTTTGGTACCATCCGGCAAGTAGGTGGACAGAATGATCACCCGTCCATGCCGACATTCCTACAACTGTACAATATGCTGACAATCTACAGCCTGGTAAAACCTCCAAAGTTTGGAAACTGTAAAGTCCAAGATGACGGCAACGAGCAGCGAGATTTGTCGCTTTCGGACCTGAAGTCGTATTTCAGCTCAAATCAACTGAAAGAGACCAAACTGGAAGAACTTAAAAAAAACTTGACGGCCTTGTTGAAAGCGAAATGGAGTGCGAGAAGGTTCTCGACCATGACTACACAAGGCCAGAAGAAGCAGATTGCATAATTTATTACGTGACAGGATACCTCTGCCGAAAGCTTCTCAAATCAACATCGTGTGAAGAATGTCGGCGGGGACTGGTATTGTCAGACTCAATTTCTGATCGACCGGAGGCTGCTCTTGTAAACCTCAAGACACGAGGCCGGCTGCTGCACCCGGCTACTCACATATTTCAAATGCTGGAGAGATCCGAAGCAGTTTTCCGGAAACATGCTGAAAAGCCTGATGCTTACAACCTCACCATCGATGAAATGCTTGATAAGCATCGCATTGGATTTCCATGTGCTGAGCACAACGTAGATATTGCAGTGCATCTTCTTAATTCCTATGTTGCGATGAGGATGCGACAGTTCTGCAAACAAAGAAGGTCTGACAGCAGCAAGTCGCGCAACTTGAGAAAGCTCGCGAAGCTTGTGTGAGCTACCTGCGTTGTTCTGCCAGCTGAGGGGGCAAATGTTAAAACTCTTGGTGCAAACAACCGCCCGCCGAATGATCTAATGAAGGCACATCTTCCGCGACTTCTACGCGACTTCAAATATAGAGCGGCGCACGGTGACGCGAAACCAAACATCTGCGGAGCAACCGACGGCGGGATAGTCGATACGGCCCAAGCTTGCAACGTGCTTGCAACCGTGTGCATCTGCTGAAGGGAACAGACATGTGTTTCTGCGTTGCTTCTAACTTTTCTGTTTACATTTTTTGTTTTGTTTTAACCATTCAAATATATAATTACCTGTTTCCTTAAACAATCGAGATAAACGATCTGCTTATAATGCTGGGAATTACTTCTCTTACAATAAAAATAGGGAAAGCGAATGCAGTTTTCTCTGGCTATTGCACTCCTAACACAATACAGAAATCGATTATAGAACCTCTCAAATTGTGCCTTGACACTTGCCAGATTGGGCAATGCATTTGTACATGTTGGCAGCTGTGGAGGCTCAGCCACAGCTTATTCAGAGGAGTGCTAGAGCACTCCTCTGAACGCATGTTACACGATGCTCACTTTGACACTTTCAGTAAGTATGCAAATGTATTGCCCGAGTTTCCCGTAAATATCAAAATTAGAGTCTAATGAAACCATACGCTGAGATGACGGCTGCTTGAGCTCTCAATTAATACACTCATGCGGTCTCGAGTCGAATTATAGCTCGGAATGTCGGCAGAAACAGAAAGGGACGTTCCTGCAATCAAATAGAGTCGTTTTAAGCAGGTGAGCGGCAAATATGCATCTAAATAAAGCGCCTCTGCCGAGCGCACCCATAGAAGCGCCAGCAAAGCGAGCGAAAAAGGTGGCCCCCTGTAGCATAGCCACGGCACGCGGGCCGGAGAAGTTACGAGGCACAGCCAGCTCGAACATACAAAGCGTTTATTTGGGGGCGTAGGTTTGCTTTTATCCCCGAAGTGGGAGAGGATGTGGAAGCGAGGAGAAGAAAATGACACGTACTGCGCATGCGCAGAACTCGGTATGACGCAGACACAACACTGCCCTCTCCTCAAAAATGGAACCGCTGCACTGGCTTGCGCTGCCTTGTTGACCGACGCAGGACTTGCTGCGAATCTTCGGCCGGACCTGCGGTAGTTAGGAGAGGAGGGTTGCGAGGTTCAGTGTTGCTTTCCGGAGTTTGGGCAGTAGCTGAAGTACTATCCGGGGCGGCCGCTTCCAAGGGAGTGGTTCCATTGGCGGCCGCGCTTGGACCTGGCGTCTGGTTGGTCCCTGGACCACCAGCAGCCGTATCGTTGACCGGATACCTTGGTGATGAATCCGAGCGGCGGCGTACTTGGTCGACGTGCCGTTTGACGATGGCATTGGGAGTCTCTACGGTTACCATCCGTGCTCCTGTCGCCGATTTGACCCGACCAGGGATCCACTTCTCCCCCTGTCCGTAATTGCGGACGTAAACACTGCTGTCTGGCGGCAGTGTCCTGTCGTCGCTCTCGTCATTTGGACCTGTAATATTCACAGGGAAGCAGGTGTCTAGACGCGATCTTATTTGATACCCGAGGAGCATTTCTGAAGGCGATTTACCAGTCTTAAGAGGCGTTCTTCTATAGTTGAACAGTAGCCGTACCAATTTCTCGTCAAGATCGCCTCCCGTTATTTTCCGAATGCCCTCCTTTATCGTTCGCACCGCTCTTTCAGCAGCTCCGTTTGACTGTGGATGAAAGGGTGCCGTGCACAGATGCGTAATGTTGTTTTTGGCTGCAAATGTGGCAAATTCCTTACTCGTTAACTGTGTGCCATTGTCTGAGACAATTGTACGTCGCACACCAAAGCGGGCAAATATACTCCTCAGAGCCCTTATTGTACTTTCCACATTTGCATGCTTCATAGGAAACGCTTCAATCCATTTGGAGTGCGCGTCCACTACCACTAGCACCATCTTCCCGGCTACCGGTCCTGCGAAATCAATATGTATCCGCGACCAGTTTTCTTGCGTCTTCGGCCAGTTTACGGGAGGTGCAGCCGGTGGCATAGGCAAACTTGCTATGCAAATTTCACAATTAGCCGCGCGCTGCTCTATGTCGCGGTCAAGCCCTGGCCACCAAAATAGTGAGCGTGCCACGGCTTTCATAGCCGATGATCCTTGGTGGGTTTCGTGAAGCAGTTGCAGGAAACGCTCTCGGGCATCACTTGGTATGACGACGCGATTACCCCAGTATACGAGGTCGTGGGCCAAGGACAATTCTAGCCTACGTTCATAATAAGGTGCCAAATCTGGCTGTACGTTTGTCTTGCTTGGTGGCCAACCACGCAACACGTAATGTTGCACCTTACGCAATGTCGAGTCTACGGCTGTTAAGTCCTTCAGTTCACGCGTTGAGACCAAACCTTCATCTAGGCTTTCTAGTGCGAGGACATATTCCGGGGGCTCACCTTCCCCTCCATCTCCGGTCGCCTGCTGTGGTAGTCTGCTGAGAGCATCCGAGTTGAGCAGTTGTTTCCCGGGAACGTACTGAAGTTTGTATTTGTAGCCTCCGAGGTACAGCGCCCAGCGTTGAATTCGCGCAGCCGCCATGGTCGGTGTCTGGCGGTCAGGTCTCAGCAGGCCCACGAGTGGTTGATGATCCGTGACCAACGTAAATTCACGACCTAGAAGATAGTCCCGAAATTTTGTTACACCGAAGATCAGTGCCAACGCTTCACGTTCTAACTGGGAGTAGTTCCGCTCTGCTTGGGTCAGTGTCCTTGAGCGAAAACCGATAGGTCTGTCTACGTTGTTGATACAGTGAAACAGAACTGCCCCGACCCCGAGCGACGATGCATCGCACTCTAGTTTGAGTTCCTTTGTGGGGTCAAAATGCACAAGAATTTGGGCATTTTTCAGACGTTCTTTTGCTTCGTCGAAAGCAGCCTCTTGCGGTGCTTTCCATTGCCACCGCGCGTTCTTTTCCAATAGCTGATACAGTGGTGCTAGGTGCGTTGACATGCTTGGCAAAAACTTTGCATAGAACGTCAACATTCCGATAAATGACCGCAGTTCTGTCACATTCCGCGGATAAGGTGTGCGCATGATAGCTTCCACGTTCTTTTCTATTGGATGGAGGCCCTCGCTGTCAATGCGATGTCCGAGATACATGACTGCCGATTGCCTAAATTTGCATTTGTCATATCGTAACTTGACGCCATGCTCTCGAAAACGCTCTAAGACAGTTTTCAAACGCTTTCCGTTATCGCACTCCTTCTCCGACACGATTACGTCATCAAGGTAGGCTTGAACACCGGGTAAATCACTGATAATCGCGTCAATTTTTCTCTGGAAAATCGACGGTGCCGACGATATTCCGAATGGAAGACGATTATAGCAAAATAACCCTTTATGCGTATTGATTACGCAAAGTTTGCGAGCGGCTTCATCTAGAGGCACCTGGCTATAAGCGTCTCGCAAGTCAAGGGTACTGAAGCATTCAAGGCCGCTTAAAGCTGCGAACATATCCTCGATTACGGGAATCGGATACTGTTCGACTGCGCATGCAGGGTTCAATGTAACTTTAAAATCGCCACAAATGCGTACAGAGCCATCTTTCTTTAGCACCGGCACTATGGGCGTTGCCCAATCCGAGTGACTGACTGGCGATAAAACACCTAGGGAAACAAGTCGGTCCAGCTCTAAAGATACCTTATCGCGTAGAGCATAAGGAAGGGATCTCGCCTTATAAAACTTCGGTATGGCTCCATCTTTGAGGTGCAGGCTTGCGGGAGGACCCTTCATTAGGCCGAGCTCTGTAGTGAAAATGTCTTGGTAGTCCGTGAAAATGGCCTTAAGCTTGCAAGGGTCCATTTCGCTTGTCTTTGTGGCTCCGCAGACCGGAGTCACATGTAGCACCGGAGCGCCAGCTTTGTCTAGTAGCGTCAGCAGGTCCCTTCCGCATAAGCTTGGGCCTTCGCAGTCGAGCACTGTGAGGGAACAGTCCACGAGCACGTCTTTGAAGCCCACACGTAGTGTCAGGTCGCCCAACACCGGTAACGGCCCTGCGTAGCAAGACAACTTGACGCGTGACGGCTTTAGGGTAGGCCAATGGTTCCGATGCCTCATGTACAGCTCCCGAGAAATGACACACACTGGGGACCTGGTGTCGACTTCCATGGCGACTTGCACCCCGCCCCATATAAATGAGCGGCGGATTGGTGGCTCGAGAAAATTTTTTCGCTCCGACACCAAATTCCAAAGGTTGACTTCGTCACTGCTATCGTCCCTTGGGGTGTTTTCCGTTATAGCCAATGTATTAGCGTACATTGCTCTGGCAGGTAACTTCCCGCGGTTAGAGCGGCTTTGACATTTCCTAGCAATGTGTCCCCGCCGGCCACAACGATAGCAACGCGCATTTGCCCATCCGCAACCGACATCATCGTGTTTTGAGCTGCCACACCTTCCGCATTCCAGATGCTCTTCGGCATTTCTGTTTCCTCTTGACGGTGCTTTTTGAGCCGCCTGCAATTTCAATAGAGCTTTTGGCTCGGACGACATTTTCATAGCGTCATTCTCGGCAGCTTCAGCTGAAATTGCCAGCGCTTCGGCCTCAGCTAGCGTTAGGTCGGCCTTTGCTAGTAGTTGCTTCTGCAGAGCCGTTGACCGAACACCGCACACAATACGATCCCTGAGCATCCGATCCAGGGCGTTGCCAAAATTACAGTTATCGGCTATGCGACGTATTTCCACCAGAAACTTCGTGACAGGTTCCCCTTCCATCTGGCAGTGGTTAAAAAACTTGAAGCTCTCCGTTATTTCATGTCGCTTGGGATCATAGTACTCATTTAGGACCTCGACAACTTGCTCGAAGCTCAAAGCGTTTGGAGCTCGCGGTGCGACTTTCCCGGCTAGTACTTGCACGGTTTGCGTGCTCAATGCTGCCACGAGCAGTGCTCTCTTTCTGGCCGAATCGGTGATCTCATTAGCTTCAAAGTAGGCATCTGCCTTAATGAGATACGGCTTCCACTTATCTGTGTCTTCGTTGAATGCAGGGAGCATCTGGTGAGCCATGCTTGTAATCGGCGAGGCTGCCTTCGCGGCTGTAGAATCCGGGTCTCCTTTCACCGAGTGGGTGGTATCCTGGCTCGTCGCCACTGTACAGGTGCTGCCCCTTGCGGCAGCAGAGTGCGTAAAAGTCACACTAAGTGGCCGCGCCTCGCGCCGCCGTCGGATCACCTCTCTCTTCTTACACCGTGGTCAGGACCACCTCAGCGGGCGACGCAGAAGAGGCCGCCATTGCACTCGCATCGGGGCTACCTGATTGTGATGTCATCATCAGTGACTCGAAGACTGCTATCCGGAACCTCAGTAGCGGCTACATTACAAACCTCGCGCACTCTCTACTAGTCGCTCACCGGCCGAAAAACTACATCGCTATCATCTGGACTCCAGCACATCAAGGACTACCAGGCAACGAAATGGCTCATGCCCAGGGGCGGATCCAGGTTTTTTCTGAGGGGGGGGGGGTCAGCTTCTGTCAATGATGATGATGATGATGATGATGGTAGCCTTTATCATTTACCAAAATTCACCGTTTTTGCTCACGATAAACTCGCGTTTTATACGGCTAGAGCAACACCTGTAGCCCGCCGTGGTGGCTCAGTCAGTTGAAGCGTTGCGCTGCTGAGCACGAGATCGCGCGATCGCATCCCGGCCGCGGCGGCCGCATTTCGATGTAGGTGAAATGCAAAAACGCCCGTGTGCTTGCGTTGTAGTGCACGTTAAAGAACCCCAGGTGGTCAAAGTTAATCCGAAGTCTTCCACTACGGCGTGCCTCATAATCAGAACTGGTTTTTGCACGTAAAACCCCAGAAAGAGGAAGAAGCCCTATAGCTAAGCCAGGTATCGGTTTCTCCGAGCTTATAGGAAAAGGACGTTACCCAATACAGCCATGTGCTTGGCGGCTGTGCCTGATAATACAGGTTGTTCAAAACTAAGCTTTATGGTTTTCTTAAAATTAGGCTCTGGGAGGCACGCGAATACCACCTGTGCAAATAAGTTATGTGGCCAGGGGGGCACAAAGTGAGATGATAATTATCGCTGTGAGCAGCCCAATTAACTAAAATTGAACAATTATTTTTTGTCGACTGCAGTAAGTGGGTATGTTTGTACTGAAAACTTAGAGGCAGTCGTGTTTCTGCACAGTATCAGTCGGAAGAATTATTCTAGCGTGTTCGTGCTCCGAGATATCCGACTCCAAATTTCAATTGTACTGCGCAGAGTTATCGACTCGACGCGAGAGCGGTTTATGCTTTGCGTTGCTGTGGAAGGGAGGCATTTTGAACATTTTTAGGGCATTGACATATTGATGGGTGAAGTGTTGTCATGAGATTTGTGCATGACAACACCAAAGTTAAAGCGGCAGTATGAAATATTCGTTAGCATAGCTAAAAAGTTTTCTGCTGTTGATGGTGCAGTTGTTGCTTTTGATTTCAATAAAACTTACAATACTTGGAAATCAGCAGTCACTTTATTTGCATAGCCCAAACAAGGACAATGCCCGGTCGTCTAGTCACCATTACGCACGCGCACTGCCCTCCGGCTTCTCCGCTCGCGCCATTATCTCGGCATGGCAGCTGCCGCCATCTTTACAGGCTGCGCGGTCGCGTGTTACGACAGCGGTTACAGGTTCTTCGATGTTTTTTTTTTTTTCGCCAGCCGTGAGGGGAAGGGGGGCAGTTATTATATTTGCCAATGCCTCCGCCGCGTTGTCAGACTAAACGCAGCACCCAACAGCCGCGTCACAACGAGGAGCTTTGCGCCGATCCTCACTCTCTTGCATGCGTAATCATGCGAACGACAATTAAAATTTGGAGTTGGATATCGCGGATCATAGACATGCTAGAAGAATTCTTCCAAGTGAAACTGTGCAGAAACACGACTGCCTCTAACTTTTGAATACAAACATACACACTTACTGCAGTCAATAAAAAGTTAATTATTCAATTTTAGTTAATTCGGTTGCTGACAGCGATAATTATCTCACTTTGTGTCCCCCAGGCCACGCAACTTATTTGCGCAGGTGGTCTTCACGTGCCTCCCAGTGCCGAATTTTAAGAAAACCATAAAGCTTAATTTTGAACACCCGGTATATCAACCTGTATTGTTTCTTAAAATAAAATTTGGGATGGTCTGTCGCAGGTTCGTTATAAATGCGTAAGCACGGGTCCATCTTTGGAGTTCTGTTGGGACAACTTGATTTCCTTAAGAAGATTCTTTGTGTTCGGCTGAGACACCTTCGTTTCAACGCGGCAACCACTACGCTGGTTGTTTGCGATATGCGAATCACCGCGCATGAAGACTCACGACGCCACCTACAAGAAGAACGATGTGGCGTAGTAGCCGTCAGCGCGAGCCAGCGTCTTCATGTTTTGTTTCCCACGCGACGTCATCCTTTTACACAAGGCGCGCATCCGCTCCCGTTTCTCTAACCACGCGACGCCATCCAAGGCCCGCGCGCTGGCGTTGGCCGCTGAAGTCACGCTCCCCCACTTCGCAGCCGCTGCTCGAGGCTTCGCCCCGCTCCGCGAGAACGCCCACTCAGATAAATGGATCCGGCAGCTTCGAGCTTCCTATGCTTAATGTACGACAATAAAACTGCGAAGTTACAATGAAAAACTTGTAGCGTACGAACGGTACTGTGCTCGTACTGTATATTGTTAACGTGTAACTGTGATCACAATGAGTGCTACAGTTAAAAAAAAGTTGCCTATGCGTAGTTCTTAGTTTAGTTGTTAGTTGTTATTAGTTATATATGAACACTTCAGCGAGAGATCTCTTTCATTAAGCAGGTTGGTCGCGGAACCGATGACACCCCAATGCTGAACTAAGTTGATCAGGCGCGAAGGCGCTCGCGCGGACATCGGCGTGCTTGGCAAAAGGGACTTCCCCTCGTTCATTCGACGCCACCGACGGGGCGAGTTCATGACGGGGCGAGTTAAGGCACGGCCGGCGCCAGGAGGTCCGAGGTGTTCATGAGAAAAATTAACTACGGCAACTTCGCGACACCACACCCCTACGGAGTACAACTAAGCTTGTGAGCGAGCTACCTTTACTTCTACATGGCTGATACCACTGGTACTCACGAAAAATAATTTTCAAGAATGCTGATGGCCATATTTTTTTTACAGGGCCATCCCCCTATCAGCGAGGGGGCGATACAGAAATCTGAGGGGGGGGGGGGGGGGTCAGGACATCCGGACATCCCCCCTGGATCCGCGCCTGCAGTCATGCCGCTGCTCGAGGATTCACGGACCGAGTGGACGGAAATGTGGGCCTTACCCCAGAAGCCAATGACTTCCAACAACAGACCAATAAAGACGCACTCATCACATTCCATGAAATTTGCACACATTACAAACACCAACGCCTAACGTATCCACCTCTCTCTGTGTCGAGCACGCGCCAGAGAGAAATATTGTGGCGCCAACTACAAACTCGCACTTTTCTTGCCCCACGCACTTTGCACTTATTCTTTACCGACACATACCCGACACCCCAGTGTCGCTTCAGCCCTATCCAAACAGCAGATCTCTCCCATATAATGTGGAAATGCCCCATCAAATATCCCCCCCCCCCCCGCCACCTCAAACCATTAATTAGTAGCGAGGAGCTGTGGGAGACTGCCCTGCGCAGCTCCGATCCCACCCTGCAGGACCGAGTCCTGAGGTGGGTTGAGGAGGTAGCGGAGGCCTACCACGACTGGTAGGCGGACGTCTGGCAGCAGAAGGTGCTAAGACTGGAGCACACAGGCCTCCCTCTTCCCCTCCCCCCGGCCCCTCCCCTTTCTTAAAAAGGGAAATAAAAGTTCATTAATTCGTTCATTCAAAGCGCGAAGGAAATTCGTTATTTCAGATTACGGTGATAAGTGTACCAGGCTAAATGCTTTGCTAACATGAACGTATATTGTGCAGGGCGTGAATGACGTGAACACGGATCGATCGGGCAGCACTCAACGCCCACTCACATTCCGCTCGCGCGCACATTTTGTTGCGGTCGATCTAATCATGCATACAAGCATAAAAAATGAAAACGTAAACCCGCGTGCTACCCCTCGATCAGAAGAAAATATTGACTGCACCAGAAAATTCAAACTCAGAAAACCGTTCAAGCATCGTCACGCGAATTCAGTGTGGGCGCGATATAATTTAAGAAATGAAATGGCGCAAGCTTGCGATATACAATGCACTAGAACAAAGTGGGTGTTCATGGCTAGAACCTATGATGAGAAAGCACATAGCTATGTAAAGAAATCTTTCAAACGATAATTTATCAGGCGGGACGAAGGCAGGCGTTTTATCTTGGATTACAATATCACTAATACAGTTTACTTGTGAAAATCTTTTTTATTTCAATTCCACTTAACATAGACTGTGTATATTATTCATTTGGCTTTCGTCGTTTGGGGAGCGAGTGACTCTTGCAGGATCTAAGAGGTGACTTTCTTTTTTCTTCAATTGCACATGAGAATGTGCCAATGTAAGCGTATTTGACAATGCATGCTACAGCCTGTCCACAAATACACTTATACCCAGCACACAATAATCTCATAGACTTTTTATTTTTTATTTTGCAAGGACAGAATAATTAAAAATTGTGCATGAAGCAGCTCGATAATTTTAATAGAGGATAGCCTTCCCAGAAGCTTACGCTCTCATACACTCCCACAATGCAAAAATGTTGAATAAAAACATGCAAGCGTGTAATATACACCGCACGCGCATTGTAAAAAACATTCAGTATCCAGGATGGCACAAATCTGAAAATCAGGCACACATCTGCACAGAAAACAGCAGTATTATACAGAGTGCACAAAGATTTAAAAACATGTAAATGTCACGTAGCTGAACAGAACCAAGGTAATGTTGTTTCCGTCCCTTGGAGATACTGAGATTATTTTTTACATTCGGCCTAATTACATGATTAGTCTTAATTATTCAACTTCTCAAATATTATAATTATATAGTTGCAGGACACCGTTGCCGCAGTCAACGAGGGCTGAATGTGTCGACAAAAAGTCAATGCCCAAGATCACGTCGTATGGGCACTGCTCAAGCACAAGAAACTGAGGGCTCGTCCTATGGCCAGATATAGTAACGCGGGCAGTACACGTTCCAACAACAGCAGGTGTGCTTCCATCGGCAACTCTCTGTACGTAGCACGGCGGGTGTCAGGACTTTCTTCAACTTCTCACGAAGACTAGAGCTCATCACCGAGATCTGTGCACCAGTGTCGATAAGGGCCGTAACACTGACACCGTCGAGTTGGACTTCGAGCAAATTATAGCGGGTAGGAACAGTCAGACGAGGATTTCGAGGCTGGGTCGAGAATGCAGCGTCACCTCCGGGCGCTGCACTCGTTAGTTTTCCGATGCGTAGCGTCCAGTGGTGGCAGGCGACGGGAAACGGCGGGCTTGCGGCGAGCGAGATCGGCGATCGCGCGGGCGATGGTGACCTGCTGTACACGTTGGTGCGAGTGTCGACGTCGGGCGTGTCAGTCGGTGAAGAGCGCGACGATGTTGTACGGGAGTAGCCTTCAGGACGAGGGTTCCGGGTGCTCCAGCCAGTCGGTGACGTCTGACGGCTCCAGCAGTGTCGCGCAATAAGCCCAACTCGAGAGCACGCGAAACATATTGGGCGATCATCCGGTGTCCTCCACTCAGCGGGATTGCGGTATCGCGAGTAAAAGGGCTGGTTCCGCGGTGCGACTCAGAAAACCGGTGGTGTGACTGGTGCGACTGATGGCACGCGAACAGCGCACACAGAGGAGAGTCCCAAATTCGCCACCTCCTGTCGAACCACGGCTTGAATCAATGAAACTATAGGCTGGTTGGCAGTCGAGACATCGGGCACGAGAGGGGCTGGTGACATTGCTTCTAGTTCCCGACGAACGATCCGTGTCAAAGTGCTCGAAACCGGCGATTGCAACGTTCCTCATATGTTGACGATGCGGCAGTATTGGGGATCCTGGTGAATTGCTGGGCGATACGGCGGGATTTAGCTTGTTCGAATCGCCGACACTCTGTCACAATAGCATCCACGGTGGCACAGTTCCTGAATACTAAGAGGTTGAATGCGTCATCGGCGATTCCTTTGAGTATGTGTCCGATCTTGTCCGCTTCGGACATGTTACCGTCAACTTTACGGCAAAGCGCTAGAATATCTTGAATATACGAAATGTATGATTCAGTAGATGACTGCGCACGGGAGCCAAGTTCTTTTTTAGTGGCGAGTTGACGGCCCAAGGGCTTGCCGAACAAGTCATTCAGTTTTTCTTTGCGAAGGCCCCAGCTGGTCAGATCGTGTTCATGCGTCTCGTACCAGACGCGCGCGGTTGCTTTCAGATAAAATATCACGTTCGCCAGCATAAGCGTATCGTCCCATCTGTTCTGTTTGCTGACACGCTTATACCATGAAATCCAGTCCTCGACGCCCGCGTTATCTGTGCCAGAGAAGGTGCCCGGATCTTGCGGAAGCGATAAGATGACAGACGGCTGCCGCACGGCTGCTGCACGATAGGTTCCGGCGCGGTGCGTGCTTCAGTGGCCATCACCGAGGGAACAACGCGGCGACCACTTCGGAGTTCCGTGCTTGGGTGATCGGGATGAACAGGCAGCGTACCCGCACCTCCACCAGAAAATGTTGCAGAAAAACGTATATTTACAAATATTTACAAAATAGACGAGTAGCACAGGCGTAGCAGCAACCAGCCAAGATGGCGAGGAGCAACCTCTACTTCCTTTTCTTCAGTGCCGGCCTAATGCTGACCTCTGCTTCGGTGCCGGTGTTCTTCTTCTACTGTCTCGCGGCAATATTAAAAATTTCAATGAGAAAATTGGAGAGCAACATGAAAGACTCCCGATACATCTTTCTATTACTCAATACACGCTAGGTAGAAGTATTTTTCCGAGCGTGAAAGAAGCCCACGAATACAGGCAAAGTGCCTCGAGGCAATTTTGAGTCGATTCGCGGGTTTCTTTCATGCTCGGAAAACACTTTTAGGTATCATGTATTGAGCAACAGAAAGCTGTATGGGGAATCTTTCATGTTACTGTGCAATTCTCTCGTTCACACTTTTTATCTAATTATAGCATTAGAAAAGTTCATTGATCAGTTATGAAAATAATTATGAAATAAGGCGGAGTGCAAAAAATAATCTGAGTATCTCCAAGAGACGACAGACAACATTGCCTTGGTTCTGTCCAGCTATGTGACATTTTCATATTTTTAAATCTTGGCGCATGATTGTTAGGACACCCAGTATATATCTTATACATGCAGCAAAATTTGCACAGACTGCTGTGGCACACAGCAGTTTTTGTTGCACACAGGAGGTTCTCTCTTCCGCAGCGGCTTTCGAGGTTTATTTGACCGTGTGAGGTTCTTTGGACAGTTCGGAAATAAGGTGGGAACTGTATTTGCAGACAGAACAGGGCTCTTTGGCGCGTCAAGTAGCACCATTTTATCGAGCTCCGCGTAATATGCCGTCGATATCATATCCTCTGAAAAATGCTTGGCGCAAACATGGTCGGTAGGCATTAGAGTTCGGTCTGCCCTCAGATTTACACGGCGCCACTGCTCTAGACGACCGCTGTCGGATGGCGCTTTGAATAGAGACACACGCTGCGCACAAGTTCGGTATCCAGAATTGCAGTTCGTGACGACGCACTTTCTACCCATTTCAAACTCTCAGAACGCCGCTTCCACCTTGGTCGAGGGCCCGTGGCGACAATACACAAGCACAAGATGATGAAAGGCGCGTGAACAAAATGTGTGCCTTCAAAACAGCACGGCCGGACATGCAAGCACAAAGCGCACAAAGACAGCGAAGCACGCGCCTTCCCGCCGAGGCTGGGACCGCATACCGCAGCGCCCTCTACAACGGCGCCGAACCAGCTGCAACCAAGCCGAACGTAATCTGGACGCGAGCGAGCGGCGCTTTCGCGCGCGTTGGGGGGAGAGTGTCAGCACCTCTCCTTATTCTTACACCGTGATGTCAGCCACCTACGACACCCTCTCCCCCCAACAAACGCAAAACCCCCGATACGCCACGCACGGAAGATCGCCTAGACGATACCCTCATTGGGTTTAACGATAAATTAACCGCTCTTGAATCCAAAGCCCACCAACTTCATGGCCTTCCAACAAAGCTGCACCGCGCAATTTGTCGCCCTTAATGACAAACTCGACTGCTTTTTTGAATAGTAAAAACCAGTCAAAAAACGAAGGACAGAGAAGAGACGGGGCACACACGACGACTGGTCGTCGACCAGTGGTCGTGTGTGCCACGTTTCTTCTCTGTCCTTCGTCTTTTGACTGGTTTTTACTATTCAGTATGTACCAACTGACCCAGACTGCTACTCGACCGCTTTCTTGAGTCCGTCTTGGCACAACTAGCCACTCCCACCCACTCCACCCCCAACTAACTCCCCGCCCGCACTCCCGAGTGATGGCGAGTAGTTCTGCCCGCTCCGAACTCGTAGTCTGGCAATGGAAGTGAAGAGGGTTTGGCCGTAAGAAAGCCAGCATTCAGCAGCACAATGCCAACAGCAACAATCCGCCTGCCGTCATCGCCTTACAGGAAACCCACGGAACTGTGCGATTCCCTAGTTACAATATCATGCAAGCAAAATGCAACAACAAACCTAATACAGCCGTACTCATACTTAAACATGTGACCGCCACCCACTCTAAATTCGAAGACATTGACATAGAGCACGACTTTATCGAAATTCTTCCTCGCAAAACTCGCACTCCGCTGTTATACATTCTGAACATTTACAGTCGCCCCAAAGACAAACATCACACATTCGACAGACTATTCGCTCATGCCCTCTCCGCTGCCGGTAAACACCCCCTCTTAATTCTAGGAGATTTTAATGCCCCTAACCAATTATGGGATCATTCCAGCAGTACACCCAAGGGCAGAGCCCTCTGGGCACACATACAAAATCACCGCCTTACACTCCATAACGACATTGACATACCGACACGACTTGGTAACAGCGTTTCCAGGGATACTTCCCCCGACCTAACACTCACACACAGAATCCAGCACGCCAACTGGACTAACTTACAAGTCAACCTCGGCAGCGATCATTACATCATCCAAACAACCTTCCGCTTCCGCCACAAATCCCTCGCACCAAAGCCCCCCAATCTCACTAAATGGGACCAGTTCCGCGATGCAAGGCAAATGTCCGCCCCTGCCGACATTGCCGACATCACGGAATGGGTCCAGCAAGTCCACGCCGATACACAGGCACACACCACAACCCTCCCTCTTGACACACCGCTCCCCACAGTCGATGCCAGGCTCCTACACATGTGGGAAGCCAAGGCATCTCTCCTGAAACGCTGGAAAAAGCGCCGCCACAATCGAACGTTGAGACTTACAATTGCTCAGCTCGATCTCCAAATTCAAACATATGCCACCCAGCTGACTAACCAACAGTGGGGCCAAATATGCGACAGCATGCACGGTCAGCTTGGTAGTAAGCGGAAGTGGCAACTATTACGACACCTCATAGATCCCACCACCTCACGCACATAACACAACCATCACATAAGCAAACTCTTACACGCTCACAAAGACAATTTAAAGGGACTCTTTGCTGAGCTTCGAGAAAAACACCTTCCCCCTGCACGTCGTTTCTCCATTCCCCGCTACATCGGCATACCTAATCCGGACCTTGCTACACCGATCACAGAAGCCGAGGTGCGCCACGCGTTGGCCAACCTCCGCACGACCTCCGCTCCTGGCCCCGACCAGATAAATAACAAAATTCTCCGAAACCTGGACGACAATTCTGTCAAGGCACTCACAACATACTTCAACCACTGCTTCGACACTGGCACCCTTCCATCCTCGTGGAAGGATGCCAAAGTCATCTTTATTCCCAAACCCCACAAACCCGTAAACACGTCAAACCTCAGACCAATCTCACTTACCTCATGCATTGGCAAAACTTTCGAACACATTATCCTCAACCGCCTCAATAAATATATTGAGGACAACAACCTCTTTCCACCACAGATGGTGGGATTCCGCCGCTCCCTGTCGTGCCAGGGCGTTATGCTTCGCTTGAAGCACGACATCTTGACACACAACACTACTCACGACACACAAGCAATTCTGGGTCTTGACCTTCATGGCGCTTTTAACAATGTGGATCATTGCGTCATACTTCGGGCGCTAAACCTTCTTCGGTTAGGCGAAAGGATCCACAATTACATTGCCGCATTCATCTCCAACCGCACCGCGACAATATTTATTGGCGCGGAGCAATCCCCTAGCTATCACCTTGGGAGCTTTGGCACGCCCCATGGGTCCGTGCTATCTCCCCTGCTCTTGAATTTCGCCATGCTCCACCTTGCACGCTCCCTTAAGACCATCCCAGGGTTGTACTTCTCCCTATACGCGGAGGACATCACCCTCTGGGTCACAGGTGGCTCAGACAGTGAGATTCAAGACGTACTGCAGGCCGCCGCCGATGAGGTGGAGGCCATTGCGGGACGCATGGGTCTCGTCTGTTCCCCCGAGAAATCTGAAATCCTTCTCCTTCCTGCCCACACCGGCAACCATAGACACACTCCCGACATCCACATCCTCCTCGGCCACAAACATGTCCCCAGGGTAGACAAGCTCAGGGTTTTCGGTCTGCATATTCAGAGCAATCGACACAATACGCACACCCTCCAGACACTCCAATCCACCGTCGACAACAATCTCAGACTGCTCGGCCGCGTGTCCAACCGACACGGCGGTCTGCGGGAAAATGATCTTCTCCCACTAATACACGCCTTTGTCATCACAAAGGTAACTTACACACTCCCATACTTACGCCTTCTCAGAAAGAAGACTGACAAGGTCAATACCCTCCTTCGTAAAATCTATCAATTCGCCCTTGGCCTCCCACTACGTACGTCCACAGAACGGCTCATGCAGACCGGTACCTTCAACACACTCGACGAGCTCGTGGAAGCCCATCTCACCTCCCAACAAACCCGCATATCCAAATCGAAAACCGGACGACACATTCTCAACTCCTTAGGCATTTCTCCACCATCTCTCACTCACCCCAAACACACCATTCCACACCACATACACGCGAATTTACACATTCGACCACTCCCTAAAAACATGCACCATATACATCCCATCCCACGCAGGAGGCAAAGGGCCAAGGTCCTAGACAGAAAATTCTCCAATTCAGCCGACGTGCTCTATGTCGACGCCGCCGAATATAGCACTGGCTCCAAATGTGCCCTCTCAGTAATAAATTCGCACGGCCAGTTAGCTACGGCCGCCTCTGTCTATGCTTCTTCTCCGGAGGAGGCGGAGGAGGCGGCCATAGCCCTGGCTTTCGCTATTCCAAATTCCTCCGTCATTGTCAGCGACTCAAAAACAGCCATCAGCAATTTCGGAGCGGCCAGGGTGTCAAGGCAAGCCCTTTCCCTAACCCTCTCTCGCCCTCCCACACAAGACGTAGGCCTGATTTGGACCCCAGCACACGCGGGTCTCGCCGGCAACGAGGTGGCTCACGTCAGCGCCCGAGGATTAACGGATCGGGCGCGGGCATTAGGTGAGTCGCAAATCGTTCCTTTCGAAAGGCCGTTTTCCGCGCGAGATCGCCTTCTCACATTCCACGACATCTGTGCACATTACACACACGATCGTCCGACATTTCCTCCCTTGGCACGTAATTCTCCACGTAAACGGGAGATCCTGTGGTGGCAGCTACAGACTCGCACATTTCCCTCCCCTCACTTTCTACACGTCTATCACCCTTCTCTCTACCCTTACCCGGCCTGCCGCTTCTGCTCAGCGGCCAAGGCCAATCTCGACCACATAATGTGGGGATGCCCTCAACACTCATTACCCCCTCCCCTTAATAATTTAATTACTGGTGAGGAGCAGTGGGGGGCTGCCTTGCGCAGCTCCAGGCCCGACGTTCAGGAGGCCATTCTGGGGTGAGCTGAGAGGGTAGCGGCGGACTACCTCGAGTAGACCCCTTCCCCCCTCTACCCCGCTGCCCCTTTCCTTGTAAAAAGGATAAATAAAGTTGTTACTACTACTGCTACCTGCAATACGGAAGACAGCAATACACCATCACATAGCAGTTATATACCGATGTGCAATGAACGGCGCAAAGTCTTGGCTGTGGCAGCGCGTACTAAAGGCTGTACGACCGTCTTCAGGAGCCGTGGCACAGTCTATTAGCCCCGAGAACGACCTACACGGGCGCTGCGAGCGCCGCTCGCGTGACGTCAGGGCACGGACTCGCGCCTGTCGTCTGCTACCGTTCGGGCGCTGTCCGGGCACCTTCTGCAGTGTTTTCGTTTGTTCGCTGTCGTTCCCTGTGCTTGTATACTTATGACGGTCATCCCAAATACATTTTACGAAGTCTTCATTCACGCAAACTTATTCAAAGAGCTTATTTCCCAGACAACAATTTATTTCTCAAGGGCAACGCTGCAGTGCCAGCCGAAGGAGCTCAGACAAGCCTTTTGCGTGTTTTTCATGCGCGGATGTAGACTTTGCAGATTGAGGGACTAATAAAAAAGCATAAATTGCATGTGACTAATAAAAGCATAAACGCATAAACATAGCACATAAGAATCCAGTTAGGATGCCATACCTACATATGACTGCTATATTTACCTTCATTTTAACCCATTAAGACGTGTTTGCGTATGACGATTAGCTGATGGTATAATATATAATTTTTAATTTCTTCACAGAAACGCTCGGCAGTAACACGAGGACCGGACAGTCCAGTTTAGATTCACCCAGCAGCACTTGTTCCTTTAGCTGCTTCTCAAAATTAGGCCGTTCTTCACGGGTTAATATCAAGTGGCGGTAATGTGAAGTAAAGCTAATTGAGGCTTACAGCTATTTGCAGAATACGCAAAGGAATGTACCAATATTTATTCACTGTTTCATGCTACACGTTCAACTCACTTGTACAATTTACTGCTGCTTGTTTCTTGAGGAACAGACATCACGAATCTGTTTGGCGAGCTGACACAGGCTGCTCGGCCCAATTTTTTTAGTGAGATATGTCTTTTGGACAGTATGGCTGCAGCTAGAAAGAAGCCGAAGCCTCATTCATTATCCATATGAGGCTGTGGAGGTCAAAAATCAAGTGAATTCATTTGATGCTTGTGGTGTGTTCTCTATGAGACGGGTATGTGAGGTATTCTTTTATGCATTCACGAAGCGAATAGTTCTCAATGTGTGTAGTTAGACAACGCAGGATCGAGATATGGTGAGACAGAAAGCGTTTAAGTTTTCGTCTTCAGCACAGCCTAAGCTGCGCTCTATGGCCTCGAGTATACCTTAGACATTGCAATTCGCACTTAAAGAACTGCTTCATGGTTTCAATTTGAAGTTGTAGTGAACTGATGGCTTTTGCGAATAATGCGTGCCTCGCCATAACCACAGTCGGTAGATTTAGTTGCGTAGGGCTGTGCCATGATGCCGATAGAGGCAACTGACGATTGGCCACGGCGGCCGCATTTGGATGGGGGCGAAATGCGAAAACACCCGTGTACTTAGATTTAGGTGCACGTTAAAGTACCCCAGGTGGTCGAAATTTTCCGGCGTCCCCCCTACGGCGTGCCTCATAACCAGATCATGGTTTTGGCATGTAAAACCCCATAATTAAAAAAAAAAACTGAGGATCACGATGAAACATTTTCTCGCGTGCAATTGATAGGCTCTCAATCTAAACTATGAAACTGTTCTTTTAGGTGATTGCTGTTATGGTATTAGTGAAGTATATACATAATATACGTAACGCGCCATCATGTTAACAGCCATAACCAATGCGTTTTCTGGGTGTCTGTTTCACAGAACAGTGAAAGTATTAGCAAACGTTTTCATTCAAAATGCGCGCGAAACTCTTCCTTTTACGCATTAATAAAGTAGCCATATTTGACTAGAACAACTCACCATAGTAATAAGAATCATCATAAAAGATTCACTGTGCAGTTTCCTTCTAACACGCGTTTATAATATTGACATCAAAGACCAATGCCAAGATTTTTCTTCCTTGTAAAATTAAATGTCTCTCATAGCTAAGCACTAAGGGAATGTTAAGTGTTCTGTGGAGCATCATACGCAACTTCGTGTGTTGAAATTGCAGACATTCTTTTTACGCAAAGTTTATGGACAGAAACAGCGCATATACGCATTGCGAAACCAGTAGACCCCTTCAATGCTACATAGCTTGCCATATCCACACCGCAAATTTTCACGACTCGCGGTTTTGAAGAAGAAACTGCCGTTCAGGCAGGACAGTAAAAAGAAGCCGACATATCCTTCAAGAAGTACGGCTCGAGCCACCAATACCCCAAGCATGCACGCAGGGAACGAGCGCGCGCAGCAGCCGAGCGAGTGCCGTCCTGGCCGTGACGTCACTCGTAGAGGGCGCCGTGCACTCCAACTTCTTAGGGTGCCTCGATGCGCAGCGCCGCCGTCCAGGGTGGAGACAACCCTGCTGGCGCCGCCATATTGAGTCACACGAGCTGAGACTCAGCTACGCTTGCGTTCATAAATAGTGTTACTCGCGGCGCACGTCCAAGTGCTTTGCCTTGATGAGGATTTTTTTATCGGTATCGCATCTGCACATCTTTATAACCAATAGCCGTTAACTCGTCGAAGGTCCAAAACGTAAATGTATGGCGCCGGGAACATGCCCCAAGTTGCCTAATTCAACATACATTTAATATGCCGTGTGTATGTTTGAAATACACACTATCTTTTTGCGCTTCGATGCTTGGTATATAAGGTTTGCGACCCCCTGTGTGTGGAAGTTTTTCTTTTTCGCTGTTGTATTTTGGTTTACACGTCACGCCTCCTTTACCGTAGCCAGCCACTCGCGCACGGCGGTTAGTTTCCCTTGCGTTGCGCGTGCTCTTCGCGTTCGTTGCAATTATTTGACTATATCAACGCGCAATTTTGCTTCTTTTTGCCCACAAAACTGTGTGCTGACAGGATTAAGCTGGTGTAAAAATAACTGCGACGTGAAAATAAGGTTTAGTTAGTGCTGTAGAGAAACATGTAACGTAACTTGTCTGTGTCAATCTTGCGTAGTACACACAAGAAACCAAACGATGCACAAAATACATTTACTTATATTGTCTAGTACAATCAATCATGAAAGAGATATGTACATGAAAAATTATATGTACTGTGTGGCGCCTGAAGGTTATGTTGAAAGACGAGATAAAAAAAATCGCGAGGTAGGCTCGACACACAATTCAGGATAGTTAGAGTTTTTTTTTAATTTATTCATTACATGGGGGGGGGGGTTGAAGTGAGTACATCAACCTTATTACACACAATATAAATCGAAAACAAGAATGCAAACAAGAAAACGCAACCGCGGGTAATATTAATCAAGATATCCAGCCAGAATACATCAGATACCATCGAATACGTCGCATCAGCCAAACACATCGATGGCGAGTACAGAACATTTTATAAATAACCATTAGAACACTGATAACTACATTGAAAAAATAAACAACACTGCATAAATATCGCGTACAAAAACCGTAAATGAAACTAAGGCAGTCAAATACAGATTAGCAATGTTTTTCACTTCGAAAATATAGTCCATGATGATGTAGGGCTGTTGACTTTAACAGACGGCGCCCACCCTGTCGGTTTCTCTCGTACTGGTCCTCTTCAAAGTGTTTCTAAGTACAAGTAAAACAACAAAAGTGATTATTGATATGAAAAGTTGCCTTGTAAATACAGAGAAGCCATTACAGTGCTTAAAAATAAATTTTCGCAGAAGTAATGCTGTATTACCTCGCTTCACACGTTTCGAAGAAATGCACAGGCTACAACAGACACCATGCCAGAAGGCACCGAAACATTTTGGTCCCACGATGCCCCTTAACTCTACTAAACATGGGCATACCATGCACAGGCATTTAAAGACCGTCACAGTACCCAGTACGATCGGGAATGAGCACGAATGACCGTCGGCTTACGAGCACCACGCTACAAATATATTCGTGTAAAAAATCAGCTATATAACGTAACAACCTGAGATCCGCAAGATATCTGCTGAGAATAAATAAAATCACAATGCTTCGCTTGCCACGTACACAACAGCCGCTCTCCCCAGAAGAAGCACTGCGTTTTTTAGTCCCAAATAACCAGTAGCGAAAAAATAGAGGGGGAAAAAAACAAGAGACACACGATGTGTGCTTCCCGTGAAAAAGTAAAATAGGTGGTTTACATGACGATTTGTAGCTAATGTAAGGCTATTTCGCGGCGAAGCATTTTCGTCAGTTCTTAAAATAAGGGTATTACTCGCATAGACTGTGCCGATCAAAACGGCAAAAGCCTATGCGACGCGCGCTCGCAAACCATAGGCTACTCAATATCGGTGCAGTGCTTAGTTCGTGAGCGAACGCAGGTACGTGAGCGAGAATCAGAGAATACTTTCTTATTTAAATGAAAAACACGATGCGATAGTCTAAACTTTCTTGACACTTACCTCGCAAATGTAGGAGCTATCCGTTGCCTTCCAGTGATACGGCTTTACTTGGGCTTCCCATCTCTTCCTTCGCTCTGGGTCCCGGGGGAAGCGTAAACAACGAAGCCCTTTACGCGTCGATCCGGTGCACTTGGGAACACAACAGCCCGTCATGTGGACTCGATGCACTTGACAAGCTTGTCATTCATGCGGCTGAACACTGTCCAGCAAGTAGAAGCGTCAGCGAAGCATCCGCGCGCACTGTGTCTCGAACTAAGCACCGGCACCAAGCACTCGCAACCGCTCGCTGTGACTCAAAATGGCGTCGCAGCGTGAAAGCGGCGGCGCGGTTGCGGTCAAAGGATGGCACCACCCTGAACCGCGGCGCTGGCATCGAGGCACCCTACAACTTCTCGCCGCTAATAGTCGGGTACAACCACGGCCGGGCTCGACTGGCGCGCTCGCTCGCTTCTTACTGCCTTCTCACCCGTCGGAGAAGCAATGGGAGAGTTTCTCAGCACGTTTCGCCACCCGTCGGCGGTAGGGGCGCTGCGACCCAGACCCTTCCTCTCTTCCTCTTCACTCTCACGAGTGAAGCCGACGGGAGCGGACGTGTCGAGTCGAGGTGCCATTTCAGCGCAGCAGGAGCAGCGTGCCAAAGAGATAAGTTTTGTTATTTTATATTTCACTTTTTGGTTTTTTTAGGAGGGTTAGCTTAGCCAAACAATCTTTATAAATTATTTTAATGCTTTCTCACTTTCTTGGTCTTCTCGCTTAGATAAAAGTAGGTAAAGAAATTTTTTTTTCTTTTCCACATCTACGCCTTGTTGGTACGAGATGATGGTTGGTACTAGGGGGAACCCACGCGTGCGTTGTTCTGAGTGCGAGCGTTCCTACGCGCTGGAAGAAACGCGGTTTAAATCAGCACGCGAAGCGAATGGTGCAGATTTTATCTGTAGGATGTGTGTGCTAGGGTCGCGGCTAGACCGCCTAGAGCAAGACAAGGATAAGTTAGCTAAGCGGGTTGGAAAGCTAGAAAAGGAACTTCAAATCGAGCAGAAGCAGAGGAAGGAGGCAGAAGAAAAGCTAGCTAACGCAGAAATCCAGCTGAGCGCCACCATTCTGCAAAGCAATGATGAACGCATCGAGGCGAGCACCGCGAACGGAGCTGGCTCCGATGCGAGTGCAGAGACAGCCGAACCCGCCACGCCGGGAAGCAGTGGCGGAAACGTCAGTGATAATCACGAAGGGGATACCACTGACGCGGCCGGGGAAGAAAACAAAGCCAAGGGCAAGAATAAGAAAGGAGGGGAGGGCATTGTGACTTCGGGGGCAGCTTTCGGCGGTGAGGGGGAAGGAAAGCGTCGAGTTGTCTTTGTTGGGGATTCCAACATGCGTAAAGTAGAACCGGCGATAGCAGAGAGGGTAGGGGCAGACGAACGAGTCCAGGTTAGCGCGCTTCCGGGAAAGCCGATTAGAGAGGTGATCGCGAAGGCCAAGGAACGCATGTGGGACACAATGGAGGAGAGACACCTAGTGGTGATAATGGGCGGAGTGATTGACGTACTGAACGGACGAGGAGCAGGAATCACAAAGCAAATAGCCAAAGGGGTCACCGACCTGCGGAATGTTTCAAAAGAAGTACAAATCGCGGTGTGCACGGTGCCAGAGGTTGAAAGGCAGGGTTATAAAATTGAAAGGGCAGTTCTTGCAGTAAACAGGGAAATTTGGACTCTAGCTAAAGCAATGAATTTTACGGTCATTGACATCAACCGTGAAGTGCACCGAGCAGGCCGCGAAGGCGCTTTTGTGCGTGACGGGATACATTTTAGTGAAAGTGTAGCAACACCGGTCGGAAATCGATTCGCGGCACGAGCTGTAGCTTTTTTAGGCGGGCCCCAGGCAATCAGGAAGCAGGATTAAGTATTGAACATAGCGAAACACCAGTAAATGGCAGAATTAGGCGACCAGGAGTCAGGAAAAGACGCAGAAAGGATAAGAATAGAGAAGGTAAAATTTGCTACATTAACATGCAGGGTGGTCGTAAGCAGGAAAAATGGCTGGAAATTCAAACGCAACTGAATGATGAAGCGATTAGTGTGTACGCCTTGACCGAAACGCATCTACGAGATTTGGAGCAGCCGCCTGTTATTGACAACTTTGTATGGGAAGGGTGCAACAGAATGACCGGGTCAAGGAAAGGTGGAGGCGTAGGCGTACTAATTAGGCGAGGTCTGAAGTGGCGAAGGGTAAACGAGACATGTAAAGAGCATTTATGGATTAGTGGTACATGGCAAGGTAAAAAGACGTGGCTGGGAGTAGCTTACCTGTGGACAGGTAGTGATAGCAGGGAAAAAAATAAGGAATTGGTCGATTGCATTAGAAGCGATATTAATGAGTTCAGTAACTCGGGCCAGGTGATATTAGTGGGAGATATGAACGCGCACATGGACGATTTAGACGGATCTACTGATTACAACGGCTCTCTAGTGCTGGATTTGTGTGATGAACAGAACCTTATAGTAGTTAACAGGGAGAATAAGTGTCGTGGACAGGTAACGTGGCAATGCGGAAACAGGCAGTCATGTATCGACTACGCCTTAGTCTCAGAAATGGTCTACGAACAACTGGACCAAATGATAATAGACGAAAATGGAAAAAATAGCCTGGGAAGCGATCATAGACGTTTAGCATTAAAGTTTGGGAGAGATACCAGCGCAGAACATGAACCAATAGCCTCAGAGTTTTTAAAAATGAATGACGAGCAAATAACAGAGATCGCAAACAACATAGAGAAGAAAATTGAGGCTTTTCCTACAGCAGTCTGGGAATATAAGGAACTGGTGGAGGTTATGCAGCATGAAATAAGGCGGACACGGCAATACAATTGTTGGATTGGAAAGAGGAAACCACGTAAGTGGTGGAACAAGGAAATTAAACAAGCTATAGAAGAGCGTAAAGAGGCATCTAGGGTTCATCGAGAAGCCAAAAAGTTGGGATTACAAGAAGAAGAGGTGCTCCTTAGATGGAATACGTACCGAGAAAAGAAAAGGGTTGCGAGTGAGCTCGTGCAAGAGAAAATTAAATGCGCAAGTGAACGTTGGGTGCATAACATTCACAAAAGAGACAAAGGCGCCCCAAAAAGATTCTGGAACCATATAAAAGCACTCGGAGCTCCAACTAGAAACTCGCAAACGGCTATAAGGGATGAAGACGGTAACATCTATGAAGGCGATGATGCGCTGCGGTACATCACAGACGTTATCAGGCATAACTTCGGTACGAGAAAAAGCGTAGTTCAGACAACAGATCCAGCAACAACAGAGAGGCCTGAGAGATCAAAATTCAGCATAGAAAGCTTTTATTGGAAAAAGGCAGCAGAAAATGTCCCTAACAACACGGCAGCAGGACCCGATGAAATCCCAATACAGCTAATCAAAAACCTCGGTCCAAAAAGCAAGGCACTGCTGACTAATGCCATAGAGCAAGTGATTAGAACAAAGAATATTCCCGTTGGATGGCGTGAAAGCAAGATGAATCTTATCTACAAAGGCAAAGGAGATAAGGATAAGACGAGCTCGTACAGGCCAGTTACAGTAACGTCGGTGATATATAGAATGGCAATGCAAGCCATAAAATTAGAACTGTCGAAGTGGGTGGAGGAAAACGGTGTATTGGGGGAACTACAGAATGGGTTCAGGCCAGGCAGACGCTTAGAAGACAATATGTTTGTACTAACTCAGTGCATAGAGATTTCAGTAGCTCAGACCTTTATGGATAGCATTTCTAGATATTAAAGGAGCTTATGACAACGTAGACAGGGAATTGTTGTGGGATATTCTTCAATACGAAGGCATAGATGACGATTTCGTGGAGCTGCTGAGGGAGATATATCGAGACAACCAAGTACAAGTGGCATGGGAAGGCCGAAAAGGAAATGAAATGGTGGGAATTCACCAAGGATTGAAGCAAGGATGCCCTCTGTCACCATTGTTGTTCACGCTTTACGTCAAGGGCATAGAAAGACGACTGGAAAACAGCGAATTAGGTTTTGATTTATCCTACATGCGTAATGGACAAATGGTGCAACAGAAGATCCCTGGACTGATGTACGCAGACGACATTGTGCTACTAGCGGACAATAAAAAAGATTTACAGATACTTGCGAATATCTGTGGGAACGCAGCGACAAATCTAGGCCTTAAGTTTAGCACAGAGAAATCAGGGATTATGATCTTTAATGAGCACACGAGTAACTTCGTGGTGTCAATTCAACAGCAAGTAATACCCATAGTGAAGCAATATAAGTACCTCGGCGTACACATAAACGAAGGAAAGAATTACTCAATCAACCACCAAGATAATCTGAAAATAAAGGGGAAGCGGAATGCAGCATTAATGAAACACAGAGCACTGTGGGGCCACAATAAGTATGAGGTGGTGCGTGGAATCTGGAAAGGAGTTATGGTGCCAGCGCTAACATTCGCAAATGCCATTATATGCTTAAAATCAGATATATTGGCGGGTTTGGAAGTTAACCAAAGATCAGTAGGCCGGTTGGCTTTGGGAGCACACGGTAATACGACAAATGAGGCAGTGCATGGAGACATGGGTTGGGCCTCTTTTGAAGTCAGAGAAGCACAAAGCAAAATTAGTTTTGAAGAAAGGCTCAGGAACATGGATGAAAATAAATGGGCAGCTAAAGTGCACAAGTATCTCTACATGAAAAGCGTGGACACAGAATGGAGGAAGAGGTCAAGGAAGTTGGCAACCAAGTACAGGATAATCGAAACTGTAAATAGACAACCAGGGGTCATCAGAAAGAAAGTGAGAGAAATAGAGACCGTGAATTGGATGCAAAGAATGGAAACGAAAAGGACAATGGAGATTTACAAGAATTAGAAGAAAGAAATTAGAAGGGAAAATCTGTACGATAACACAAAGGGCAGTGCCTTGCTATTTGAGGCTCGAGCCGGTTGCCTAAGGACGAAAACATATCGGAACAAATATTCGGAATTAGATGAGACATGTGTATGCTGCAGTAAAGATCCAGAGACCACTCAGCACATCCTAATGGAATGCGACGGGATCCACCCAGCGAGAACCGTAGGTAACGTGCAACTCCCAGAAGCGCTTGGGTTTAAAGTGGAAGGAAACATAAACAGATCAGCCGTAGAGATCAGCAAGAGACGATTAGAGTACTGGTGGAAAAAAAGTAGGGAAAAGATGGATGCGACCTGATCTCTTAAAATCATAGGCAGCGGTACAAGGTAAATTTTTGAAAAAGAAAAATAATGATAGGTATACAAAAATGCAAGATAAAGAACATGTATAGTATACCTGATTAAATCAAGCAGGCTAGGTGACTATTTGTCGCCGCCCCGTTTCAAAGGGGATGCCAATAAATCATCATCATCATCATTCCTCCCCTGCTCCGCGTACATGCGCTTGCCTTCGCCCTCGCACGATAGTTTTCCCGCGCATTTTATTCGGTGCACTGTCAGTGTTGTTCAGTATGCAGTAATTTGTGGGCTCCTGAAGACGGTCGTACAGCCTTCATCAGTACGCGCTGCCACAGCCAAGAATTGGCGCCGTTCATTGCACATCGGTATATAACTGCTGTGTGATGGTGTATTGCTGTCTTCCCTATTGCAAGTCCCGTTCCGGGAAAACACCCGGTGTTTCTTTTCACCAGTTCCCAAGCAATGAGTTTCTAGCCCGAGTTTCTAGCGCTTTTGGACAAGATATTTAGACAAGATAGCATCAACTAATAAAGGGGAATTATAAGATGGACATAACAAAGATCGTAGCATTCTCCTCCGGATACGCTACTCGGCAAATACATAATTTCACTATAACTCCTTTTTCTCAAGCAGCAACTCTTTTAAGTATTCCTTTTTTTTCCCGCGCACAATAGTGGACTGGAACCAGCTAAAAAATGACGTCGTCTCTGCGCCAACATTTACTTCTTTGTTATCATGTTTACAGTGACATTATTTTGTTTGTGCCATGTTTGCAGTGACAGTGTTTTACTTCTTTAGTGCAACGTTGCGTGTGCCCAACCTGTACGCTTTGTATTTATTCAAATAACAGTTTTTTTATTAACCTGGGCATTTTCTGTACATATCAATGTATTCGTTATGCTTGTACCACCCTGCTAAAATCACCGAATGGTGATTGCAGTATTTATAAAATAAAATTAAGTAAATAATATCGTTTTTTTTTTCGATAAGGCCTCCGAACACCTGCCACGCAGGAATGTATTAGAAGTACTCGAAAGGGCAGTCCAGCTCTATTTACAACGTGCTTCCATCTTGAGCTGCCCTGAAGGTGCTGACGACAGTCATGCGATACGATCCGCAAATCTAATTGCCGAGAACTTTCTGAGAATACTCCTTGTAAATCAGTCAAACCAACTGACTGACGAAAACGACAAGCCTTCGGCCTATGTACACAAGCCTCCAGGGAAACACTTTAGATTGTAATTGTAAATAAGACACATTTGTGAGCTACTGTGTCCGCAAGAGTTTTCGCCTGGCGGTATGGCAGCCATTGGCAAAGTGTGGCAACCATTGTAAGTGCATACGAGCAATAAATACTTATTTTCATTCCTCAAAATGCATTTGATGGCGGAGATCTGTTCTCCCGGCGCATGCATCCCCAGTGAATTTAAAGAAGCTCGATGTATTAATACAGTTACACTGCATCCATTTATAAGAAGCCTAGACGAACAATTTACGCATCCTCTACAATTAGGCGACTTGTTCTTGAATGCACGGTGAGGTAAGAAGCCCGCCCGACCCAATCTACCAGCGTTGCGCGCGCTGCACAGATCGGCTGGGAGCAGCTGAGCAGGCATCGAGGCGCCCTAAGCAGGGTTAAATCCCCTTGATGTTAGAAAGTAGCGACACTCTCCCCCACACGCGCGCTTTCCTCCTCAATTCTCCTCGGATTTCTCCCCCTCACCGGGCCGGCGCGGCGCTGAACGCTCCAGTGGCTCGCTGCAGCCGCATTAGAATCAATGCGCGCGCTGGTTTACTCGGCCCTTTGAAGCGTTGTATGCGAATTTATCCCTTGTGAAACTGTCATGACGGAAGTACGTTTCCGATAGAACGTCGTGCCATTTTTTTAGGACGCTTCGATAAATACAAGTGGAAGCGCTCCGAAAAATGAGTGCCAAGCAGAGGCTGAGCTGTTTGCCTCTACGTCGCCACTTCCGTAACGCGGAGGTGTATTGGGCGCATATAATATAAGCTGCGTAGAGTAGGAACGAGAATTTGGTTCACTATCTTCGCTCTTAAAAGGCTCAGAGAAGGTAACCAAGAAGAAATGTGATAGTTTACTTAAAGTGAATTCGCCAAAATGAGTGGGCCAAAAGCCTTTGTACCAATGCCACTGTGCGAAATACGTGCTGTGTTTGCGAAACAGCCAACATAGAACTTTACACACGCGCCTGTATTCCGTCACTATGAAACGACGAGAAATTACATTCCATCACCTCTGGGAGTGCCCTAAGTCTCTCTCTCAAAAAAAAAAGGCTGATTGCTTACACGGAAACTGCTAAGACTGGCACTTGATAATTAACTTACAGACTTCAAGATGTCAACTTTATCAGAATTTAGGGAGATTATCAGAAGCGCGTGGCTTGTACTTAAGAGTATGCGCGAATAATACATAATACCACTTATCTACCTATATATTGCGGTTCATGCCTTCGCAACATAAAGTACATAAAGAAAAAAAAAGATGCTCGCAGTATTGAAACTTTGCAAAGATACAATAAGCACGCAATAAGAGTAAAATAGTTCCTTGGCTTCACAAGTATCAGGCGCAAGGATCACACGCAGACACACACGCGCGCACACACATACATGCACACACATACACGCACACAAGCACGCACATACACAAACACGCACACACACACGCACACAACTACAAAATATGAGTTACAGGCATTAACTCACAAATTACATACATTTGAAAACTAACGCACGCGCGAAAACACAAAAAGCTTTGTCACGGCTCGAAGAGTCAACGAAAATTTCAGCCGACTCACTTAAAAAAAACTATATGCACAGTTATCGGTGCTCTGTATTAAACTGAACGAAGAGTCCGGCTATGCGAAGAGCATTAAAATCCCCATGCAACTTCATCCACAAATATGAGGAAACCTGCAACATTCAGCTCGCAAAGAACGGCGTGCTTAGAAGGGGCGAAATCCCTTCTCCCGATGTTATGGAGCCACTGCTTCCGACGCACGACATTCCGTTCACCTCGGGAAATATAAAATAAGGCTTGCCCTTTCTCTGGTCTGCTGCTGCATTGAAACGCGCAGCAGCAAGGCATTTTCACGGAGAACGAATCTCAGATTCCTACGAAAGGATGGAAAAACTTGGGAAACACACGTTCGGAGCGGCAGGGCGACCACCACTTGGACTGCTCATGGCGAGCGGGAGAAACTAAAGGCGCGCGAAAGCAAGTTTCGCGCCGTTTTCGTGACGTCAGGGTCACCTGACGGGGTAGTCTCGAGCGCCGCAGCCATTTAGCGTGGCGGATGCGCTGCCTCCGCGAAAGAGGGGGAGAAAAAGAGGAGGTTAACCGCGCCGGCGAGGGTGTTGCGGCGTAGATCAAAGCGTGTCGCTGCTTTCTAACATCAAGGGGTTTTAAGCAGGGTGGGGTCGCAGCGCCCCCCTCCAAACAGCGGCGATAGGCATGAACTAGCCCCGATGCGAAGGCCAGTTGAGCCCGGCCGTGGTACAACTTAAGAAGCCAGGAGAGGCCCCGCCCAGATGACCGAAGCGCAGCAGCCGATTGCCTCCGCGACTAAATAGTCCCGCTGACGTGACTCGGACCAGTTCGAAGTGCGGACTGCCATGTTCTCCGTCGGCCGGGTCACCGGCTTTCCGGCTCATGACGTCAGTCTAGATGCGCGGCGATTGCTGGAGGCTCGTGTGCATCCGCCTTTGCGGGGCAAATGCCGCTGTTTTCTTAAGTTGTACCCGATAAGGTTTAACAAAAAATGCAAATTTTTTGAAACCTCCTTGGTTGTACCCGACCATAGGGTGCCTCGATGCCCTCTTCGCCCACCGCTCCCCTTCAACTGGGAAGTCGCGTTTGCTCTCCGCCGTGCGTTCACTCCCCGTGAAAGTGCGCGTCCCTCGCCCTCGCGCGCTTCCACTCGCACGTAAGTCGTGTTTCCTCTCCGCCGTGCGCTCGTTCCCTGAAAGCGCGCGTCCCTCGCCCTCGCGCGCTTTCACGCGTACGTACAGCATACGGCCAATGAGTTTTTTTTTCTATTGCCGGACGCGATCATCGAAGAGTGATGCCAGAGTGGCAAACGGCAAGGGTCCCAGACTACTTCCAGAAGGTGGCCTTACCAGGAGGGAACGCGCAACGTTGCTTCGACTGCGCACGGGCTGTGTCTGGACGGCGGCGCGGCTGCACGCCAAGGACGCTCCAGCTCACCGGCCTGCGAACGTTGCGGCGACCCCGAAACCCTCGAGCACCTTCCCTGTGCTTGCCGAGCGCTGGCACAGGACCGCTCAAAAGTCATCACTGCCTACAGACAACAGGGTCTACCTGCTGCGACAACCAGCGACCTCCTGTTCCCGTCGCCTCCCCACCTCCGAGCTCTCCACAGCCTCTGGAGTTTGTGGAGTTGAACGGGATCACCGCCCATCGCTAAGCGCTCGCCCCCAGCAGGCTATCGCCTTCGTCACCGGCCTCCTCCATGATCGGATGAGACTACTGCTGCTTTTCCTTCTCTTACCGTCCTCACATCTTTATCTCCCACTTCCCCTTCCCCTGACGCCGCGCCGTTCTCCCTATTGGGCAGCAGAAGTGGGCGTCATTTTCCTTAATAAACCACTACTACTTCTTCTTCTACTACTACTACTACTACTACTACTACTAGCTTCGCTTTAAAAAATTAATACCAGAATGCTTGGCTTTGATGAAAATCCGCCAGTATTTATTAATGAGCACGTGACAAGGCAAGGTAAGCAGTTACTAAGTGCTGCGAAACATAAGAAGAATGAGGTTGGTTGGAAATATGTGCGGACCACTGGAGGGAAATTAATGGCCAGGCGCAATGAAACGTCTCCTATGCTGAATATTTTCACCATTGATGATATCATCAAGATGGTAACCTAATATCTATTGCCTTTTTTTCATGAGGATAACTTTTATGGGTTTGAGTTCAGATATGGCTGCTGTCGATAAATGTCTGTATCATGATTACGTTTCATTTGGAAATACGAGTGTATATCTACCGGCTTACAAAAACATGTTTCCATCTGTCATTTAAACGTCCAAAGTAGAAAAAATAAGCAAGGTAGAATTGAAGAGTTGCTCCAACAGACCAAAACTAGTCCCGATCGATGTGCTTCCTTTTTTTTTTGGTTATCTGATAAGGACTACCTCATAGGGCTCGAGAACTACACGCATCACGACTAAACCGTACCTGCGCAAGAGGTGGCGGTCTAGCAGCTTATGTGCGAAATGATCTAAACGCGGAGATAATTGCAGATTTCTCCCTAATTATTCATAACGTTCAATACCTCACTATTCGTCTCAAAGCAGGAACAGTTGCTCTAGTCTTCAATCCACCCTGTGGCAACCAAAAGGCATTCTTTTTCTTTATGGATAAGCTGCTATTTTATCTGAGTGGGACGGGCAAAATGTTTGCCATACTAGGTGATTGGAACATAGATATGATGGCTGAAAATACAACAAGAAAATGTAATTAATTGCTGTACTCTTACACCTGCTCAAATATTATAACCTTGCCAACACTAGTCACATCACATTGTGCCACCTTGGTGGACGTCTGTATCACTAATATACATGTTCCCTCTGTGACTGCCGATGTCATGTCCTCTGACATAAGCGGTCATCTTCAAATATCTTGTTTTCTGCCTTGTTCCGAGAAATACAAGCAAAATGCTTCCGCATATTCCTGCCGCCTCATTGATACAACGATGCGAGCCCATTTTCGCTCTCTTATCCATGAAAATAACTGGGAACTGTGACCCAAATGAGGCATACCTGGCGATCGCATCGGGGAAGTCGGTGCTAGCGTTGCCGAGGCGTTCCCCACCGTTGTCGGGTTCCGGGAGGGCTAGACGACGCTGGTGTTTGGCCTCAAGATCGCGCTCTCTCTACTCAGAGGTCCGCGGCTCTTCGCTGACGTTTCGCCTGGGCTTCGGAAGCCCTCACAGTAGAATCGGCTCGTCGGTGACGAGCCCTTTCCAGAGCGCGTTCATTCTCGATGCATTTCCATAAAATTGCCTCAAAATAAACCTATCCCTTGCGCAAGACAATGAATGATTCATACACCTTTAAGCAATGGCTCATACCCCGTAAACGCGGCCTCCCCATTACGACGACAGAAGAGAAGTGAAATAGTACGCTGGAATGATTAGCGGCAATGCCGACAGGTGTGGAAGCAGACGACGATGACAAACGCGGCAGCAGTGGCACGAGCGCGTGCTGACCACCTGTGCATCTCTGAGAGCAGCTGGTTTTTTTTTTTTTTTTTAGCGTTACATCGCCGACGCAGGCTAGCGTATACAAGCTTCGCTTGAAAAATATTGCTTCCGATTTCTTCCTAATGTTTGTTCAGAATATCCCTCAAGCTGTAACTTCTAGTACGCTGAAAATTTTGCTTGTCATCTCCAGTAACGACGTTCGAAAGGCAGATAAAGTGCACCATACACTTGGCGTGTTTGGTGCACACTATCTGCAGACAGTATGGCGCTGAGACAGTGTTGCTTATGCTCTTTTCAACGCCAGTGGTCCGCGAGTTTCGCGGCGCTGGTTTTGCGCCGCCACCTTCGAGAGATGGTGCCACGCTGCGAGACCAGACCGGCAGCGCCGCCAGCGCCGGCACGCCACGGGTGGTTGTTTGGCCGAGACGAGGTTCAGTTCAAAACAGGTTCATTAGCGCTCAGTAAGCTTTCAGGCCTGCGTCGCGGCCCCAATCTGCTTTGCCGACAGCCATTTCATGCTTACATATACTCTCGATTACGGGAGAGGCGGCATTTATTCATTTATGGATTTCTGATGCTGCTGATTGCTGGATTGCGAGCCATTGCTGATGATGATAGTTTCTGCGAATAGACACGGACGTTCAGGCCAGACATAGATAAGCTTCGCTTGTAAAAATGACGCTTGCTGCCTGTAATTAAGCGTTGGCCGAATACATTTAGCCGGAAACTTCGTACTCTATACTGAAACTCGGCAAGAAGTTTTTTTTTCTGGTATGTGGCTTGTAGGCAACACTCGTCAATAAAGTGTTAAGTCCGGTGTCTTGCGCTGTTACTCGATTTTTATGTTACGGTATGATTATGAGGCGTGCCGTAGTTGGGGACTCAGGATTAATTTTGGCCACCTGGGCTTCTTTAACGTGCACCGAATGCACGGTGTGAGAGTGTTTTATGCATTTCGCGACCATCGAAATGCCGTCGTCGTGGAAGGAATAGAGCCCGCGTTCTCGTGGCACAACGCCATAGCCGCTAAGACACCGACGTGGGTAACACTGGTTGACATTGAAGCTGCACTGATGGCAGGTGCATAGTAAGACCGCCATCGCGCGGTTAGATAAATACTTTTGTGTAGCGAGAGCTATATTGGCCGTGTTCTCGCCGTTTGGCTGTGACCGGTGGCCGCACCGCGGGCTGAGCCATAGCAACCGCCGCAGCTGGCAGCGCCACTCGCCGAGCCATCTGGCATGACGTCAGAGGAGCAGCCGGTGAAACCACGTTGTAGAAACTTCTTCCTCGCTTCTAAACTTCTAAAGGTCCCTGGTTCGATCCCGGGTTTCGGCACCAGAAAATGTAAAACAAAGGAGTGTTCGCAATGAAAGGGCGGGAAGGGGAAGTTTATTGCCCGAAGGACCGTAACAACGCGTCCATACTGGCCGTTCGAATCAGCCCAGAAGCACCAGATCACGATCGAGCCGCTCGCGCTGAGCGCGCTAGTCGCCGTCGTCGTCCTCTTCCTCTAAGCTTTAACACATGTTGCAACAACAGAGGAGGATCCGGCATTGCATCGTATATATAGAAGGGACGGCTCGGTGGGATTCGTAGGCAGATATGGAAAGTGAGTCGGAGAGACTGAAAGAAGCCAGGCTTCGTCGTCGGAACAACACCAAGAGGAGGCGGCGAGCCCAGGAGACGGAGGAAGAACGAGCCGCACGCCCCGAGAAGCGTCGTAAGGGCCCATACGCGCTCAATCCGCACGCCCGCTCCGCAAGCATGCGGACCGGGGCGGAAGCCTGTCCCATCGTCTGGACGGGCGGACGCAACTTTGCCATCCGCATGCCTGCTCGTCTCTCATTGGCTGGTACGAGGCGGACGGCGTAGGACGTCATCACGGCAAACATGGCGCTTGCTCGAAGCGAAGCGAAGCGGTGGCGCGAGGCCTAGGCTACAGCCGCGTCAGAAACAGTCTATTTTGCTCGTTCTTGTGATTCTTACTAGAGTCATCCCGCCCCCACGAAGATAGTCGTTGAAGGCAGCAAGCCGGTGTACCCTCCCAGGCTTCATCAGTGCGAGCGATCGCCGACAGAATCAGACGGAGCGGAGGAAGTGTGTTGTGTTTGCGCGAGCGTCGGAAGAAATATTTCAAGCCGTCGACTTCGTGATTTCTTGTGCCATGCTTCGCGTGTGAATTGCAAACGAGAAGGCCATCACATACCCGTGTATTCGGAGTATACAACACATATTCAGGGCGTGGCGAAGTGAAAAGTGTCCGATCGGCGTACCCAGCGTACGCGACTTGTATGTGTTCCGTGTATGCAGTTTGTTGCCGCGAAGTGGTGAACGCCAGTCCTTTACAACCTTCAGAAGTGATGACAAGATCAGTAGCGATAAGATTTGTTTCCTCGTTATCGCTGTCATTCCTCGTGTGCTATACTGCGTGAGCCGTTTTGCCGCCGGCGATGCGCCGTGGTGACCGCGACGTTCGAGCCGGTTCGAGCTCTGTTGTTGCTGTTACGAAGTGTTCGCAAGCTACAAATCGGGATATATATGTGTCGCAGTGGTACTAGGCGTAAATGTGCTCGTTTTATGTGATGTGCGTATGCTAAGAAGTGAACTGTGCATAAGTGTTGCCGATCGCGTTTTCTTACGTAGTACCCCGAGAGAGAAGCCCTATCACACCGACCTTTCTGCTTCGTACATGTGTCGTTTGTTGCAAAAGTTGTTACGGCACTTTTGAAGATGCTTCTATCGGTGAGGGTAATATAGGGAACATCATAATAGTTACATACGTCAAGACATACTGTGCTGTCCTGAAATGTGGATGCGCCTGAGCACTAATGCTGTGAATGCAAATTTCTAGCAGCCTTGATTTGTATCATGTAGGCAGTGTTGTGAATATCAGGAATTTCTAGATTGCACGAAGGAAATAGCTTTATATATTGTGATGCAAGTGGCTTGCATACCCAAGAATGCTAACTACTTGGTTTTTGCTGGTGACTAAGCGGAGTCTGTGAAGAAACCAGTGGTATTGTAGATGAATATGGTATGAATGAGTACTGGATACTTCCTTATGATTAAGTACAAATTTACGTTCCCTGACAAAAAACAATATGCATGTAAAAAAAATAAGACAACACAGGTATGGTGATATATTCTGCTAGCAGCCAGCAGAATTGTATGCAAGAAATTTTGCCCAGAGTTCTTCCTCACTGGCTTGCTATGGTCACGTTAGTAATGCAGGCAGAATAAGCTAAACGAAAGTTTGCCGTTACTGTGTGCATCCACCTTATTTCGTTCTCTGGTTCGTGTCACCTGTTTTGGCACAAGCTTTCAGTTTAATGCAAACATTATTTATCACAGGGACCAGCATTATCTGACTAGGAAGTGCTATATTTTTTATCCTGTTGTTCGTTCTGCCCACAGTCATTACCAAACAATGTGTGTTAAACTGACTTGAGCCTGCAAAGTATGTCCATTAGGTGTTTTTCCAGTGCATTTTCATCTAGCTGTAAGTGTACTGCTACCTATTATTCGTGGATGTAGGATGTTGGACACTATGAGTGGCCATCTCGGTGATCTTTATTTTGCACAGGCCATGCTTCCACTCATTAACTGAACATTCTTCAGCTGCGCTGCCAGACTATGGAAAGAGGTGCCTCACCTCATCATTCTTAAGCATTTTCATGGCCACAGTGCATTGCACCTGAGAATTAAGCTGCTATCACAATAAAAAGGGTGCCTATTGGCTGTCATGAGAATATTCTAAACAGAAATTTCACAATTATGTCGGCACTAGATATGTGATTGAAGAGAGCCAATGAGAATGAATTGGTGGCAAAATTTTCCAAGTGACTCTGCCGATATCTGCTGATATTTGCTCCCTATGTTATATTAGCCGCAATGTTTTGGTCAGTGTGCTGCATTTCTTTTGCACAAGTTTATTACCCAGGCAGATAAGATATTGTCAAACCATCAATTTTAGTCATACACATGGACATTTCTTTATTTTGTCATATTTTGGAAATGGTAGCCAAGCCTAGCATATATTAGCAACATCAGCTTAACGTATGCATGCAGTTGAGTTGCTGCATGTGAGAAGTCATTGCGAAACTAATAGTGATTAATCCAGTAAAAAAACTTATTCGTATTTACGTATTGATTGTGTAAATTGTGCTGTTCATTTTATGCACACAGTAACACGTAAACACAAATTGTATGCGTACATTGCGTTTACATGCATGCGTGTGACACATAAAACAGCACAACTTCTAATATCAAGACATGTCACTACAACTTGACCCCATGAAAGATGCTCTATATGGTACTCAGCTGGTTTTATTTAAATTTTATCACGTGATGCGGTTACCTTTCTTACCTGTATGTAAACCAGTTTATGAACTGTATCTGCTGCATGTGAGAATGCATATTTTTGGCCAATGACAGTACCTGAGGCAGCAGCTTTTTATTTATCCTTTGCCATCACTTATTAGAGGGGTCTTGTTGATTATGCCATATAAACAACTCGTATAAAGTTCTGTGTTTAGTATACCAGCACTGAAATATTGAACACAGCTGCACTACTTTGCACACTAGTGAGATAATTCCACTGATCATCTTTCTGTCACATGTTGTTCTTCAATCATAAATTGTGACTGCATTTGGTGTCATGACTTCTAGGCTCATTTTCACTTGGGCCTTTCGATGAAGTGAAATCTATCCAACAGTGAATTTGTTGCTTTCAGTGAAAGTTGCTTTCAGTGTACTGAAAAGCCACAGCTTTGATTTGTCAAGTTATTTTACTGCACAAACACACAGCGCTGCAATAAAGTCTGTACAATGGTGAGCAATGCAGCAAGCAATGAAAGATTACTTGTGATGTGCAGATTTGAATAGTACATGTGAATGCATACCCAATTCACCAGTATTGTTTTCTTCTGGAACGATTTTATGTTTTGTACAGAGGCTGAGCCACTGTGGCCTCCTGACTACAAATTTCAGTGATCTCTTTCACGGTGTTCATGGGGGTACCATTCGTTTGGCTACTTGAATAGTGAATAGATAGATAATGGAGCGCACCAATCTTGCACTTTTAGGCAGAACACGTCACGCATTATTCACAAAGCTGAACCAAAATAACTATTCGTTGGTTTGTTATGAAACTAAAAATTGGCAATAACTGTTTCCTCACTTTTTGTGCGGGCCTGTCTTCCACCATATCATTGTCATGTGCATGTTAAATTGCTTCAATTCATTGTCATGTGCATGTTAAAGCAGCTACTAATTAAGAAAGACAAAAACAAAACCACTTACTACGTCAGATACCTTTTCACACCACGAGCGATCACTGAGCTCAATGCGAAGCTAAGTCATTTAATAATCTTGGTTTGCTGTCAAATAAAATACAGGTACTGGCCAACTGTTTGTTATGGTATGCATTTTTTTTCATTTTCCTAAAATCTGGCTGTGCATCAGCTAGCTAGGTTGTTGCTACATAAATACATAGACAACGCGTAGCCCATGCCCAACTCACTAAAATAACCTGAGTAGAGCTTACAATAGTTCACTTATCATGTGCATCCTGTGTGAACTTATTTTTCATATATAGAGTGATCGAAATAGAACATGCATGTATGATGCTGACAGTATCAAACAGCCTCAAGTCGATTATCTTTGTCTGCTGCCATGGCTGAGAGAGGGAGCATGCCTATCATGGTACTGCTTAATTTTTGTGCACTTTGGTAATGTGTTTTACACTGTGTAAATGCTGAATTAGTGTAAGTGCAGTATAATAGGTAATGAAAAGGCGGATGAGTTAGCCCGCAAAGAACATGATCACATAAAATTTATAAAAGTGTTTTTCACTAAAAGTGAGGCTTCAGCTTTGGCGAGCCGATATGTACTTAATGAACGGCATAGAAGATGGTCTTCAACTTCAGGTAATTGCAAGTTTTTGTTCTACATCAACACAGAACTCCAATCAAGGCTACCACAATGTCTACCACGGCATCTGGAGACCTTGTTTCACCGGCTTCAACTGAATGTAGCATACATGAACAATCTTTTTAGGGGCGAAGCTCCTTATAGCGGCACCCGTTCCGTCCCCGTCGTCGTAGTAGTAGTGTGTAACCAGTCTGAGAAAAATGAGAAAAAAAATTCCGAAGTTGTGTCCGTAGCGCGGAATCGAACCAGGGACCCCTCGCTTCCGAGCGCGCGGCGTTAGCCCACTACGCCACGAAGCGGACATGGACACACGCACCACGATGGCAATAAATACCCAACATTAACGAAAGGCCGCGTTTCTAGCGCGTTTCTAACGCGTTTGTGCTAGCGCGTTACGGCCCGTGTAAGAAACTGGTGTAAGACGCTGTGGCCTCTCCGCCTTACCTTCAACGCGTTTCGAACGCGCTGCCCAAAGCGGTGGCAAGTCAAGTTCAAGTCGAGGAGCGTTTATGAATACGGGGGGTATACTCTCTCAGCAGTCATGTGATGGCGTTGGCAAACGCGGTGCACGTTCCGGCATGTGTAAATGGCTGCGTAAGATGCTGTGGCCGCTCCCCCTTACTAGAGAGTACTGCACGTTTCTAACGCGTTTGTGCTAGCGTCCCCTTATGCGGGAGATCCGATGATTCCCTCCGGAGCTTCGCCCACTCATCATCATTCACCCCGTGGATATGCTGTGATTTTTTTTTTTTGCAATGGCCAGTCCACAAACCCATGTTGTGACAACTACATGTGGCACCGTGCAATCCCTAGAGCACATCTTGCTGGAGTGCCCAGCTTAAAGAGGCGAGCGACATCGATATAAAATGAACATGGAAAAGATCGACCAAGGCCCATTGACATGGGTGTTGAGTTCCTGGTTTTCCCCATCAAAACAGCACTAAGCCCTGGACTTATTGCTTTAATATATTGAGGTTTGCTGTCTATACTAAGACTCATGCGCATCGTCTCATCAGGAGTGTGATCTTATTTTCTTTTGCATTGGCCGTCTACCTTCATCACCTCGAACACTTACTCTACTGCTAACATGACACGAGCTGCATGTTTTTTGTTTTTTTTGTTTTTCTTCTGCTTACCCTTTTCTAGGGCCTTACTTCTTCGTCCCATTCGCTGCAGAGTAGCATGTAGGCAAAAATATGCTTGATGAACACTCTGAATTTTCAATAAAGAGCTTTCTCTCTCTCTCTAAGTAGTAAAGGGGCAACAGATTGGCCACCCAGGCTGACAAGAAAGAATGTAATTATGTGATTTCACTCGAAATAAGTTGTCTTATCAGCAATATAAATTATTATTAGCTTTAAAATAAATATTCTGCTTGAAAACATCTCATGAGTATGTGTCTGCATAAGGTGACCACTATACGTACAGTCTGTTTCACACTTAAGGGAAAACTTAGAGCGCCCGTTTTCCCCCTAAGTGTGAAACAGACTACATATTGCTTTTATGCCTGTCGTAATGAATTGTACACTTGCTGCTTAACCTTCAATTCCTTGCTGCGTCAAGTTAAGCACTTATGCACAACCTTTTTACACACTGTGAGAACTTCATCCATGACTAAGCCCATCTAAGGTTTTATTTTGTTTGGAAAGCTTACAAGCAGCAAGTATTCAATTTCTGAGAGGCACGTTTTATGCCGCGCTTCGTCTTCGGTGGTTTTATATATGCAAAAAAAAAAAGAAAGGAAGAAAAAGGCATTTCATGCATCCAAGGGCTTTTTAAGCACTCTTAAAATTGGCAGAGTGAAAAAAAAGCATGAAAAAGCAAATGCAAGCATTTGCTTGCACAGTCGTAAAACTGTATGACGAAACTGATTCTTTATTGGGCGAACCTGTGCCCACAAACGCAAGTATTTACACTCGAAGCACAACGAGTGGTTCGAAGCATAGCGGCGAACACACTCTGCGATCGTCGAAAATCTGATCAGCGGCGAAACGCGTCGGCTTTTACGCATGAGTCATCGAAGGTTCCACATTATTCCCTGGTGCCCGCTTGTCTTCCAGGAAGTTCTAGACAATTCGCGTCTGTCATGCAATCACATTACGTAAGCGTCGGTGACAACAGACAACGGATAGAAGCATCGATAACGTTCAAGAAACTTCGGAAACATGCAGGCGCGTCCTGCGCTTAGCTATAACGTTTAACATTTGGTAGTCGGTGAAAAGCGGTCACCGGTGAAAGATAAACACGTACACGTGTCAATATCAGCAAGGTGTACTCGGAGCCTCAGACGCGTGCTGAATAGTAAAGAGGGGTGTCGTGTCGACTACGCAGCTGTATTCCGCGACAGTTGTGCGTGTGTTCTGTTTTCTTGCAAACTGTCACTAGCACTACAGAAACAGCGCCATCGCACCGAACACGGGGATTTTGGTCGAATCGCTCGGCGATACTAGCGCTTTCGCGTAACGTAGAACGCGTCACGTTGGATGATTCTAGAGGTTTTGCTCAACTAGCCAAGGCAGCGTGCACTGAAAGTGATAGTGCGAGAATACGTCCCATGTTGCGACACGATGCGATTGCAAATACATATTTAAAAGGTGGCGCAGATAGGATGATTGTGTGGTGTTTCGAACAACGATGACAGCGCCAATGCAACACATGCGGATGCAGAACAGAATGTACAGCCTAAAGTCGCGTTTTCACTGTGACGCGGAAAGTTGAAGTCGCATCTGCAAAAATATGCCAGTGTCGTCTGCTATCAAAGGTAGTTGCCAACCTTGAACACTTTGCTCCGCCGAATGGTTGCCAGCTGTCAACAGACCGCGTCGTCCAATCGAAGTGCGCGTGCAATCCGCTCGTGCGGATGCAGCGAACGACGACTTTTTCGACACGATCCGCCTTTTGGCCTTCCGCCCTGGTCCGCAAGAGGGCGGAGGCATGCGGATTGAGCGCGTATGGGCCCTAAGTACGAAGCGGCCAGGCGAGTCGATTCAGATGAGGATAGCACCCGAAACGTGTTCAATTCACTGGACGACAACCCCTTATCGACCATCGGGCCATCTTTGTGGAAATTGAGAAATAACAAGATGAAGACTTTCAAATTTCAAAATAAATGCGTTACACTACAAAAATGTCTAGTCTTTATTGTAACCATAACTTAACTAGAGGTAACAACCAAACCTAAACACTTAGACGTACTAAACTAAACGATAAAGATGCAAGAGTAGAGAGAACCAAGCTAAACAATAAGATTAACCGCAACTCTCGCTACACACACCCAGGCATAACTGAGTTAAGCCACGGCTAATTTTTTCAGTTAATTTTTCTTGTGCGCACGGGCATGTGCTCCAAGTGAACAGGGTGACTTTCATTTGTCTTGTTTTCTTTGACACGTTTCAGTGTTCTTTCAAATAATCGGGGTTCTGTACCTATAACAATCACTTCAAAGTAAACAACAGCATTTGCAAATTGGCTCTCATCCTCTAGTTGTCTTGTTACTGTGTCTCCATTATATGTCCCCGGTTTATAAACGAAATGACTTCAGATCAAGTCAATTTACGCAAGGCTTTCGTAATGGGAGATCACTGCGAGCTGCAGGATAAAGGCAGCTATATGTATGTGACTGTGGTGTAGAAAAGATGTTAACGGGGTGATAAATATTTGTTCAAGGAGCAAAGCCTATATTGTCGCTGCATGGGCTTTCGTTTGTGGAATGATGAACGCTTCTATGTACTTACGGCAAAGCCGTAGTCGACCAACAAGTTGGCCACATAGTGCGTGAACCGGAACAGGCGCTCGTCGTCCCGAAACACCTTGGTAAAGTTGGCGCCGTCCTCAGGTTCTCCCCCCAGAGTCAGGTAGACGGGGATACCGTGTCTGCGGTGCTTGATTAGGGGCTGCGCACCCGCTGGCTGCGCCAGAAAATATGCCACGAATGCCTCATCCATCTCGGGGCGCCTCCACTGGACGCGGTCGTAGAGCACGGCCACAGAGGAGTAGATGACGGAGGAGCAGAAGTCGAACGGCATGTGCCCCGGAAAGTAGACGGCCCCCGCCGTACGGTAGTATCTGCGACAGTAGGCCCGTCAGGTCAAACACTAACCAGAACTGCACGCATTCTAAAAGTTAACGTGCATAGTGACATGTGTACCCGTTTATCTTTCTCGGGTGACCACTCGTCACCGGTTAACACATGTGAAACGTTATCGCTCAGCGCACGACGCGCCTGCATGAGCGGAAGTCTCTCGAATGTTATTTATTTATTTAGTACATACAGCAGACCTTTCGGTCCAAGCAAAGGGGAAAACAAAAGAGAACGAATTAGGAACAAGCAAGTACAAATTTATATGATTTTGAGTCACACCGTGTCTGTAAACTGTCGTTCCAGTCTGATATTGTTCGGGAAAAAAGAAAATTTACACGTATCAGTTCGAGCATAATATGGTGTTAGTGAGTCCAGATGATGCTGTCTTGTGTGCCGTGTTATTGCAGGCGTTATGCAAGTCGATGGTTTCATTTAAAGCCTGTTGTTGAAAAGGAGGAAAGGAATACAATCCTTGGCTGCTTTCGGCGTGATTCAAGAGTGGGTATGGAATTTTCTGTCATAATTTTAGAGGGAGAGTCCAGTCTTGCGAATTTATTAAACATAAAACTAACTGCCTTTCTTTGTATTTTTTCAAGACGCACGATATTTGACTTAGTGTAAGAATTTCATGATAGGCATGCATACTCTAACGTTGGTCTAATAAATGAAAAATAACACATTAATGTTACATTTGGAGGGGCATTTTTCAGTTTGTGTCTTAGGAAACAGAGCATGTGGAAAACACAACAAACATCATTAATGTGCATGTGCATTTCATTATGGTGCATCTATAGTTTTCTGTTGTCTCCGGATCTTGTGTAATCTGACTGCATGAGCGACGCGGAATGTGTAGTACTTGCTGGAAGACACGCGGGCACCAGCGATTACGCTGGAATCTTCGACGAGTCATGTATAAAGCCCGACGCGTTTATTGACATCAGATTTGGATAATCGCCGCTATCGTTGTGCTCCGAGTGTAACTTGCTTTTGTGGGCACAGATTCGCCCAATAAGAACATACGTTGTTTCGTGATTCACAGCACTGCAATACTGGTAGATTCCGAAAGGCACGAAGTTCAACTCGTAGAGGCCGTCCGGCTTGATGAAGGTGGTCTTCTCGCGATCCTTCTGATCAACTTCTATTTGTCAGTATAGTCATGCTTGAGATCCATCGACTAGAAATACTTAGAGTTGCAGAGCTTGTCCAAGGCGTCGGCTATGCGTGGGAGCGGGTATACACCCTTCTTCTTTCAACCGACGATGATCCACGGAGAAAAGCAGGGTTCCGTCATTTTACAACGAAGCTGTGTACGACTTGGATCCCGGGATTTTATTGTCTGCATCAGCAGAACAGTCGACAGAAAACCATTCCGCGAATTGAAGCGTTAAGCGCTACCTCCATTGGAATCACGCATTCACGACACACCCCAGTATTCGTTTCAAGGAAGAAAAGCACGGAACAAGTGTGATAACCACATCAGCACATTATTAGTGCGATATCAATATATGGACACTCCAGGCGCATTTCTGTCGTTGCCGTCGTCGTCGCCCTGAGATTCCGCATAAAGTTCACGGGCGATGAAATCGTCGCCGCGCGCCGTACGCTGCATGTGCGAGTGAAAGCATGTGACGGTGAGCCGGCAATCACGGCTCGTGCACGCAAGGGCGGGAGCGTTCTGCGCCGCGAGCGCTGTATCTTGAAAGCCATCTGCGACGGGGGCAGAGTCAGCCCTCCCTGTGTTTTTGCGGCTAAGGTCGCGTTGATGTGAGCGCCGGCACCAAACTCAATTCGCTCGCAGCTGCAGCCGCGCTGACTCACTCCAGCTTTTTGACAGCAAGTTTCCGGGCTCATCGAGGGAGCTGCGCTCATGTTTGCTTGTGCGCGCGTGACACCATGCTTGTTATTTTGCAGTCTTTACCTATACATTAATTTGCTATCGCAATCGATCCTCCGCCTCTCGGGCGAAACTGTGACATTGAACAGCGAAGCTATTTAAGCCAGCCGTAATTTGTGATTTGTAATAAGAAACAAAAGGAAATAAACTTTCTTGCCGAAGCGGGATGCGAGCCAGCGTACTCCCGGTCCCAAGGCGAGCGTCGTAACCACTAGGTTATACAGCCACGCTTGCAGAATAAGCATTTATGCGAACCATATGATTGAGTTCGAGGGTCGTCGTCTTCGTCCACAGCTGGCGCGTTCGCACGCTCGTGCACTGCGAGGTGAAGCGGTTTTTCGCGCTATGAGAGCGAGAGAGAGAGACACATTCACGGCGTGGGTCTGCTGGAATGCGTTGTCGACAGTGCAACGCGCAGTGACGGCCGTAAGTCGGAGACGCGCGACCAAAAATCATCATGAGTAATAAGATGAAAAGTTCCAGAGCACTTCCGGAAAATGCTACGCTAGGTTCGCCCACTTTCGCTGTGTCAAGCGTTGCGCGGCCGAGTGCAAGGCTAAGCGTTTATTATTATTATTATTATTATTATTATTATTATTATTATTATTATTATTATTATTATTATTATTATTATTATTTGGGACTTTACAGTGTTTTCGATGTCTAGTGCTGTTTACTTTTCAATGCAGTTGCCTTCTCTGCTAATGTAGGTCCTAATGTTTTCTCCACAATATTTGTGACTTATCTTGTACGTTACCTATGTTTTTCAATCTTTTATTACTTTCGTGCTTTCTTTTGTCTTTAGCACCATGTATAAGTATAAGTGCCTGCGCGCCTGTGACCCCCGCCTAGAGCACTGCACGTGCTCGGGCTTAAACGAAAGCCCGGCCGGGTCGGGCCGGGTAGGGCAGTTTTTTCACGGGCTTGGGCCGGGCTCGGGCACGGCATGTGCTTTTTGACCCAGGACTGGGCCGGGCTCGGGTATTTTGACGCGGGCCCGGGCCGGGCTCAGACTTTCTGGTGGTGTGCATGTAACGTGCAGCGAGTTATCCTCGCGCGTCTCGACTCTGAAAAACCTGTTGCCCCGGCGCAGCTGGAAGCTAGCAGTGATACTCCTGTGTACTTCCATTTTCTTCTTCCGTCGTATTTTGCACTGTTTGCACAGAATGTCCAGAAAGACCGAAGTCGCCTCAAACCAAAGGGTGCCATTGTATTCCTTACCTAAATCAATGTAATTAATGCTTTCAGTGCGGTGTAAGCGCGTTCGCGACTTGCTGATTCTTCAAAGGCGAATTGGTAAAACGATGACTAGTAAGATAAGATAATTCGTCATGCGGCTGAAATATGGCACTGCGTCCATCCATTATTGCACGCATGTTCACAACCGGCCGCTTAGCAGCAACGCTTTATTTATTTATTATTTATTCAAAATACCTTACAGGCCCATTGAAGGGCATTGAGTAAGGGGGGCAACAGTAATTACATGTTAAAAAAAAGATACAAAAAATAAATAAAAACAACGATACAGACGAAAAAAAAGGCAACAATACAAATATTACAAAAAGCAATGAACAACATCTTTATACAATATTAATACGCCACGAATTCAAGTTATCACGGAATGTTTCACGATTAGAGATGGATGCAATGTGATCCGGAAGACTATTCCAATGTGCAATAGCTCGAGGTAATGGTGATGAGTTAAATGTCTTCGTTATACCATGAATGCGTGCAAAACTAAGTGCATTGTGAATGCGTCGAGATGTGCGCATACGTGCATGAAGCGGCAAACAGCGAAATGTATTACTATAGATGTACCTGTGAAAAAGACATAAAAGAGCGATGACACGGCGCTCTTCCAATGACTGAAATGTAAGGTCTTGCTTTATTCGTGTAACACTTGAATGATAGTCGTAGTTGCCAGATATGAATCTGGCTGCCCTATTTTGAACACCTTCCAACATACGGATACCATGGAGGAACGAGAAGCTGCACCATGGAGGAACGAGAAACTTTCTGTCTCCATTTACTCCATCCATGCGCTGCGCTCACGACCGGTCGTGGCTGCGCTTCGGCTAGAGTGTACTAGAATACGGTTGAGTGGGACGAGCGGCTGGGGCGGCCCACGCTTTGCAGTGAGGTGACCGACGTGCAAAAACACTGTGGCGGCGCTGCGATTGAAGTGGACTAGGCCACATCAAGGTCGCGCCGTTGGAAACTGCTGGCGATATTGCTCGGCAGGGTCATTCTTACTACTTATCGCGCTGGTATTTGCGTTCAGATCGCTCAAATGGTGCTCATAATTGCCTATGACATGTATTTATGCCTTAAGAATAAATTCCTATCATTCTCTTCTTTATTTTATTTTTTAATGCCGCTCGGTGGTGTTTTTCGGTCTCGGGCCGGGTTCGGGCCGATTTCGAGCCGGGCTCGGGCCTAAGTAAAGGGGTGGCGGGCTGGGCTGGGCGGGTAACATGGATTATTTCCGGGCCCGGGTCTCACCATAAAAGTTTTGGTCGGGCTCGGGAGGGCAGCCCAACGTAAAGACGAGCCCGGGCCGGCCCCGGGCTGAAAAAATCGGCCCATGCAGTGCTCTACCCCCTCAATGTAATACCCTCGTAATGAGGGCTTTTGGGGGTATCTTGAATAACAATAATAAGAATAAGAGGCGCCTTCGAACAATCGATAAGGCGCCTTCGAACAATGCCAAGAAAGTAGCGTTCGCCGCACGCGTTTCCGAGGAAAGATTACGGTTGCATTAGTTGTAGTTGCCGGGAAGCGGTAACTGTAGCATACGAAGCAGCAAGTGACACACTACACTTTTATATGTAAAATAAGAACCAGCCTAGCAAGTGATTTCAATTGCGTTGTGATAGCGCGCTATGGGAAGGACACGCATAGTTAGGACTGCCGCAGAGCAGCGTGAACACGATGAGCGGCGACGGGAACAACAACGTCCCGATATCGGGACTCGCAGGCCCGATATCATGTCAAATAGCTGTCAGTTGGACGTGTTGGTAAATGCTCGTGATGGGAAAAGCGGAGCAAGAACACAGGACAAACCGCTTCTGTGTTCTTGATAAGTCTCTAAGTGCTTTCTCGTCTGTTCTTCATAAGTCTTCGTTTTAGTAGCGCTTTTCCCCCATGAACTATATCGTCTATAGAGTAACTTTAGCTACAAATCTCTCTAAAGTAGCAACGGAAAACCTCAATGTATACCACAGCGCTCACAAAGCAGTTATCAGTATCATTTCAGAGAAATAATATTTTCTTACAGAGCATTTATTTGCCGTGCTGTCAATCATTTCATGTAGTGCACTGCTCAATCGTTCAAGGCTACGTCACATTAATCTATCGGATCAGGTGAAGCTTCGCTGGCCAACCACGTGGATTGGAACCCAATTTTTCGTTCACCAAGACTACAGGAGACTACTACGGGTTCTTTGAAGGCTGGATCATTTCGCGTGCAGCTTTTCATCGGCTTGTTGCTTTATGGCTTCTCGCTCTCGTGTCGAAACTCGATACGGGCTCTGACGGAGTAACCTAGCGCATTCTTCGGTTATTACGCGATGCTTAGGAACTGTTGTTTGCCGAATGCTCTATAACATCGAAAAGAAAACTTTGTATTGTCGGAGAAGACTTTTGAGCTGTTACTGCTTACTCATGGGGAGACTCAGACTGATGTTGAAGACTGGTATTGAAACTATGGCCGTCGGGCTAAATGCAGCAAAGTCCTAGAGGACAAATGCATTGCTGGTTTCCATAATTTACTAGATATATATGCGATCGTCGTGCCCTTGATGAGGTGTGTGTACTCCTGGCTGAAGATTGCGAAGATTACTTTAGTTTTTCCTCCATGCAGTCGAGCCATTTTTCCTGCAACGCAAATTTCGCGGTTGCGCAAATTTCGGATGTTGCTCGCTCTCGACGACGCGACGCCTTCTACGTCTTCCGGTGTTTTGGTGCCGACGGAAATGATGATATACAGGAGCCCTCCACTACGGCGTGCCTCATAATCAGAACTGGTTTTGGCACGTAAAACCCCAGAAAGAAGAAGAAGAAGAAAAGATATACAGGAGCAAGGCGGGATTCTGACTTGATCTTAAAGCACACTCAATGTATTGTGACTGAGAGAGCTCTCCGGCGACATCACATGGTCTTTGGATAGCGTAATCAACTTGGACTTGAGGTCGATCATTATTTGAAGCATCGGGACGATGCTTCTTAAGAGGGGGGTGGGGGCATTGGCACTTGCACTTGTTTATCATTCTTGGATGACCACTCTTCACGGGTTAACAAAAGTTAAACGTTATCGCTCAGCGCCGGACACACCTGAACGTAGCGGAAGTTTCTCGAATGATATCTATAGTTCTATCCGTTTTCTGTTGTCACCGGGCCTTGTGTAATCTCACTGCATGCGCAAGGTGAATTGTGTAGAACTTGGTGGAATACACGCGGGCACCAGCGGTTATGCCGTTTACTAGTCCTGTATAAAAACCGGCGCACTTGGCCCGCTGAACAGATTTCGACGATCGCCGACTGTGCTCGCCGCTATCACTGTGCTTCGCGTGTCACCTGCTTTTGTGAGGACAGGTTCGCCCAATAAAAGTTAGTCCGCCCGCCATTCGCGTTTGCGTTCCACTAAAAACACAAACATATGAAACCAATAATTGAGAAACGCTTCAATACAGCGTCGGGATTAACCCACTGCTAAACAACGGGGCCGCACGTTTCAGCTTCGCTGTTTAACGATCTGTACGAAGTGCCTGGGCGGTGTTTTTGTTTCTCTAAGTTTTGTTATGATGCGGAAATACATACGAAAGAGATTATAAGATTGTTTCTCCGAGAACTCATCGAATACTGTAGGCCATACTGGTGCCGTGTTTTATGCCGTGTTGGTCGTGTTACTTGGGCCAGTGTAAAAAACAAGAAAAGAAAAACTAGCGCCTGCTTCTGAACCAGCAGCGAAGAAGAAAAGAGTTAGGTTACAATAAAGAACCCCAGGTGGTCCACATTTCCGGAGTCCCCCACTACGGCGTGCCTCATAATCAGATCGTGGTTTTGGCACGTAAAATCCCATAATTGAATTTTTAGCGAAGAAGAAAGAAGCAAATGTCGTGGTTGCGGAAAGACTACATCCGAGGACGAAGAACAGGAACACCAGTGCACCCTCAAGTGCTGGGCGTGCAGCGGGCCCTACGTCACCGGGAATCGAACGGGCAAGCAACGCTACCAGATCCCATACATCATACGACGTCGACGACGAAGGCGCCGGCAAAGGGCGACGAAAGCACAGATGGACGGAGAATCCGACACCACCTTACACAAGCGACAGCTCGGCGGCCGCGCCAGCTGCGCGAAGCGGCTCCATTCTTCTCATTACCCGCCCTCAATCCAGAGGGCATTCATTCTCTTTCAAGGAGAAGTTCCAAGCCGAGACAAGCAGAGAGCTCCGACGATTCCAGATCGAGGTCCCGGTCCTGCTCCCAGCCCGCCAAGCGGACCATGTGGGCCGACAAGGTCATGGACGTGACGCAGCCTTCTCAAAAAGGAAAGAAGAACACAAAGGAATGAAAGGTGAGGCGCAGCCAGACATAGGGTCGATACCCGTATCCATTCGCTCGAGACAGAAAACAGGCAGCTTAGACGCAAGCTCGAAGAAGTTGAAAAGCTTTAAAGAGCATTAGAGAACAAATCACAAACCGCGACGAGGCTAGCACCAACAACCCTGGACCATTAGCCGGGCAGCTGTAATGTAAGGCACCCAAACCAGATCTAGACGAGGAGGACGAGATGACGGAGGCTTGTGAAACCCTACCTCCGCCTTCCCCGCCAAAAATGAGAGTAAATGGGAAAACACCTTGAGTAGGATGATGGAAATGCTTTCCGCCATAGAGTCGAGGGTAACGTTGCTAGAAAGACTTAGGGCTCAGTCTAATAATAGACAAACAGAACCGTCTTTAGCTACCCCAAACGCCGACGGAGGCTCTAAAGGATTCTGAAAGATCTACAGTGAGCAAGATGGCGAATACTATTAGCAGCACCGTCAAAATTTGGCAGTGGCACGGCGCCAGTTTACATAGGCGCAAGGCTCCATTAGGTGAACTCGTCGGATCGGTGGCGGATAAGCCATAAGTCATTTTATTACAAGAAACACTGGGGAAGAAAGACATCTCTATGTCGGGATACCGCACTATCGCATACAGAGGCGAAAAGGGAAGAAGCATAGCCACCCTAGTTTAGATGAGCGTCTCCTTCGCGGAGTACGGCGTACCGAAATAAAAGGTCGAGCTCGAAGCCCAGCTCATCGAGCCCAGTAGAACTAGCAACGCAAATGCCTTCATTTTAACGTATGCAGTTATCCTGCGGACAGGAAAAGAGATTTTAATACCTTATTGAGTGCCGCAATCAGGATAGCCAGAAACGCACCCCTTCTGACTGCGGGTAACTCCAAACACGGAATGGGGCTTTAACAGCAAGAAAGGCACTGACTTAGCCAGTTGTGCAACCGATTCTAGCCTCACACTCATCACGGATCCTAGGTTTCCCACCAGAAGGGGTAACTCGGTCAGTCGCGACACCACACCAGACCTCGCGTTCTTCCGCGGTATCGAGGGCACGTGGGATAATCTCCAGGAGGACTTGGGTAGCGACAAATACCTTCTCGAAATCGTGGTGCAGGTCAAACCTCCAGTCAGATACGAATACGCTGACTGGATTATTTCAGAAATATTTGAGATTAAACAGCCCCTTCAAGTGAATTTTTCAAAGACCTAATCGCAAACCTTAAACATGCTGTCAAGAGCGCATCTAAGGAAATCACAACACAACTCGAAAGCCCCAAAATGGACTCGCGGTTAGCGCACCTCCTGGAGGCTAAACACGCCTTCGCGGAGAGGTGGAGAACGCAGAAGCTAAATCGCCGCCTTCGAGTTAAGCTAACGTCATTCAACACAGAAATAGAGTAGTACTCCATGCAGCTGGCCCTACAGCAGTGGGACGAGACCTGCAACGAAATGGACGGTCGCATGAGAAGAGGCAGTAAGTGGAACTTGCTTAAAAGCCTCCTCAACGACAAACAGTCCAAGAGCACTCTCAATCTTGCTGTCGATAGGCTGATTCCTTAACCAAAAATTAAACAGGGCTCAGTCTTTCAGATTTAGGCTTGTACAGACTAGATCGTACCTCACCCTGAGATCGCTCAATTGGTTAGATTCCAACTTCCCGCAATCGTGCTCCAAATATGGGCATGAGTACTTCTTTTTCGATCACATGCTCTGGCTGTGCCCATTCAATGCAGGCTATGATCTTCATGACAAATCCAAGTAGGACGCATTTCTGCAAAGCACGGACTTTGCGCATCAACGACAGGCCGTCCAGAGGGCCGGTGACGTTGCCGAGAGCCACCTCCTCCCGGTTCCGTCATGGGTGCAGCCAGCAACTTGATTGGGGAGCAATCTTCTTCCTCAGGACCTTTGAATAAAGTTCTTGTCAACTGTCAACTGCTTCTGCCTCGTAACAATATTGTTGGTCTGCCAATTAAAGCTAAATTTTTGGCCCAGGGCTTGCGTTTTGTACTTGCATTTGAAAGCCAGCACCGCCGCGTTTCTTAGAATTGTGCTACTGATAAAAAGAACAAGAATTCATATTCACTTTTCAATCACAAAATCTCTGCATTTTGAGTATTTCAGTCGAGATTCACCTCCGTAGAAAGCCACAGTGGCCTCTCTATTTATTACTAGCTCGAGGAGAACTGCGGGAATGCTCTCCGGCCGTAACTACGCAAACCTCTGATTAATTTTTGGCCATTGGTATTTAGGGAATGTCGTGTTAGTAGGTTGTTCTGGATTTTTCAAAGTAGTTTTTGTTTTCCCGTCATTGGAGTCTATGCCGTTCTTATAGGCAGTAACGGAGATAAGTGCAAAACAGCAAGTCATAGGTGTCTTGGAATGAGTGAAAGTGCTTAGCCCTCCGGAATGTTCATGATGCGATAGAGTAGATTTCCCAACGAAGTCAGCTCAGAGACGCTATTGCTACCTGCTGACTGCTTTGACGTCTTAGGATCTAAAGTATTATCACTGTAAATAAACACTTAAACGACGCGCTTAGTGGCTTGGGAACAGTGGATGAGCTTCGCTCTCGATATGGTGCCGAACAGAATTTTTTCGGTGGCTTGACAGAGAGAACATCATCGGAGTTACTATACTTAGGCAAAAAGCGAAGTTTTCCATCAAGTATGTTAGCTGCCCACACAATGTTTTGAACGATTGCCAAAAATAAATTTTGATATGTGCGCTCTGTATCCCAATGTAAGTGCGATACTCAACACGTACATTTTGCCTTGAATCTGTTAAGGAAGTGGAAGGTAGCACGTGTGGTGCGAGGACGAAAAGCGTGCCTCAACTGCCAGATAAACAATTTTGTTTAATGTACTAGTGCGCCACCTACAGGATATGTAACTACAAGATATGTAAGCCTACAGGATATGTAACTACAAACACACTTGACAATGGTAACATATGTTCTTCAAATGTAACTCAATGCAAATAAAAATAAGAAATGACATTCATTTTGCTACGTCAAGATACTAACAGGGACAAAAACGAACCCTGGTTGTAAAGAGGAAACGAAGTGACACGGGGGAACTGGTTTATTGTAACATCAAAGCAATTTTTTTTAAAAAAAGAACACAACGACGCATTGCGGCAGCGTGAACTATGGTTATAACAGATCCTCTCAGATCGCGTTTCCACGTTCCTGCTCGCTATTTGTCTATTGGTGTACTCTGCGTGTGCATGCGTCCCCTGCATAAGTAATTTCAGCATTAGTAATCGTGACTGAAGGTGTGCTCTCGGATTTCCCTTGTCATATTTACTTCTTTAGCAGCGAGTGTCGTCTTGTCAAAGTTATAGGTGTGCATCTCCACGTTTTGCAATGTACCAGGGAAATCCGAGACCAGGCAAATCCCGCAAATGACTAGGGATATCCGAGAGGCTTTAGAAGAGAAGAAGAAAAATGCTGGCTTTCCAGTAATCGAGAGTAGATGAATGAAGAAAACTGAAGACGACGAAGAGGTTGAGAACGCGAGAGGCGAAGGCTCGCGCTAGCGCCATCTTGACCAGTTGGTTCTATATACCGCATCCGACGGACGTCTGTCTCTGTCTCCAACATATTTTATGGTGTCGTGAAACCCGGGCTGGCATCCTTAACCGACCATGGACCGACTACGCCGTCAGCGCGACGCCATTCGAAGCGCCGCTACCCGTGTCATCGCTGCCGCAACCAAAGAGCGCAATCATGAAACTGAACCGATGCATACCGACTTGCAAGTGCTACTGAACGAACTTGATGAGAAAGACCATGGCCTCGCTGAAATCAACGCCAGAATCAAAGAGCTAGTGGTCGACGACGGCGAATACGAAGCGGAATTCACCGAGGCCTTCGAATACCATGAGATGATCCGCCATGCCATCAGCCGGGTTCATTTCCGCATGAATTTTCGCGCCGCCATTGGATCACTACCGACTGCCGCCAGCCCTTTGGCATGACAGCAGGCAGCACACCCAGTCTGTACACCCGGTAAGCAGGCGAACGTCAGCGTAAACTCCAGATCACTGACACCGACACTTCGTGTACTGTAAGCTCTAGACCGAGGCCAGCGCAAAGGTCAGACCACCGACATCGCGCCTACAACAACCGAAGCTCCAGACCGACGTGGTGGTACCTCGTCAGCTCTTCCTCAACAACGACAAGGTGATCCCCGATACGGGTCCCCAGATCACGACCACAAGCGAAAACGAAACGCTGCTTGAAAAGCGACCCGAAAACGAAACGCGCAAGCTGTTCAGCCTCGAGCAAGGGGATAAATACAAAACGGCGAAGTGAAACGCCATCGTTCTTGCTCATGGCTCGACCACCACCGCAATGTGGAGACCGACCATCACCGGCAAATCAGATCTCGAAACCGTAGCCCCGAGACCAGCATATGCACAGCGTCAGCGACCCCATCATACGTGAAAGCACCGACGTCTCCCACCAGAGGGCTCACATTCATCGACCGACCGCGCTATTTCCCGTCAACTACACCGCAGAGTCCGCCACTGCCAGATGTGCCTAAAGACTTCAAGCTTGACAACTTCGTCCAAAAACGACAAAAAGTGTGCAACTCCACCGGTACTGACATGACCTACTGTGTACCAGCGGACGCACTCGTGGCACCTACATGAAGAGCAAGACGGACATGGACAACCTGCTGTTCATATGCAGGCCAAGGAGACAATGAAAGGAACTCCTCTGAACTCTCCTTTGGTCACGTGAAGTCTGGCCTTCGCTTTCATCCTGGTGGGACGCCAGCAGCAACCGCAACCGCCGGTGCTGCAGCAAGCTCGTCAGGTTGCTGCAGACTCAAAACGACGATTAGAGAGTATACTTGTTGCGCTGAGTAAAACATGCCCCGACCGCGACGAAAGCGCGCCCTAACGGCTTTTCTCCGTCAAAACTTCAGCAGCCCTCGTCGTAGTCCTCGCCGCGCGAGGTCCGTCCGTCGCTACCCTGGCCGACATGGCCAACTCGTTCAAGCGCTTCCTGACCATATTCGGCTACAAGCTGGACCGTAAGTGAGGCAACCTCAAGGGTCACGTCAAGAAGACCGACAAAGGCAGTGCGCCAGCCTGAAGCAGCGTTCGTTTTCCCATCGACAGACAGCCTGCGTCGCAGAAAAAAAAAAGGCTTCGGCAATTTGGACGACCGCAATGTCGTGCTCCTGGAGTAGCCAGCCTCCGGGGCCTACTGTGACTACTGGCAGGTAGTGGCAGGTCCACAGCCTTCCCTTTCGAAGATTCAAGTCCTTAATCGAAAACCCCGTTGCTGCCTTGTTCCTGGAAAACCTACCTCTCCTTTCATCGTTAAGCTCGAATTCCTTCCAAGAACCGCCCTTCTACCAAAAGACTTTGGACTGCACTCCCGTTATACTGAAGTCCTCCCAAGCCCCTGAATTCAGCCCGTTGTTCGCTAACCATGCTTCAACCTTACGCCCGCATCTGTCGACGTCTTTGTATCTGATTTCGCGCACCACAGTGTCTCTATGCATGACCTTCGACGACGTGTTCGGCATCGGGAACAGCTGCTTCGGAAGATTTGGAAGCAGTGGAAGAAGGAATACCCTCTGTTCCTGCGCACTGCTCACCACAGCAAACCTGTACTGTCATCGAATTTAAACCGTGACGATCTTGTCGTCGTTGAGGACTTTACCGTGCCGCCTCTGACATGGAAGACTGTCACAAAAGAGCGCGTAATCCAAGCGCGCGCCGCGTGTCACGCAAGCCAGCGAAAGAACACGCCGGCCCAGCGGCTACTTCAACAGAGGGGGAGAGCGCATACGCCTCAAACAGCAACGCGAACAACGGCGCCTATAGGCCTTTTCATCGGGCGAGGAGGAAAGGGCGCGCGTCGAGCCTTTCCTCCTCTCTGGCTAGTGCGAGCCGGCGCGGCGCGGCTTGAATGTGTTGCCGGTCGCGCGCTGCGGAACGATTCGGAGGTGGTTTAGCTAGTTCTGAGTGCATTTTACGGGATGTCAGTTCTTACTAGGTCGTCGAACAACCACTGTGTAGCCTTTAGGTGCAGCAGTAGCTACAGTATCTGTAAATTTCTCTTGGATGTGCAAAAATGCGACGCGCATCATCAGCCGCGGTGTGTGTATGTGTTGTGCACTATGTTGGATGCATCGGTTTTCACTCGACGAAGAGTTGTTGTAAAACATTTGCATCAGCCACCGGCATCGTTCTCACGCATTTTAAGTCTAGTAGACTTCAAATCACTATGCATGTCTACGTTAGCCTCCTGCAAGATGCCGAAGGCTTTGCTCAACACAGCGATCACTGCGGTTGGCAAACAAACATGATACAATTGCTTCGTGTTTAGATCGGCATTACATTTTCTGCCCTGTAAGGCACAATATACAAAGGGGGTCGCATAAAGAGAATCCAACAGCTATTTGTAAGGACACAATTTCCGTAACGTGGGTGAATGCGTCGTAAATGGCTGAACTTGAGAGACAGAAAAAAAAAACGTTCATATGTCCTCCTTTTGTGGCAAAATAAAACAGACCACGGGATAACGACGCAATAAGACTCCGCATGGTCGTGCCGCATGCTTGGACCCCTTGGACCATACGCTACATAGAACAAAAAGATCTATAACACAGCATTTAGTACTGCCTCGGGCGCTCGCACGGTCTGCAGCTGGTCGTTCGACCACTCGAAAAGTGTGATTCACACTGTACGGTATGCGGTTATTTTTAACCAAACTATTTTATTTGTAGGCGGAAACCTTGCCCAGCAAACAAGGCAGTCGTCCAATGTATCTACACATAACTTGAACGCTTGTCAATGTAAACAGCACAGCTTATTCTCCAGCAGAACGGTACCCACGGTGTTAGGATCGTCAAATGTTTCGTAGCTACTCGTTGCAGCTAAACCAGAGCTTAGAATTACAGTGCTGAGAATGCTGCAGTAAGGTAACATTCGTGAAACGAATTTCAGAAATACCTAACTGATATCCGAGGCTGAGTGTAAGCTCAAACAAGCGCGCACACCTCGCGCTGGGTGCTCAGTCCGTCCGCCCTAACACCAGCAGTTACTCCAGCCGCTTAATTACTTCAGACTTAAATTCCTTCACTACGCCTCACAGGATCATTACTCACGTAGAAAACGCCATTTCATGCTAAATACACCGCGCGAGTGCGAAAAAAAATCCACCAGAAACTGCCTCCAAGCGTATAGAACAGCATACAACACGGGCGTTCGCCCAAGCCAGCATGCCAACTGCCCATAGATGGCGCCACTGCCTACGCAATGGCGGCGCCCATGAAAAATCGGTCTATAGTCGGGTACAACTTTAGAAGACAGGAGGAGGTACCGCCCAGTTGACTGAAGCGCAGAAGCCCATTCCTCCGCGACTAAAGAAATCATCATCATCATCATCAGCCTATATTTATGTCCACTGCAGGACGAAGGCCTCTCCCTGCGATCTCCAATTACCCCTGTCTTGCGCTAGCATATTCCAACTTGCGCCTGCGAATTTTCTAACCTCATCATCCCACCTGACTTTCTGCCGTCCTCGACTGCGCTTCCCTTCTCTTGGTATCCATTCTGTAACCCTAATGGTCCACCGGTTATCCATCCTACGCATTACATGGCCTGCCCAGCTCCATTTCTTCCGCTTAATGTCAACTAGAATATCGTCTACCCCCGTTTGTTCTCTGATCCACACCGCTCTCTTCCTGTCTCTTAACGTTACTCCTAAGATTTTTCGTTCCATTGCTCTTTGTGCGGTCCTTAACTTGTTCTCGAGCTTCTTTGTTAACCTCCAAGTTTCTGCCCCGTATGTTAGCACCGGTAGAATGCAATGATTGTACACTTTTCTTTTCAACGACAGTGGTAAGCTCCCAGTCAGGATTTGGCAATGCCTGCCGTATGCACTCCAACCTAATTTTATTCTTCTGTAAATTTCTTTCTCATGATCAGGGTCCCCTGTGAGTAATTGACCTAGATAAACATATTCCTTTACAGATTCTAGAGGCTGACTGGCGATCCTGAATTCTTGTTCCCTTGCCAGGCTATTGAACATTATTTTTGTCTTCTGCATATTCATCTTCAACCCAATTCTTGCACTTTCTCGATGAAGGTCCTCAATCAAACTAAAGAAATAGTCCCGCTCAAAAAATGCTTCTAAAACGCGTATTTGTCGGTGTAAATAAGATTTGTGTATCTTGACGAGTGGTTTGGTAAAACTATCATGATGGAAATGCTACCGCACATGCCGGATCGCGAGAGGAAAATAACTCCATGCCTTCTACAACGCTGTGCGTCGTCTGCTACGGAGCAAGATCGACGGCACCGGGCGTAGAAATCGCTGGCTTAATAGCATAAGATTGATATATACTAGTTGTGTATTTGCACAACCTTATTTTTTAATGTGTTGGGCTTATTTTTAATTAATATTTTTCCTTTTTTTTCACGGTTGCGAACCTGCGATCTCCTGAGTTCGCGCACGATCGCGCGCGGCATTCCGTGCCAGTTTTCCGCCATGGAGCCCAGCGAGGTGACATCGGAACGCGATCCTTTGTTGCCGAACGTGCCTTGTGTCGCCTCGATGACCACACCACCAAGGAGCCTCGGCAAGAACAATAGCGGCCACATCCTGAACAGCGATTCACGCAGCATGATCTTCCACTGCTACACGTTTTGGCGTAACAGGCAGCCTGAACGAAGCGTGGAGGACACGAGCAAGTTTGTCGCCGACATGCTCGGTGTCAGCGAAATTACTGTGTTCAGGGTGAGGGAGGAAGTTAAAGCTTCGCATTTTTCGGGTGGCAAACTGACGACGCCCTCGCAAAAGCGCCCACGCAATGTGAAGAAGACGCAGCGCGAAGTTTGACAGCTTCACGTTGTGCGCGCTGAGGTCATGTGTGCACGATTTCTTTCGCCGCAACGAGATACCGACGGTCGAGAAGATAACTACCGAGTTTCCCATCACTAAGGCGGTGTACTGTTCGTCGCCTGTTTGTCGAGATCGGCTTCAAGCACGAAAAAACAAGCCGCAACTCGCTGCTTATCGACCGGGATGACATCACCGATTGGCGGAATCGCTACCTCCGTGACGTGGAGCGCTACCGGGCGGAAGGCCGAAAGATGTTCTACCTGGACGAGACATGGGTAGGGTCACCCACCGTCACCCTAACATGGGTTACGGCGGGACACACTCGGTCGATCATGTGGACAGACACCGTGGTGCAGAAGCGCGGACGCCTGTTCGCTCGAGCAAATGGCCTGACGACGGGTCTAAAACAACCTTCTGGGAAAGGTCAGCGCCTGATCGTGACGCACATCGGCAGCGAGGATGGTTTCGTCGACGGCTGCTTGGATGTATTCCGAGGCCAAAAGACAGGCGACTACCACGAAGAAATGGACGGCAATCGCTTTGAGCCTTGAGGGCTGGTTCAATGACGTTCTGCAGAAGTTGCCAGCTGGTAGCGTCATTGTTTTAGACAATGCACCTTACCATAGCCGACGAGAAGAGAAATTGCCGACGACGGCCTGGAAGAAGGAAAATATACAGGAGTGGCACACAAGCAAGAACATCACCTACGGTGAAAGGATGATAAAGAAGCAGCTGCTTGAGCTGGTGGCATCTGTAAAGTCACGCTTTCTGAGCAACATCGTAGACAACACAGCTGTAAGGGCCGGTTGCATTATACTCAGGCTCCCGCCGTACCATTGCGAATTTAATCCCATTGAGCTTGTGTGGGCCAAGGTCAAAAATGGCATCGCTGCGGACAACAGAGACTTCAAGCTGTCCACGGTTGACGTCATCTTGAGGGAGAAAATCAAGCAGGTAACGGCGGAAGACTGGAGGAAGAGCATTCAGCATGTGATGGACTTGGAGGCAAAGTCCAGACTTGACACGTCTGGGAGTGAGCACATTCAACCCATCATCATCCAGCTGGGTGAAGATGACACTGAAGAAAGCGACTCCGACTGCGAGCTGTCTGGCATTGAGCCACTCGACGAAGCATAAAGGCTTCTTATTAACAAAAGAACAGCCCTTATTAGGGCTACCAAAATTTTGCCGGTGGGTTCGCAACAGCCAACCATCCATTCCGTGACCTCTCAAATAAATAAGCAGTTCCATTTATGGCGTATTCTTTATAATAGAAGCTCAATTCTGTTAAGCAACGTCCTGCACACATTGTGCTCGATTTAAGAAGTGGCATAGAAACACATTTAAATGCTGGCATATCTGAATTGAAACACTATTGTCAACCCTGATTATCGTTGGCGGGCTCAAAATGCTCATTCGGGCAGCCACCGTCGAGTTTGACGCGCCCCATAGTGAAATAGCAGCAGTCAGAGCAGGCTTTATGGTTCTGTTAGCAGTCTACACTGGAAATCGCAGTCATGTCATAGCGAGTGGTGGTGAAATAGCAGTAGACAACACGAAACTGACAGCCACTGTTAGCAGCTTGAATGCCAAAGCACATTCATGTGGTCGCATTGTTTATTTTGTTATCTGGCTCACACAAGTAATGCGAATAAGAGAACAAATATAAAACATCATTAGCTTAGTGAGGCCCAAAATGCTCATTCAGGAAGCCACCGTCGAGTTTGACGCGCCACATAATGAAATAGCAGTATTCGGAGCACGCTTTATGGCTCCGTTAGCAGCCTGCACTGAAAATTGAAGTGTTGTCATAGCCAATTTTCAATTTATTCATCTGACTCGAGCAAGTAATGCGAATGCAAGCACAATCATTAACGTGATTAACTTTGCTAGCATTTTTTGTCATATTTACGTACCGGAAAAATGCTCAGTAAAGTTGAACGTGTTTTAGTGAGTCACTTTGTTCATTACAAGCCGTAGGCAAAGTGACGGACAGATTCAGACAGTGATATTGGGGAAGTAATAAATGGTAAAAGTTGCAAAAGCTCTCACAGCACTGCTTTGCTGGACTCCATTCACTAGAAAACTGCATTTGTAATGATAAAAGCGTCAAGACAGGAAGTGATACCCCACTGCACAATATTATATATGTGTACCACCACATGTGACGGGCAGCAAAACCATCTGTTTATTAAGACTGAATGCAACAACATAGCAAGGTGCTGTTTCAGAATATGGCACCTTTTCATGTGCACTTCTGGCAAGCTACTGTATGCACTGATGCATAAACACATTAACAGGGGTAAGAGACGAAGTAACTGTGCAAGCCACGTGATGCTTTTAACATTTTGTATCTGTCAATGTTTCTGTTGTCACAGCTGATAGAACGTTCTTTCGTGAAAGTTGGTTAATCACGTTGCGGCAACAGCACAATAAGCAAGGTCAGAATAGTAGGAGAAAACAAAGCAAGGTGACAGACTGAGGAGGCAAGGTAGACAATAGAGAATGGCTTTAATGACATCGAAGAGGCCAGCCCTGCTATTCACAGGACTTGGTGCTTTGAATAAGACGAGTTAATGGAATTGTAAAGAAATTCGTAGCTGAAGCATGCTTACAAGAACAAATGCAAAAATAAAAGGGTATAAAAATAGGAATAAATACATAAACGCACGGAAGAACTCACATATTCACCCACATGAACACAAACGCGAGCGCGACAAACTAAGATCTAAAATACAAAAAAGGGCAAAATAACAAATATACACAAACACACAAGAAAATACGCACACACATTTAACGCAGACACGAGTAGAACTATTAGGAGTCAGTTCACAAGCAGCTGTGCCTACTTTGTCGTAGTTTTTTTAATGTACATATTGGCTCTGTTGCCTTCACTGTCATAGGAATTTTTTAGTAGCGACATATCACGAGAAAGCGCAAAGTTGTGTTGTGGGAAAGCAAGTCGAGCGCTGACAGCACAACTTATGCGCGATTGTGTCACAGCAGGCTTTCTACAGCTGGCGCGTGCAGTGAGCGAAGAGTTCTAAGCCACACAGTGACCCGAATTCATGCCAAGCTCCCTTGCAACGGCACCACTGTATCAGTCATAATTTTATATTAGCATTCAGGCTGACATCAAGGAAACAAACACTGCTTCCAAACGCCTGACCGTTAACAATCCAAAGACATTCGCCCAAGCAGCGCGTGTTAGTCACTGATTGTTAAGGCCCAACCACAGGCACGCTTCACCACGCGCCGGCACGCGAAAATGCGTCAAATGCGTCAAAAGCGTCAGTCGCGAACGGGGTGGCGCGTGCCGGCGCGCGGAGATTTTGCCAGCTGCCGATGCTAGAAAACCAGCGGCGCGAGCCGACGCGACGCCGGCGTCCACCAATCAGAGCCTGCAAACCGTCGCCGGCGTCTACCAATCAGAGTCCGCGAAGCCTCTGGCTGCTACGCCTGATGATAGCCGCCGATGCGAAGGCGCCGATAGGGTGGCGATAGGGTCGGCGCTAGGGTGGCTTCTAGCCACCCTAGCGCCGACGCCAACGATCGTCCGAGTGCTTCGGACGCACGACGCGCGCGACAGTGTTTCTGAAAGACAGTGTTGTGATAGTAGGCCGACACGACCCACGACCATGGGTGGTGGAAGTGCGACGAGAATTCGTGCCGCGTTCGAACGACGCCGCCGAACCCAACCTGCCGGCCCGCTGGATTCCGCCGATCTCAGTGCGATCGTCTGCTAAAACATCCAACCTAATCACGATTGCAGACGATTGCGGCAACGCCTGTGCTTGTTGTATGTATATTTTCTTGTGCTCGAAACGAATGGAAACTTGCTTTCGAAGTGCGAAGTCTGGATAATCAGCACTCGTCTACCGCCGATGTTGTTTACATTACGCGTAGGCCTAGCGCGTCCGTCGAGTTCGACCGGCGGTGAACGAGCCCAGCTGAAATTTCAGTTACGTTTTGCGCTGCTGTGATTTGAAATATGGCTCTCCTGACTTCGCGCTTTGTGTGGTGTGGTGTAAATGAACCGTGTGGAACTTCAGGTGGTGAACCGCGGCGTGTTTCGTGTGTGAATTATGTGGTCTCGGGACTCGGGTTTAACGGGCGAGCTCTGCGCTGTTTCCAGCGGCAAAGATAACTTGCGAAAGCGAAAGACACTAGTCGCCGAACAATGGGAAATACGCGTACATCTTCAGCCATGCCATCCGTTTAGTTGAAAGTGCACTCTTCGATTCGGCGTGTGAAATCTAGTTCAGTACAAGTTCACAGTACTCCTTCACTCACTTCTTTCAAGTGCAGGTGTCTTATGGGCTAGTTGGCGATAAATCGCTCGTGCAGCGCTCAAGAACGCTGACACACTGAAGGAAACGTGATACAACACTGTCATGTGTTCTTGTAGTTGAGCACTTGGAAAAAAAAATCTGCTTGCACTATATGCACCGTGTGCAATGCATAGGAGGACCTTATGCATGCTACTGCGTATACCAGGATTGCTTCGATGCCTGCTTGACAAGCAGCACGTACTGAGTCAGTGAAACTGCAATTGGCTTTTGATATATTTTTTGTTTTGTTTATGGAAAGAGCAGGTGGTGTGAGTGCATGCATTGCAGGGAAGGGGTAAAGGTGTCATCAGTGCATTTCGCAGTCTGTATGCTTAAGCTGCCCAAATCTCTTCAGCTTGCACTAAAATGCATCTCGCTGTGATACTATAAACTGTAGTCGGGAAAAAGATTAACTCAAAACCAAGTTCCTATGCATCTTCGCAGAATGTGTTTAATTCACTAGTTAACACTTGCACTGCAACATTATGCCAATACGCAGTGCAGCATATGCGCATGAAATGAATACATTTTGTAAAGGTGGACGACTAGGCCTACAATAACAAACTTTGTGTTAGCACTGAAATAAGTGCTGCCATGCATATCAGCCACACCACAACCTCTGTGCACCCAACCTACTTCCTCAGTGGCACCCCCATGAAGACCGTTCGGACCCTTCCCACCCTGGATGTAATATTCAGCCCTTCTCTCGACTTTTCCACACAAGTCACTAGGCTCGTCGCATTCTGGGATTTGTGACCTGTCTCTCCCTTCCCTGGGGACTTGAGGTTTTCAGAGCACTCTACACTTCTCTCGTACCACCACAGCTTGAGTACTGCTCATCATTTTTATTTTTTCATCAGTTTAGTCCCCTTACCAAACTCATCTCGCTGACAAACTTGAGCTTGTTCAGTGCCGGGCAATGCACACCCTCTACTCCCATCTTTTCGATCGTCGCAAGCTCATGCCAGCCTACAAGGATCACCTCAAAGCCCTTCAGTGGCGCACCCTGCAATACCAGCGCAAAATTGCACTTGTCTGTCTATTCTGCAGGGCGCTGTGTGGCTCTCTGGAAACACTTATATTTCTTGTTCTGTCCGTCTGAACAAGCCATCAGGACAGCCTGAGCCCCATCACACCTGTGCAGTCCAACGCCGCAACTCCATTCTTATACAGAGCTTTCTCTCCATTAGGACTCCCATTCCTTGCGACCATAGTGAAACGGCACTCCTGTGCATTGTGCACCGTCGACTTCCCAGTTATTGGCTTGTATGTGCGTGTGATGTGTTCTGCAAGTGAGCAAGCGTGTTTGTGTGTGTGTGTGTGTGAGCGAGCGAGCGCGTCATCTAGAGCAAATTCCTGCTCTAGATGGCTGACTATCAGACGCTCTAGCGTGCAGGCATGAGCCTTACTTTTTTAAAAAAGCCTTGCGAGCTGTCTAGAGTGCCATGGTACTGCTAAGGTTATTATTATTCTTATTATTATTATTATTATTATTTTTATTATTATTATTATTATTATTATAGTTATAATGATCCCTACAACCACATTGATGGTGTTGAAGCCAGCATGACACATAATTCAAAATATTTTTGGAGCCTCGTGCGCTGTCATTCTTCCAAAGAGAGCACCAAAGAGGTGTCTTCTTGATGAAAATGGTGATGATGTCTTGAACACTGGTGATGCCTTTGCAGAACATTTCTGTTGTGTCTATTGTGTAAAGGATGCTTCAAGTAACCTTCCTTCTCAGCCTGGTACAGTGTTTATGCTATCAGTCAATGAAGACCTTGTTTTCAAGTGTATGAAGTGCCTCAAACCTTCCCTTTCTTGTGGTGTTGATGGTATTCCTCCCACATTGCTTAAGACGTATAGAAGCGTCCCTGTTGTCCCAAGCATCTTCCATAGTTCCCTAAAGTCTAGCATATTTTTTAGCACTTGGGTAGGTAGCATGGATATTGCCCGTGCACAAATCGGGTGCTGCGAGTGCAGTTACTAACTACCAGCCTATATCTATCTGCTGCATTGAGTCAAAAGTGTTTGAATCAGTATTGCATTCCCTGCTTTCTGTTAGTGCTAAGAACATTTTAATAGATGGACAGCATGGCTTTGTATGCAGACGACTTAAGGATATTTAAGACTGTCAACAGTGTTCATGACTGCATTGACCTCCAAAAAGACATTTTCTCATTCTCAAGCTGGTGCAGAAACAATAATGGTATGTACGCTTAAATGCTTCCAAAACTATGGCATTAAGTTACACGCGCAAAACATACCATGTACAATTTTCGTACGCCCTTCGGGATGCTCCACTGTCCAGTGTCGATGAAATCAAAGATCTTGGTGTGTACTTCGACAAAACACTAAGCTTCTGTTCACACATTAAATATGCACAAAGTGCCCTTCACGCTCTTGGAATTGTATGTCGTATATTGCATGATGACCACTCACCTGTTCTGTTTCTGAAATCGTATGCTGCTGTGTGCCTTCCACTATATATATATACTAGAGTATGTCTCTGTAGATTGAGGTACAACATGCAAATCTAATTCTGACATCACTGCATGCATCCAGAATAAATTGATATCTGTCTTCCAACACCACTTTTGCCATTCTGGCGACCATAGTCCAGCACTCTCAAATGTACCTCAACTCACACCTCTAGACTCCCTTACACCTTACCCCTTCGATTAATGAAGTTGTTAGTCACTCATCCAAGACTTATTAAATCATGCCTTTTCGTTCCTAAAACTGTGCAATTTGTTGTGCTGCAACAGTATACCAGGTAACATTCCGCATTCTCTGCCTGGCCTTGTTCCAATAAAGACTGTCCTATATATGGCTCGACTCCAAAAAACAATAAGAATTGTGCCTGCATTGACATATTTCAGAGTTCATTTCCTATCTATTGTATATATGTAGATAATCATGTTGTATGATTAACTGCAGTTTACGCTTCCTTGTTTTCTTTTCCCTTATAAGTTTCTCTATCTCGCATTGTTTTGTTTTCCACATTTGTGTTCTCTGTACATTTTGTCTCGCATATTGCTTTTTAAGTGCACCAGTCAGAGGCCCTCTAGCTGTTTCAGGGCCCTATAATAAACATTTGATTGATTGGTTATTGTTACTGTAATATGAAATTGATCTTTAAATATGTACTAGTATATTAGTTTAGTTCAGTAGCTTTTGTGCAATATTATTATAGTGTGACAGTCTTTTAAAGCATCCATTAAGTGTAATAAAACTCTGTTTCCTTGATCATATGCATTGTGCCATTAATTTCTTCTGGGGTTTAATAATGGTTGGCTGCCATGTCCAGTGTTGTGCAATATATGGCACAGCAATTGTTACACGCCTCACATAACAAATTGAATGTCTTTCTCATTCGAAACATCATTGTAGGCTGAAAACAATAAACGAACTGGTATTTCTTTCCGTTATTTTTGTGGGGACTTGAAGTGTATAAATTTTAAAAATAACCTGTTTACAGATATTTTTTTCATATTATGCAAATGAGCTGCCAATACATTTGAATAAGTGCTTCAAGAGTACGAATAAGTGCTTCAAGGCCTCCCGATGCGGTGTTGATGCTTCAAAACAACCTAGAAAAATTAAAGGTTCCATGGGAAAGATTAGACAAACAATAATCAGGAGACAAGCTACGAAACTGGTAAATTTTGGCTGTTCGAAATGTCTCTTTGTGAGCGCCACAAGTGTTTAAATTATTTTTTTTTGCTGATTTTCTCAGAACCCACTTACGCGTTTCATTCATGCACCAAAAGCATAATTATATTTATGATACAGATTTTTCACTGATACATTGCGTAGTTCCTACGTAGTTCTTAGGTAATTCTTACATAGTTGGCTGTGCAACGAACTACAAAAAAAGAAAGAGAGATCGTACGAGAGCTATTGATGTGACATGCCATGCTCGTGCAGGTGTTTGCAAACTGATCTTGCAGACGACAACGCGAACGCAATCGCTGATGTCGATAGCTTGTGCAGTTATGTTCAAGGAAACCGTTGCGGCAGGCGTACATTCATTAACCAAACATGTTTTTTTTATATCTAAAATAGCATACAGATCACTGACTTATTGTTTCAAGCTCAGTTTACAGAAGGCTGTTTTAGGCCGCACTTGGACAGTTGAAGACAAAATGGTCAAGCAACAGTGCACCGCAGCCGAGGAGTGAGCGCCGGCACGCGTCAGAGCTAGTATCCTGTGGTTGCGCGCCCTTTTCCTCCAGCCGACGCGAAGCGGCGCGTTCGCTTGTCGGCGCGCGCGGAAGCGTGCCGACAAGGTTGCCGATGGGGCTTAGCATTGGTGGAAAGCAATCAATCGACGGTGCTACACAACACTCGAACGACGCTCCTAGACGCTCGGCTATCTTATCATACTGCTGCCAACGATCGGTCGTTTGCACGCTGAGGTGGCAGCAACGAATCTTTGCGTTGGAGGTTGCTTTCACAAATATTTTCTGTTGAGAAACTCGCAGGTTGGTTTCATCCGCGCACGCTTTTCTCATTTATCCTGATAATGGTTTTGCTCCATCACTTCACCACGTCCGACGAGAAACGCAGGCCACAGTACACAAACACACCCGCCGCACTTAGGAGCAAAACAAAACACCACGGAACCAACACGTACGATGTTTGTTTGCAGCGGTATGTCGCCGCGAGAACCTGTTTCCACACGAAGTGCAGCGCAGCGTCACCGATGTTCGCTGCAATCTTTCTTCGCCGGCTCACGGCTCAGAACAAACGCACACAGCACAAATTGTGCATCGTAAGCTCACAATAATATTTCCGGCATGACAGACCACCACAAACAATTCGAATTCACTCTGACGAAGGTAGACGCACAGAGCTGACGCGACTCGGCCCAGTTCAAAGCGAGGGCGGCCATGTTAGGCATGTTCTACGTCGGCGGGGACACCGGCCGTCCGGCTCATGACGTCACCTGAAGTGCGCGCCTATTGGTGCCAGCTCGTGTGCATCCGCCCTTGAGGGGCAAATGCCGCTGTCTTCTAAAGTTGTATCCGAGTTGTATCGACGAGGCGACGTTAACCGGAGAGAGAGAGAGAGAGAGAGCACACGCGCGCGCCGAGACACCTTCTCACCCGGCGAGTCGAGAGAGATAACTACAGCGTGAGCGCGTGCGCCAACAGCATGAGTCATCATCATCCCCCCTCGACAACACTCAGACGGCGGTCGAAGGTACGAGAAAAGACTCGAAGCTTCCCCAGGCTTTGGCCATGCTAAGAGATCACGACACCGATAACAATGTTCGAGAACGCCTATGGAAGCTATATAACCGCCGTGCGAGAATCGTTCAGTGGAATTCGGAAATTCAGGGAGTTCAGAGAGTTCAGTGCGCACCGGTGAAGTGATGTAACGTGAAGACCGAGCGTCTGCGGAAGAAGGGAATTCCCCGGCAAGCTAGTCGACGGGTTCATCGAGCGTCTGCATTTCCGGAAGAAGTTCCTTCTTCGAGATTTGCGCGAACTACGCCGAGATCGTCTGACTCTAAGATCAACCAGCACGGTGAATACGATTGGACACTTAGTGTTCCTATTTATTTTGTACTTTACGTGTGGGACTGTTAGTGCTTGTCGTGAATTATTTTATTGTGCTTGTTAATACCCATCTGATTTCTATTGTGTTGTGTCTAGCCTAAGTGTGCAAGTGTGTGTGTAACTGCCTTGTGTGAAAAATATATTTTGTTGTGTTTTGACAACTCTGGGCTCTGACTCGGTCTTTGGACAGCAACCGGCGTTCGCTGGCGCACCAGAGGGCCCACTCTTACATGTCCTTGCTTTTGTGGGATTATTTTCGGAAGCTGATAAGTCGGCTTTGGAATTTAGTCCGGCGTCTGCGCCTCGTTCACGGGGTCTGTGACGATATTTCTGGCGTCCGCGACAGGACCTTTCTGGTGCAAATTGTGTGTCCATAGTAGGGAGAAAGAGCCTAGGGTCGTTTACATTGCTATTGTAAACGATTTTGAGTGTTGCACCACGTTTTGCTAACTTGTGTGCAGAGAGCAGTTTGATGGTTGAAACATAGGCAGATATTTTTTGCACGCGGATAGATTTGGAAGGGCTTCATGGATCTCGAGAAATTAGTTGCCCTTGGTGAGAAGATGGGTCTTTCCGGAGCGGAACTACGGAAGTGGGTAAGCCAGAAGGAAAAAGAAGCTCTAGAAAGAGAGAGAGAGAAAGGCTAGCGGCCGAAAGGGCCAAAGAAGAAAGAGAAGCAAAGGAGAGACAGATAAGAGAAGAAAGAGAAGCGCAAGAGCGACAGATAAGAGAAGAAAGAGAGGCGATGAAGCAAAAAGAAGAAAGAGAAGCAAAGGAGCGACAGATCAGAGAAGAGAGAGAGGCTGAAATAGCTGAGAGAGAAAGACAAAGATAGCACGAGTTAGAACTCGAACGACTTCGTTTGCAGCAGCTCACAGACGCTCCCGCCCAGGAAAGAGTCGATAGCACTGAAAGGGAAGAAACTAGCTTCCGTCTGAACCCGAGCAAACTGCTTGTGGCGTTTGATGAAAGAAAAAGATCACTTGGATGCTTATTTGCACAGATTTGAGACAGTTGCTAAAAGCAAGAATTGGCCAGAGGATCAATGGGCCACTGCGTTGAGCACGTGTTTGAGTGGCGAAGCACTTAGTGTGTACGGTATGCTGACGCCAACCGATGCCTCTAATTATGGAAGCTGCTTTACTGAAGAGATTTAGGTTCACCGTAGAAGGCTTCCGAGGTAAGTTTATCACTGGAAAGCCCGCCGATGGCGAGACTGCCACGAAATTTGCCGCGCGGCTCAGTCACTATTTTGATAGGTGGACCGAACTTTCAGAGACTTTACAGGAGTACGGTGCGCTTAGAGAGCTTCTGATCAAGAAGCAATTCCTCATCAGTTGTCACCCGAGCCTGTCACTCTATCTGAAGGAAAGGAAAGCTAAATCGCTTCAAGATATGTTGGAATTGGCAGACCAATTTTTGGAAGCACAGGGAGGCACCAATCTCTCCAAGATCAGAAAAGAGAAGCCAGGGGACGCAAAGAAACCGACATCCGATGAAAGGAGAAACCCTCAGAAGCCTATTCCGAGGTGTTATCTCTGTAACAGACTGGGCCATCATGCTAGCAATTGTCGGACCAATTGTACGCGCCCCAACGACGTTAAATGTTTTAAATGTGGGCGAACTGGTCACAAAGCCGATACATGTCGCAAGGGAGGGAAAGAAACTCCCCAAGCATCCTGTGTGTATACCCCGCCAAAACAACAAGAAGACGTAAACGCCGAATTTGTCGAACTCCGAGACGGAAAAAGAATTCCGGTCCTTAATGCGGTGATGAAACAACGCCCAGAATTTCCCGATAAGAGAATGCCTGTCCTTGCCGGAAAAATGGCAGGAAAACAAATTACGGTGTTACGAGATACCGGCGCCAGCACAGTGATCGTACGGAGGTACTTGGTCAAAGACAGTGAGCTCACAGGCGAAACCACGTTAGTTTACCTGATCGATGGTACGACTAGGAAGCTTGCTGAAGCCAGGATTGAGCTCGATACCCCTACTACAGTGGGAATGTCACTGCGCTTTGCATGGACAACCCACTGTACGACCTAATCATAGGAAACGTCGAGGGAGTTCGCGCCCCAGACGATCCGAAACCTTTGGAAGAAGAGCCGAAGACCGAACCCTCGACGATTAAAGAGCCACGCGGAAAACCATCAACATCTGACGAGAACACCGCGGCGGCTGTCAGCCGAGCTGAAGCAAAGGTTCAGGCAAAGCCTTTCCAGCTCCTTTCCACGCCCGATTCCGAAAATAAACCGACCGGGACTCATAATCACAACTCGAAACCCTTCCATCGAAAAACCAAGGACAGTAAATTTAAACTTAAGAACCGTTGACGATTATCCGTGGTGCAAAGCGTTTTGATTGAGTGCACCGAATGACTATTGATGTATCATGGATATAGTGTTTCTTTATGTATTTGTTTGTGTTCTGTAAACTACCCTGTCATAGTTTTGTATACTTTTTTGCTCACGTTATATTTCTTATGATTGTCTTGTTACGCGAGATATGTATTATTGTATAGTACAAGTGTACATGTTATGCGAGGGACGTGTCATTGTGTAATCCAAGTGAACCTGTGTGACTTGTGCTTGTATTCAATGTATCGCGAGTGAAGTGATGTGTGAATTGTGGTGGACTGATTTATGGACTTACGGACTCGTGTGTAGTGGACTTTGGTGTGCGCTTCTTTTGTGTTTTCTTGAATATTATTGCATAATATTCTTAAAGTGGGGGGCAGTGTCACAAAAGAGCGCGTAATCCAAGCGCGCACCGCGTGTCACGCAAGCCAGCGAAAGAACACGCCGGCCCCGCGGCAACTTCAACAGAGGGGGAGAGGGCATACGCCTCAAGCAACAACGCTAACGGCGCCGAGACGTCTGGAAGAGACTCGCCGAAGAGACGTTAACCGGAAAGGGAGAGAGAGAGAGAGAGCACACGCGCGCGCCGAGACACCTTCTCACCCGGCGAGTCGAGAGAGATAACTACAGCGTGAGCGCGCGCGCCAACAGCATGAGTCATCATCACCCCCCCCCCCCCTCGACAACACTCAGACGGCGGTTGAAGGTACGAGAAAAGACTCGAAGCTTCCCCAGGCTTTGGCCATGCTAAGAGATCACGACACCGATAAGAATGTTGGAGAACGCCTGTGGAAGCTATACAACCGCCGTGCGAGAATCGTTCAGTGGAATTCGGAAATTCAGGGAGTTCAGAAAGTTCAGTCCGCCCCGGTGAAGTGATGTAACGTGAAGACCGAGCGTCTGCGGAAGAAGGGGATTCCCCGGCAAGCTAGTCGACGGGTTCATCGAGCGTCTGCATTTCCGGAAGAAGTTCCTTCTTCGAGATTTGCGCGAGCTACGCCGAGATCGTCTGACTCCAAGATCAACCAGCACGGTGAATACGATTGGACACTTAGTGCTCCTATTTATTTTGTACTTTACGTGTTGGACTGTTAGTGCTTGTTGTGAATTATTTTATTGTGTTTGTTAATACCCATCTGATTTGTATTGTGTTGTGCTTAGCCTAAGTGTGCAAGTGTGTGTGTAACTGCCTTGTGTGAAGAATATATTTTGTTGTGTTTTGACAACTTTGGGCTCTGACTCGGTCTTTGGACAGCAACCGGCGTTCGCTGGCGCACCAGAGTGCCCACTCTTAATTGTCCTTGCTTTCGTGGGATTATTTTCGGAAGCTGATAAGTCGGCTTTGGAATTTAGTCCGGCGTCTGCGCCTCGTTCACGGGGTCTGTGACAAAGACAAGCCGTGTCGTCAAGACGTTTCAAAGAAGAGACAGTATCGCGCGGTCCTTGCTGATACTACTGTCGAACTGACAGAAGGTCCGACGTCCTGTACAGCGGCTCTACTACCTGGAGGCGCACAACGTGCAACGCGACCGCGGGAGTGTGAAGAAAACTGAAGACAACGAAGAGGTTGAGAACGCGAGAGGCGAAGGCTCGCGCTAGCGCCATCTTGACCAGTTGGTTCAATAAACCGCATCTGACAGACGTCAGTCTCTGTCTCCAACAATGTAAGCATGAAATGACTCCCAGCAAAGCAGGCGCTCTGTCCCGTTGCCTTCTCTTGGGTGCTGTGTGTTTTTTAGCGCCTAAGATAGCTATAATGAATAAATACCAACTCGCCCAACATCCTACAGCAGATTGGTTGGAGAGGACAATAGCCACAATCTTAAAATGGGTGTTCACGATGGCACACTGGTCCATATGGACGCAATCGTTTACTGTTACAGACAGGAAACAATTGCGGCCATATTTCTGCTGCCTGTGGTGCCGCCGCCTTCAACCGCTTTTCTCCTTCCAACAGTGTAGCGCGCTCAGCGCCTCTCGCTGCTTTTTCTTCTTGTCGCGTCGAAGTGGTCGGCTGCAAATGTGCGCCTTAGGTAGGTAGCCGCAGTCCGAGGCGGTGTTGTCGCCTTCCTGAATGGCCGCATAATCCTGGTGTTATCGGCACAGTCGAGCAGTCTTCTGCACTCGCTTATATCTAGCTAAGCGATCGGTTTCCGGAAAACGCTTCTTATGTCTCCTTTCATTGCGTTGCATTGCTCGGCTAAAGCATTTGTGATGTCGACCTCATTTAAATGAAGAACGATGCAGAAGCGTATGCGGCCACGACTCGCCGCAGGCCTGAAAGCTTACTGAACCGAAATGAGCCTGTTTTGAGTTGAACCTCATTGCAAGTCTCGTCTTGGCCAAACGAGCATGCGCCGCGCGCCGGACGCTGCCGGCTTGGTCTTGCCGCGTGGCGCCATCTCTCGAAGCGGCGCGAAACCCGCGTCGCGGAACTCGCGGACCGCTGGCGTTGAAAAGAGCACAGGCAACCCTGTCTCAGCACCAAGTAGGAAGAGGAGAGAAAGAGAGAGGGCAGGGATGTTAACAAGTAATGCTTACGGTTGACCACCCTACTCTGGGGGACGAGAATGAGGGAGTGGTAAGAGGAGATAGAGAGATGAGGGGGCGGCGGATGAAGGACACGGCGAGCTCAGGCACGCACGCGGAGGGCCTGAGCAAGTTAAAGACCAAAAGACGGCAATAAAGTGTATGGCTCTCTGTAACTGCTTTTGCACATCGCTATTGGAAATGACAAATTAAACTTCTGCGTACTAGAAGTGGCGGCTTGACTGATATTTTTAACAAACATTAGGAAGAAATTGGAAGCAATATTTTTTTGTAACTTGTTTGTAAGTAGCGTATGTAATGCTGTCCTGTAAAAGGAGAGAGACCACATTTTCTTAAGTTTTGAGTAGTTGCCCACATGATCTCCTTTTGTTCTCGCAAGGATGCCCGGATGTTCACGTTTCGTTCTCGTCTTCAGTGCCCGCACAAAGGCTCTGGAGTTTGGGTCAAGCTCTCTTGAAGGTCGCCCACAACGGAAGCTAAAAGCATCTCATGCTTAAAAAGGCAACTGCGTGAACACGCCTTCAGTCATGCTTACTAATGCTGAAATTACTTATGCAAGGGGCGCATGCACATGCAAAATACACCGATAGAAAAATAGCGAGCATAAATGCGAAAACACGAAATGAGACGATCTGTTATAACCACAGTTCACGCACCCGGCAATGCGTCGTCGTGTTCTTCAAAAAAAGTGCTTTGATCTGACAATAAGCCAGTTCGTAGTTTGGGCTCCCCATTACCACCAGTGTTCGTTTCGTCCCTGTTAGTGTCTTCCAGCACATAGCGCAAGGGAAATCAATGTACACCAACTAGCTCAATGCGTCGTTCTTCTAAGGAATTGCATAAATAAAGGAAACAATTCTCGCAGAAGCGACAAGTTACAACAAGATGAAAACCAAGTGTGCAGATTTCATCAACAAAACATCCGCTAATGATCACTTTGATATTTTCGTTAACGCCATTCTTCAGCAGGTAATTAAACAAAAGTGAAGTTTAGGGCAGGTACAGAGTGCATAAAACACAGATAGTGAAAAGAATGAGAACATAAACAGCGCTGTCCGTGTTTCATTTGTGCTTTACTTGCCTTAAAATGTCTCCGTAAGGAATAGCTCGCATACAGACCCTAATTCAAAACTAAATCTAGAGGCCGATGCTATTATTTCGATTTGTGTCGTTCTTCCAGCCGTTTTTGTTAGGTCAACAGTATTGTTGACCATCCAGGTGGAAACGCTAAGATTACAAGAATGTCGCAGTTTTTAAGGCTACGGCAAGCACCGTCCTCTTGACAAAGAAAAGCATTGTGCAGAAATGTGACAACCTTTAGTACTCGGCTACATAATAAAGCGAGATTTTCTTTGCCTCTTCCTTCCAATTTTCTACTGCTGCCGCTGCTGCTGTTTCTCACGCCGCCGTGGGGGGTGGTTCAGACCGTATATACGCGTATACAAGACAGGAGCACAGCAGAGAGGAAAGGCGACGCGAGAAAATCGTTTGTACCTGACCATCGCGTCACCACGATATCCTCTGGAGCTCCCTGGGCGTCACCACAATGCCCTCTCGACTGCTGTAATTATACGTGAGCCCGCCACAAAAGCATCGCAGGAGCGGCAGTGCTTACTTTTGTACTAACACGCAACAGTCCGGCGAGGAAGTAAATAGAACGGTAGGGTGGAGCTGAAAACAGGAGGCGGATAGAATCGATGCAGTCACGACACAGGTCAAGCCTTGCCACTATTTGCTTGTGGCAGCTCACATGCATGGGGGGGAGAGGGAAAAGCCGACGAAAGAAAACAAGGAAAGGCTACTACTAGATACTGCAGCAGTTCTGGACCAATTGGAGAAATTCAAACTGACGGTGTTAAGACCTGCGATGACAACCGTGAATACGCTACTGAGAAGCGGAGGCGGGGGCGCCTAACAAGACCTTCGATTACAGGTTGACAACCGCGAAGATGCTACCGAGAAGCAAGCGAGAGCCGAGGGGAGCCCCTAACGACACCGTCCGAGCAAGTTAATTGTGAATACCAGCGTGCCAGGGTGTCACCGACCCGACAGTGGCCACTGCACCCTCTCCACGGCACTGCACGTGCCTGACTCACGCCCTTTTACTGTGTTCTTTACTTCTCTCTTTCCTCTTTCCTTTCCCCACTCTAGTCTTTTACTACTGCAAATAAACCAGTCTCGAAACGGATCCCAAAGAGTGAACTTCTTCCTTCGCGGCTCCTGCTCGCACGGCCAACGCCGTCCAGCTAAGTTAACGCGCAGCAAAAGTTATCAGTCGTTCAAAGGCGACAGTTATTAGATTCAGTCAATCGGCGCAAGTATTCATCAGACGGTTTGGTTCGTTTCTGCTATTTCTAAACAAATAAATAAATAGGTACATAAATAAATAAATAAATAAATAAATAAATAATAAATAAATAAATAAATAAATAAATAAATAAATAAATAAATAAATAAATAAACAGCGCGCAATCTTGTCAAGGGAACAAGTGACGCAGGGAGTTACAGAGGTAGAGCCGCATTAAAGCATCGCAGCGTCTAGCCTCTAGCCATCCAATCAACAGTTGTTGATTCGAAGAGGAGTGGTGTTACGCGAAGCAAACCTAGTGCGTATTGTTTCCAGTACAGCGGAGTAGCCGCCAGTAATTTTTTCGTTACTGAGATTTGATTATCTAATTGTAATTCATTATCTAACTCGAGCAGTACTCTCCTAATTATCAAAGTGTGGGGGGCAACATTGGAGAACATTGTAGAGCAGCATGAAAAATTCCCGATACAGCTTTCTCTTGCTCAATACCTGCTACATAAAAGTGTTTTTCCAGGCGTGAAAGAAGCCCTCGAATACACGCAGAATTGCCGCGCGACTGGCCGCTCGAGGTACTTTGCGTGTATTCGCGGGCTCCTTTCACGCTCGGAAAAACACATTTATGTGGCACGTATTGAGCAAGAGAAAGCTGTATCGGTAGTTTTTCATGTCGCTCTGCAATTTTCTCATTGACACTTTGATAAGTAAGGCAGTACGTCTCGAGTTAGATAATTAATTATAATTAGCTAATTAAATATCAGCAAGGAAAATATTACTGGCGGCTACTCCACTGCACTGGAAACAATACGCACTAGGTTTGCTTCGCGTAACGCTGTTCCTCTTTTTTAAAATCGTGCTGCATGATAGCTGGGACACCCTGTATATGGTGATTGTAGAGGAGGAAAGAGACGCTTAATTCTGCAGCCCTTCAGGGAGCACGGCGCAGAACGGGCTCTCCGCTGTGCTATTGCAATTGATGCTTCGCCTTTCGGGTGAAACTGCGACATTTTTTTATGGGAACTGTATGGTTGTTTTTAAAATTCCTGCAGGTTCCTCCAATCTGATTCATGCGTGCCGGTTTTGTGCGAAATCATCATATGGCCCATCGAAGGAAGAAGCCGGCGGTAGCAATGAAAGAGCACCTAAATTCCCATTGGCTGCAACGCCACGTCACGTGCGCGCATCGACGGAGCAAATCGGGCTAAAGGGAAGCGCGCCAGGTGTTGCGTGAGGGCATCGTCGCGACGCCACATGACCCTCGCTGGCTCTGGGAAGCCTGTGCATAGCCTCCTTTCTAGGGTCAGGCATATGCGTGCTTACAGGTCAAGTTTGAATTATCTGGCAAAGGGCAATTTTAAAATCGAAATTACAAACGTTTGAGCCCAGAGAGATGCATGGGTACCAGTAGACCTTCAGTGGAGATTGAATTAACTGGAGTCGAATTAGCGGAAGTCTACTGTACTCAATAATTTGTTTTATTTCTGTTCATTATATTAAGGTTTAACTGTATTAGATCGTGCTGCATTCCAATGGGGGCCGAAAGCGAAATGCTTGTGTACCGTGCATTGAGTGCGCAATAAAAAACACCAGGTGGATGAAACTTATTTGACCCCCCCCCCCCCCTCACCATACCATGCCTCATAATCAGATCACAGTTTTGGCATGTGAAATCTCAGAGTTTAATTTTCAGTTTAAGTTATTCAAGATTGTATTTGCTAATGGGGTTTTGATTCCGGGCAACGCTACTAAGGTGCAGGCAGTGCTTGTTTTATTTTTTCCCTCTCTCTTCATCAAGAATTGTAAAGAATCATGAAATGAAAAAAATACAGTTGAGACACCGAGTTCACAGCTTTACATATTGGCAGGCACGTTTGTCCACTACATTTTCAGGCATGGAGTGGTGCCTGAACCGGCAAACAAAACAAAAAAAAAAAATGTCGCCGAGAGCTAGTGGGCACAATGCGTTGGCGGGCTAGTTGGTGCAAATCCATAATTACTTGTTTAGCGCAAAAAACAACGGACACGTGAAAGACGACAGGACAAGCGCTTTGTCCTGTCGTCTGTGACGTTTCCTTTGTTTTTTGCGCTAAACAAGTAATTATAGAGCTAGTGGGCTTAAGGTGCAACCGAATTAAGAAGGCACACTAAGATTCAACAAAGTCACTCCCTCACCAGAACAGGAATTGGCCTCCCTGGTGCAGTATTCGGCCGCTACCTCCCTAACGACTCCTACAATTTACCCATGGCCCTCAGTCTCCAGCGGCTGCGGGGCACCTGACCAAGGCTGTGGTCAGACCTACGACGCGGGAGAGGGTGCTAAGAATCTCTGGGTCGGGACTGGCCGCCAATGGAAACTGAACCTGGCAACATTCAAGACGCGCACCCTCTCGAGTGAGGCTAGCTTAGCAGGACTATTTGAAGAATTATCAGGCATTGCCTGGGATATTATTGGCCTTAGTGAGGTGAGAAGAACCGGTGAGGCTTATACAGTGCTGACTAACGGCCACATCCTCTGCTACAGAGGTCTTCCAGATAGGAGAGAATTCGGAGTAGGATTTCTAGTCGATAAGGACATAGCGGGCAACATTGATGAATTCTACAGCAATAATGAGAGGATAACAGTTATCGTAATAAAGCTGAATAGGAGGTATAGAATGAAGGTTGTACAAGCCTACGCCCCAACCTCCATTCACGATGATGAAGAAATACAACAGTTTTATGAATATATTGAATTAGCAATGAGGAAGGTGCAAACTCAGTATACTGTAGTAACGGGCGACTTAATGCAAAAGTGGGGGAAAAGCAGGCTGGTGAGCAAGCAATTGGCAACTACAGCATCGATTCTAGGAACACTAGATGAGAGATGTTGGTAGAATTGGCGAAAACGAATAGCCTCCAAAAAATTAATACCTTCTTCAGGAAGCGCAGCAACAGGAAGTGGACCCGGAAAAGCCCTAACAAGAAAGAAGGAATGAAATAGATTTCATACTCTCTGCCGACCCCAGCATAGTGCAGGATGTAGAAGTGTTAGGTAGGATAAAGTGCGGTGACCATATGCTAGTGAGGTCTAGGATTTCTCTAAATTTGAAGAGAGAAAGAATAAAGTTAGTCATGAAGAAACAGGCCCACCTAGACGCAGTAAGGGTAAAAACAGACCAATTCAGGCTGGTGCTCGCAAACCAATATGCAGCTTTAGAACAGGTAGATGAAGACATTATAGAGACAATGAATGAAACCGTAACTAGGCTGATCTGAGAAGCAGCAATTGGAGTGGGAGGTAAGGCACCAAGGCAACCAGTAGGTAAGCTCTCCCAAATAACCAAGGATCTAATAAAGAAACGGCGAAACATGAAAGTGTCAAACTCGAGAGATCAGATGTCGAAACTGATCAATAAGAAAGAAGTAAGGGATATGCGAAATAATGAAGTGAAAAAGATTGAGGAAGCAGTAAAATATGGACACAGCATGAAATCTGTGAGAAGAAAACTTGGCATAGGACAAGGCAAAATGTATGCACTGAAAGATAAGCAGGGTAATATCATCAGCAATTTCAATGACATAGTAAAAGCAGCGGAAGAATTCTATACTGACCTGTACAGTTCCCAGGGAAACCAAGCTACTTTCATTAGAAGTCGTGATGAACCGGATACAGAGGCTCCTTCTATAACTACCGATGAAGTTAGACGGGCCTTGAAAGACATGACCAGGGGAAAAGCTGCCGGAGAAAGTGCAATAACAGTCAATTTATTCAAAGATGGAGGGGATATCATGCTCGAAATGCTTGCGGCCCTTTATATGCAATGCCTCACGACTCCAAGTGTACCAGAAAGCTGGAAGAACGCCCACATTATACTCGTCCATAAGAAGGGAGACGTTAAAAAATTGATGAAATACAGACCCATTAGCATGCTTTCAGTATTGTATAAAATATTCACTAACATAATTTGCAACAGAATCAGGGCAACCCTTGACTTCAATCAACCAAGAAAACAGACAGGCTTCAGGAAGTGATATTCCACAATGGTTCACATCCATGTCATCAATCAGGCAATAGAGAAATCTGCAGAGTACAATCAACCTCTCTATATATATGGCTTTCATAGGCTATGAAAAAGCATTTGATTCAGTAGAGATACCAGCAGTCATAGAGGAACTGTGAAATCAAAGAGTACAGGAGGCATACGTGAATATATTGGCAAACAAATACGACGATTGCACAGAAACCTTGGTTCTCCGCAAATAAAAAGGTACCTATCAAGAAAGGGGTCAGGCAAGGAGACACAATCTCTCCAATGCTATTCACTGCATGCTTAGAATAAGTGTTCAAGCACTTAGACTGGGAAGGCTTAGGAGTGAGGATCAACGGCGATTATCTCAACAGCCTTCGGTTTGCAGATGACATTGTCCTATTCAGCAACAATGGGGACGAATTAAAGCTAGTGATTGAGGACCGTAACCGAGGAAGTGTAAGAGTGGGGTTGAAGATTAACATGCAGAAGACAAGGATAATGTTAAATAGCTTGGCAAGAGAACAAGAATTCCGGATCGTCAGTCATCCTCTAGAGTCTGTAAAAGAGTACGTTAATCTAGGCCAATTACTCACAGGGGACCCTGATCATGAGAAAGAAATTTACAGAAGAATAAAATTAGGTTGGAGTGCATACGGCAGGCATTACCAAATCCTGACTGGGAGCTTACCACTGTCGTTGAAAAGAAAAGTGTACAATAATTGCATTCTACCGGTGCTAGCATATGGGGCAGAAACTTGGAGCTTAACAAAGAAGCTCGAGAACAAGTTAAGGACCGCACAGAGAGCGATGGAACGAAAAATCTTAGGACTAACCTTAAGAGACACGAAGAGAGCGGTGTGGATCAGAGAACAAACGGGGATAGCTGATATTCTAGTTGACATTAAGCGGAATAAATGGAGCTGGGCAGGCCATGTAATGCGTAGGATGGATAAACAGTGGACCATTAGGGTTACAGAATGGATACCACGAGAAGGGAAGCGCAGTTGAGGTCGGCAGAAAGCCAGATAGGATGATGAAGTTAGGAAATTTGCAGGCGCAAGTTGGAATACGCTAGCGCAAGACAGGGGTAATTGGAGATCGCAGGGAGAGGCCTTCGTCCTGCAGTGGACATAAAATATAGGCTGATGATCATGATGATTGGCCAGACTGATAAGGAAATCATGAACGACAGGCCAATACTTTCTCTCGGACGCTACGACAATCGAGAAAACATTGGACATGCGCAAGCGGCAACGCAATCCGCGTTCGACGCCCCACTACGCCGAAGTCCAAGGACTCTCCTCCGATCGTGCGCGAAGAGCTGGAAAAGTTGCTACCATCGTCGCAGCCTCAAGTTGCTTCAATCGCCGATATAGTGCGGGAGGAAATCCAGCAATCGTTCGGACTTCCCGAACCACTGCAGCCTCAGCCGGAAGCAATGAGCTACGCCGCTGCTGCACGCCAGACTAATGCCCCTCCGCGACAGCGCCTGAACCCTACGGCGCCGCCATTCCTTCGCCAGCCGGCACCACCACCACCGCCGACGCCGACGCCATCGCGCCCACCTCTCGGTCAGTGCTATTGCCCGACGAAGACCGACGTTTGGCGCACCCCCAATCACCGCCCACTCTGCTACCACTGTGGAGAAGCGGGCCACACCAGTGCCTCCTCCATACTGGCCACACCTACCGCCGCTGCCGGTACCGCGCGATGGGACTGCGGGGATTCTTCGTCAACGCGCCGCGTCCAGTGCGAGGTGAACGACCGCGCGACATCGCCGACTACCTCACCGGAGCCCAGTGGCAACCACGACGACCCTCACGCTCGCCGTCACCACGCCGCTACTGCTCGCCGCATCGCCGTCAGTACACCGGACCCACTCGGGGCCGATATCCCAGCCCTTACCCTGTGAACTAAAAGCTGCAACCGATGGAGGTGCGGTTGCCGTACGACGCAATGCCGAAGATCCCCCGCCGCCGCCGACGACGACGACGACGATTCGCGAATCATCACGACGCACTATCAGCACGCCGCCTGGCAACAGCCTTGACAACATTTCGCCGCTGAAAGAAGACCTGCCGACGCGACGCAGCCGTGATCCGACACCACGACTTAACTGCAACGCCAGACGACGGTCTACCGACCTAGACGTGCTAATCGATGGTCATAACGTCACCGCTCTCGTCGACACTGAAGACGACTATTCCGTCTTCAGTGGCGCGTTCGCTGCCAAGTTGAAGAAAGTGAAGACTGTCTGGCAAGGACCCGATATCCGGACAGCGGGAGGCCACTTAATAACGCAATAACACCGGCTGGAATCTGCACAGCGTGACTCACGGTTGACAACCGCACTTACCCGGCGAGCTTCGTAATCCTGCAACGCTGCTCCAGGGATGTCATCCTAGGTACGGACTTTCTAAAGCAACACGGTGCAGTCATCGACTTAAGGAGCAAGTGGATAACGCTTTCAACGCACAAAGCGATACCGCCGGATACAAACATCAGTTACCATGCCTTGAATGTGCTTGAAGAACAAGCCACCGTTCGGCCTCGCTCCCGCGAAATGATTTTCGTTGCTACCAAAGTGCCTGCAGACATGGAGGGTGTCATCGAGGGTGATCAACACTTACTGCTCGACCATGAAATCTGTGTCGCCCGAGGCATAGCTGAGCTACGTGTAGGCAAAGCAAGAGAGTGATGCTCACAAACTTGCGCCACGAATACAAGCACATTAACAAAGGCACTACGGTCGCCTAACTTCGATGAAATAGTACAAGCCAGCTGTGCTTTCGCCTTCACGGGTTCTAGTGCACGTGCAACGACGACTGTAGTACCTGAACCAGCTTTCTACGTCAATCAGAACCTTCCCTGGCATAAGAAAGAACAGCTAAAAGCCCTGCTCCTGCAATACAAGGATTGCTTTTCATCGTCTTCAAAAATTCGACAAACCCCTGTTGCCAAGCACCGCATCATAACCGACGAATATGTCCGCCCACTCCGTCAGAGCCCGCACCGAGTTTCGAAGCGCGAACGTGAGGCCATAAGGCAACAAGTCGACGAAAGGCTACGCGACGACATTATCCAGTCGTCCAAGAGTCCGTGGGCTTCCGCCGTAGTGTTAGTGAAGAAGAAGGATGGAACCCTACGTTTCTGCGTCTATTATCGTCGCCTCAACAATATCCCCAAGAAGGACGCATACCTTCTCCCACGGATAGACGACGCCTTGGATCGACTCTACAACGTAAAGTATTTTTCGTCGATGGACCTCAAAAGCGGCTACTGGCAAATCAAAATCGACGAGAGGGTCCGGGAGAAGACTGCCTTTATAACACCAGACGGACTGTTCGAGTTCAACGTGATGTCATTTGGTCTTTGCTCGGCACCTGCGACTTTCCAACGCGTCATGGATACAGCGCTAGCAGGCTTGAAGTGGCAGACTTGCCTCGTGTATTTTGACGACGTCGTTGTGTTTGCCTCAAGCTTCGAAGAACACCTCCGGCGCCTTTCAACAGTTCTTCAAGCAATCAAGACCTCCGGACTCACGTTGAAGCCAGGAAAGTGCCGCTTCGCATACGAGAAGCTCTTGCTTTTGGGCCACGACATCAACAAGTCTGGAGTGTGCCCTGACCCACAGAAAACTGCGGCCATCGCTGAATTTTCCTCCGCCCGCCGACAAGAAGGCAGTGCGTATATTTCTTGGACTGTGCGCCAACTACAGGCGCTTTGTCAAGTACTTTTCACGGATCGCCGAGCCACTGAATGTTCCTCACGAAGGCCCACGTCAAGTTCAAGTGGGAGACGCCGCAAGTCGAAGCATTTGAAGAACTGAAGCGACGCCTGCAATCGCCGCCAATACTTGCGCAGTATAGAAATGTAGATAAACTTACGCGAGAGGTTGTTGAAGCCACTCTGATAGCGAGGGCCGGTGATAGCTGCATCAGCTCCCCTTAGTTGCGCTGACTACAAATGAATTTGCGTTCCTGGATGCGGCTGGTTTTCATGTGCGATGATTGGGCCTTTTCTGTATGCGGGCCTACAAATACAGTTGTTTCTCGAAATAAACACTCAGTTGAAAGTCAGCGCTCGTCCTGTTCTCTCGTTCTTGTCCGTGTCTTCTAGCGCTATGACCACCTCCAAGGCGCTCGCTTGCCGCCGATAACTCGAACGACCGCTCAGCGGCGTTCAATTGGACATTAATGCTTTTAACTTTTAATTAACTTACAAGAAGAGATTAGGTGTCCTCGAGTTTTCTTCTAGTCTTGATTGTGCTTTGTATATATTTTGCGATGTTTTACAATTTTGAATATCTTGTGCCACAGAGTATCGTGAAGATGAAGGACGGTGAATGCAACTATCGGTATTACTTTGGCACTCCTTCCAATGTAGTTGAATCTACTACTTATTCCAGGGCGTGATGTACACGTTGCCAGTCCTGAATGTGCCACTGAGTTTGATGGCCCAACTGGAACCTGACCATCCGAGTCATGCTTGGCGTACCTCTTAAGGCGCATGTGTTCTATTACTTGCAGCACATCAGTTGTCCCTGAGAATGCAAGCAGACCAGAGGGCTCTGCGTCACTTCGAACGTCTGTACCGCGTGTCGGCTGCCCAAGTTTTACTTAATTGGCTGATTGAGCGCCTATTCTCTCGCATGGAAAAAGTGGCGGCATGCTTTATAAACATCGATGGCAGTTCTGACTTCAGTTACACCTCTGAAAGGACACAACAAATGTCTATTTCCGGCTTATCCAGTAATTTTGGAAATCGTCAAAAAGGCTGAATTGTATGTTTCGGTGCTACTCCCATTGGCTCAGTTACACTTATTTGAAAGGTTTGGTGATTATTTTTAAGTATTTACAGACGCATCTGTACACAGCGACGGCAAGGTGCCGCTGCATCTTTCTTCTCCGTTTCGACTGAAATCTGACGGGTGTCTCGTAAAATGCATCCTGCCTCATCAACAACTCCGAGCGATTAATGTTGCTCTAAAGTGCGTGAAAGAGGTGTTAAGCACATCGAAGGTGCTCATACGTAGGGGCTCCCGCGCTGACCTTAGACAGGTTGCAGAGAAGTTACACTGAGTTCCCATGTTATGCGTAGCATCAATGACAATTCCAGCAGTGCGAAACCTTTCTTTTTATTGTTTTGATACATTTGTATGTTACTTTGCAATTAGTGGAACCTGCGTGTTCTTTGTTTTTATTCCTGCGTTTCTGTTCAATTGCTACTGGCGCACTTGATTCGTTCTTATTGCTTTACTTTAGTCTTTGGTACCTCACATCTTACTCTTTCCTTCCTCTTTACTTCTCTTCCCTCTAACTTTTGTTTCTATCCCCTTCTTCCTAAAGAGTGGGCAGGCGTTGTGCCCCTGTCGGTGGAATATGCCAGCATGACCGTGCCTGTTTACCAGTATTAGGAATATTATAATATTATTAACCATAATTTCTGCAGTAATAGTAATATTAGTACTTTTTATTTATGCACCACAAGAATAAATACATAGTAGCCGGGCCTGTCGAAGTGTGACTAGGCCCGGCCGCGCCGGCAACAGCGATGAGGTCAGCGTACGCACATACAGGCGCCTTAGTGCCGAAAAAACATTGTGCAAACAAAATAAAAAATTAAGGACATGTTATTCCAACTTTGTTGTTCCAAGCATGCCGGTGTTTCTCCACTTTGGAACGAGTTCAAGAAATTAGTGTCATCATTCATTGACACGTTTGTTCCTTTGCGTAGAAAGATTACAAAGCGTCGGAACCCATGGATTAGTCGGGACATAATCGATCGAAAGCGGCGTATTAAACAAAAAAGGAAGGGTAAAACTACGTCAGCATTAATCGCCCTTCAAGAACAGTTGGTTACTAAATTGAAGCTTGCACGCAGTAAATTTTATGGGCAAACTCTTACAGCTTTCTTGAAGGAATCTCCTGAGAAATTCTGGCACTACTTGTCAGGTTCCCAACCATGTGTGAATTATCTAAAGATAAATAGTATTATGTATACAAACCTTAGTTTAGTTGTAAATGAATTCAACACTACTTTTAACCAAGCGTTTACAAGACCAAATGTTCAATATTTACGAACGCAATACTTCGACCTACCGCCCATTGCAAACTCAATGCCTGACGTAGTTCTTGCTCGTGAAGGAATACTTTCTCTGCTTTTAAATGTAAAAATGAAAAAAAAAAACTCAAGCGGCGCTGATGGCATACCGAATGCCTCCCTTGTACGGTACTCGGGAGATTGTGTCACATTACATTTATGTTCTGTTTAACGCATCACTCGACCAAAGCTTCATACCCGCAGATTGGCTCACGGCAAGAGTAGTTCCCGTATTTAAATCAGGAAAAAGGCTAACAGCTTGTAACTACAGACCTATTTCTCTAATCAGCACATGCTGTAAATTGCTTGAACATGTAATAGCTCACCATATATCTCAGCACCTTGAATCGAAAAAATTCTTCGTTGAGTATTAGCATGGTTTCCGGAAGACTGTCTCAACAACCACGCAATTAATTTAGGTTATACATGATTTTGCTTCAGCTCTAGATAATTGTAGGCAGATAGATGCGGTTTTTCTTGACATGTCAAAAGCTTTTGATCGTGTGCCACACACTTTACTCATTGACAGACTAAGGGATGCCGGGCTTCCTGAGAGATTGGTATTGTGGTTGCAGGCTTATCCGAATAATCGCTCAGTTTGTGGAGTGTGCGGGTGTTAGGTCTGCTGATGTGCCGGTATTGTCTGGGCTTCCACAAGGTTCTGTGCTTGGTCCTCTGTTGTTTTTAATTTATATAAATGCTATTGCTTCTAACATCGATCATTCTGTTACAGTAAAATTGTTCGCCGATGACTGCGTGATGTATAGTGTTGTCAATAGCTCCTCTTGCCAAACACTACTGAACAATAGCCTCTGTAAAGTTGCGGACTGGTGCGAACGAAACGGTATGCAAATCAATTTTGATAAAACAGTAGCTATTACAATAACCACGAAGAAAAAGCCACTGTCTTATGCGTACTAAATTGCTAATAAAACTATTCAGTCAGTAACGTCTGTCCTATATCTAGGAGTAACTATCACAAGCAACTTAAAACGGGACAAGCGTTTGAAGAACGTTTGTAAAACAGCGTTTAATAAACTTTGCTTTTTGCGCAGGAAATTAAAATACTCACCATCAAGTGTTAAACTCGAGGTATACCGCACTTTAGTTCGACCAGTCCTTGAGTACGCTTCCGCAGTATGGGACCCATACTACGTTAAAGATATTGCACAAGTAGAACGATTCCGCGCCTCGCTGCTAGATTTATTGTATCTGACTATCGGTCTTCTTCATCTGTTACTGACATATTGGAGCGACTGAATCTGGAACTCCTCCATGTCCGCCGAAATATTGCGAGACTAAAAATGCTTTATTTGATCTACCAGAACAGAATCGGTCTGCCGTGCGAAACTTATCTTTCCCGCGCATAACACAGGTCTCCTAGAATTAATCACTCGAATGTTATCCGCCCGTACTTTGCGAGGACGAAAATGTTTCAGAAGTCTTTTTTCCCGCTCATAATTGAAGAGTGGAATTGTCTGCCGGCGTCTGTTGTTGATTGTACGAATGTGAATTCCTTTGTGAAATCTTTGTCATTGCACTTGATGTAAACCTCTCCTGCTTGGGCAGCATTGCTGCCTGCAGTATTTTGAAATAAAATAAAATGAAATAAAATGTAGCGTGAACATTTTCTCACGCTTATATAGAAAAAAAATTTAAATATATGTTTTTCCAACGTAGCGAACATTTTTTCACGCTTATATATAGATGTACAGGTTAAGGCAACCAAGTTACACTAAATAAACATATACCCATACAAAACGGAAAACTCAAATGGAAGATGACATTTTCTTTAAAACCTTTTTTGACTGAACCGAGCAAAATTCGGCAGGTAGATCATTAAAGATTTTTGGCACGTAGACACTGTCACAAAAGAGCGCGTAATCAAAGCTCGCACCGTGTGTCACGCAAGCCATCGAAAGAATCACGCCGGTCCCGTGGCAGCTTCAACAGAGGGGGAGAGCGCATACGCCTCAAACAGCCGACGCGACCAAGATTCTAGAAGCATCGACAAGCTACGCGAAGGCGACGGTAACGAGAGAGAGAGCACCGAGACACCCTCTTACACGGCGAGTCGAGAGAGAGAGTACTATAGCGTGAGCGTGCGGATGAGTCACCACCTTCTTCGACGACGCTCCGATGGCCGCGGCTGAAAATGCGAGAAATAACTAGAAGATTCCCGGGCTTTGTTCCTGCTACAGGAGCACGACTCCGATAGGAAGGTTCGAGAACCCCCGGCGGAGACTATAAAAGCGCCGTCCGCGAATCAGAAAGGGATCAGACGGCGTCGGTGAAGAGATGTGACGTGAAGACCGACCGCCTGCAGAAGAATTAAATTGCCCGGCCAGCTAACCGACGAGTTCATCGAGCGTGTGCATTTCCGGAATAAGTTCCTTATTCGAGATTTGCCACGAGCTACGCCGAGATCGTTCGGCTCAAGACCAGTACGGGTAAATACGATTGGACACTGTGTTCCTATTCATTCTGTACTTTATGTGTTGGACTCTAAGTGCCTGTTGTTAATTATTTTCCAATGTTTTGCTAATACCCATGGATCTGAATTGTATTGTGATATGTCTAGCCTAATTGTGCACGTGTGTTTGTAACTGCCTTGTTTGAATGGTCGCCTCATCAAGGCTATCTAATTAGTATGTTGGAAGGTATTCAGAACAGGGATGCACGGTTTATTTCTCGTAATTATGCCCGTCATACCAGCGTAACCCAATTAAAGCTAGATATCTCACTCCAAGAACTGGATATACGCCGAACTATCTCCTTGTTATGTCTGTTCCATCGGTATGTTCACAATGATACGTCACACTTTCTGCCACTTCACACACCTGAACGCACGTCAAGCCGCCTTCATAACAAATTTGGCTTCAAGCGCGTTTTTGGCAAAACTAAAGCGTTTAATACATCTGCTTTTCCACGTGCCATCACCCTGTGAAATAGCCTTCCCGATGATATCGCTATGTTATCTAACCGGGATGCTTTTCGTGAAAAATTACACGCTCTGTATGACTAAATACTGTATAATGATGTGTCACTGTTGCACTGTTAGTGTTTCTATTATTCTCGCACTGCGGGACCTCTTTTTAAGTGTCTTGGCAGGATTTTATTTTAGTTCTACTTGTATTCGTTTGTTCATTGCTTTCACACTTGATATGTACTTATGTTATTTGTTTTACTGCTTTTTCCTTTCATTGTATTTTCTGATTGTAACCCCCCTTACTCAATATCCTTTAATGGACCTGTAAGGTACGATAAATAAATAAATAGATAAATAAAGAATATATTTGGTTGTGTTTTGACAACTCTGGGATCGGACTCGGTCTTTCGACCACAACCGGCGTTCGCTGGCGCTCCAGAGGGCCCCTTGCTTTCTTGGGATTGTTTTCAGAAGCTGATAAGTTGGCTTTGGAATTTGGCCCGGCGTTGGCGTCTCGTTCACGGGGTGTATGACAATATTTCTGGCGTCCGCGACAAGGACCTTTCAGGTGCAAATTGTGTGTCTATAGTAGGAAGAAAGAGCCTAGGGTCGTGTACATCACCATAGTAAACGATTTTGGCTGTTGCACCACGTTTCGCTAACTTGTGTGCAGAGAGCAGCTTGATGGTTGAAATATAGGCAGATAATTTTTGCACGCGGATAGATTTAGCAGGGCTTCATGGATCTCGAGAAATTAGTTGCCCTTGGTGAGAAGATGGGTCTTTCCGGAGCTGAACTACGGAAGTGGGTTAGCCAGAAGGAAAAAGAAGCTTTAGAAAGAGAGAGGGGGAAGCTAGTGGCCGAAAGGGCCAAAGAATAAAGAGAGGCGATGGAACGAAACAAAGAAAGAGAGGCGAAGGAGCGAAAAGAAGAATGAGAGGCGAAGGAGCGACAGATAAAAGAACAACGAGAAGCTGAAATGGCTGAGAGAGAAAGACAAAGACAGCACGAGCTAGAAGTCGGACGACTTCGTTTGCAGCAGCGCACAGACGCTCCCGCCCAGGCAAGAGTCGATGGCACTGAAAGGGAAGAAACTAGCTTCCGACTGAACCCAAGCAAGCTGCTTGTGGCATTCGATGAAAGACAAGATGACCTGGATGCTTATTGCACAGATTTGAGACAGTTGCTAAAAGCCAGAATGGGCCAGAGGATCAATGGCCACTGCGTTTAGCACGTCTTTGAGTGGCGAAGCACTTAGTGTGTACGGTAGGCTGACGCCAACCGATGACTCCAATTATGCAAGGGTGAAAGCTAGTTTACTGAAGAGCTTTAGGTTCACCGTAGAAAGCTTCTGAGATAAGTTTAGGACCGGAAAGCCCGCCGATGGCGAGACTGCCACGCAATTTGCCTCACCGCTCAGCCACTTCTTTGATAGGTGGACCGAACTTTCAAGGACTGCACAGGAGTACGGTGCGCTTAGAGAGCTTCTGACCAAGGAGCAATTCCTTATCAGTTGCCACCCAATCCTGCCACTCTATCTGAAAGAAAGGAAAGCTAAATCGCTTCAAGATATGTTGGAATTGGCAGACTAATTTTTGGAAGCGCAGGGAGGCACCAATATCTCCAAGATCAAAAAAGAGGGGCAGTGGACGCAAATAAGCTGGCATCCGACGAAAGAAGAAATCCTCAGAAGCCTGTTCCGTGATCTTATCTTTGTAACCGACTGGACCACCATGCTAGAAAATGTCGGAGCAATTTTACGCGCCCGAACAATGACAAATGTTTTAAATGTGGGCGAACTGGGCACAAAGCCGATACAAAACGCAACGGAGGGAAAGAAGCTCTTCAAGCATCGTGTGTGTATGCCCCGCCAAAACACCAAGAAGAAGACATAAACGCCGATTTTGTAGAACTCCCAGACGGGAAAAGAATTCGGGTCGTTAATTCTCTGGTGACAGAACGCACAGAATCTCCCGTTGAGGGAATGCCTATATTTACCGGAAAAATGGCAGAGAAACAAATCACGGTGTTACGAGATACCGGCAGCAGCACAGTGATCGCGTGAAGGGACTTGATCAAAGACAATGAGCTCACGGGCGAAACCAGTTTGGTCTTCCTGGTCGATGGTACGACTAGGAAGCTTGCCGAAGCCAAGATTGAGGTCGAGACCATCTATTACAGTGGGAATGTCACTGGTCTTTGAATGGACAGCCCACTGTACGAATTAATCATAGGAGACGTCGAGGGAGTTCGGGCCCCGGACGATCTAAAACCTTTGAAGGGAGCGCCGAAGATCGAACCATCGACGATCGAAGAAGCTCGCGAAAAACCATCTACTGCTGACGAGAACAACGTGGCAGCCGTCACCCGACCTGGAGCGACGACTCAGGCAAAGCTCTTTCAGCCCATTACACGCCCGATTCCGAGAAGAACCCGACCGGGGCCCTTAACTACGCCAACGAACACTAACAAGATGAGTCCTTCAAAGGATGTTTCTCGGAAGAAAAAAAAAGAGAGAAACGCCGATCCCCTTAGGCGAATTTAAATGTGTTGATGATGGTGGTGCAAAGTGTTCTATTGAGTGTACCGAGTGTTTATCAATACTTCTTTTTGGGCGAGTTGGTACATCTTGAAACTTTGGGTAACAGCGCAAACAGCTCTTCTTGTGGTCGTCTGTTTGCGCTGTTACCCAAAGTTTCACCGAGTGTTTATTTATGCATCATGAACAGCGTGTTGTTTGTGCTATGTAAATTACTCTACCATATTTTTGTATAATTGTACATGCCATTTCATATTTTTGCCTTGTTATGCAAGGGATGTGCTGTTGCGTAGTACTAGTGTACTTGTTACGCGAGGGATGTGTCATTGTGTAATACAAGTGCACTATAGTTACGCGAGAGATGTGTTATTGTCTAGTACAAGTGTACTTGTGTGGCTTGTGCTTGTACCCGATGTATCGAATGATGTGTTATCAGTGGTGTACTGATTTATGGTCCTACGGACTCGTGCGTAGTGGACTTTTGTGCGCGCAACTTCGTGTTTTCTTGATTATTATTGCACAATATTCTTAAAGTGTCACAAAAGAGCGCGTAATCAAAGCGCGCGCCGTGTGTGTCACGCAAGCCAGCGAAAGAAGCACGCCGCTCCCGCGGCAGCTATAGTACATGGGCTATGGGAGAAACACACGTGTAACCTAGCAGTTACCTCGAGGTAGCAGCTATGGACGCTGTTTCAGTCGTAGCTGGCCACTCAGCCGCTCAAGTGTGTTCAGTGTGTACTTGTACTTAGGCACACTTTTTGTTGTCCATATCTTAAGGTGTGAGGTCAAATGAAAATTCCATTTTTTCAAATGTCAATTAGTTGTTTTCCAATTTGTTAGATGAGGAATTTATTCTCCATCATATTGCTGAAAAAGGTTTCTTCCTGCGCAGTTTCTTTCAAAAGATACGTAAAAAATGTAAACCCACCCCATGCCTACGAAATCGAAACTGAAAGTGCCCGTTTTCTGTGCAACAGAAGAAATGCCCTGGTTTGCAGTTCTTTGCTGGTTATTTAACAATCGTATCATGTACAAAAACGTAATAATGCCGTAATAGCATTTTAAATACTTTATTTATCAATTAAAATAATAAACAACTCACCAGGTGGATGTGCAAGGCTTTGCACGTGTTGTTTACGTTGTGGAGGTTTCGCGCGCGCTAAAGGAGACGCGGATTGTTTGCTGGATGTGTTTGCTCTCCGTCGCTTACTTTTTCTTACTGGCAGCCACAGAATAATGAAGTTTAGAGCGCAAAGACAAACAAAATGAAAGTTTACCAGCAAGCAGTACAAGGAAGTCGGAGTGCGCGACGGAGCTGGAGACGTACTGCGAATACCTGAAATACCATACCGCTAATACTGCAAAGCAAGCGAGAAAAAAAAGTCGAGGTGCCACACGAGCAAAATGATACAAGAGCAAGACCCAAGACGGAATTGGCTACAAATATAGGGTATTTTAGCTCTCCTGATCATCTTATGTAGGCGCTGCGCTTTGAAATCTTTTAACACGAAAGTGTTTTATGCCGGGGTCCACCAAGACTTCACTGACGTATTTCCGTCACGGAAATACGTCAGCTTACAATTACACGAACATAATACAAAGAAAGAAACCAGAAGAAAAAGTTCCACAAACATGCAAAATTTGGAAATCGAACCCACGACCTCTCGGTCCGCGACGATAGATCGCCGAGCGTTTAACCCATTGCGCCACAAACGCATTTGCAGAGAGCTACACAGACGCGCCTTATATATCTAACACTCCTCCGTGTACCCGCGCTCTTGCTCGGGGCGGTGCCGCCGCCTACGAGCAGAAAAGAGAAGTACTGCATTATGACACTAACGCGCACCGACAGTGAACGCTTCGGTGGTCTCAGCACTACGACGCCTCGATGCCAGCATTCGAAGGGACGCTGGCATCAAGAAGCACTACCAACGCCACCTAGGTGGCGTTCACCGTACTCAGCACAGCAGAGCGTGGCCTCCGCAATTAGCTCTGAAAATGTTTCTGAAGTTGATCGCAGAGGCTGCAATTACGACGCGCTGTACGCGCTGATTTGACTCGGTGACGATTCAGTTACGTGCTTTGTCTTGCGCGTTGTATTAGTGTGTCAGTTACGTGCTTCGTCTTTCGCGTTGTGCTAGCGTGTGCAGCGTAGTGCAGCTTCCATATGCACGACGGTTGCTCATGGTCATCGACGTTGGTAGTCGTGATGGAGGAGACGTGCCACCAGGCGTCAGCGTGGGTGCATCAACGCCTAAGGGCGCTTTAGCCACAAAACACCAATAGACATTATATATCAATGTGCAATAAACATTACACTACTTCTGTGAAGACACGTTTCACTTTCGTGTTCTATACCGATTCCTATATAAGAGGGATCAACCACATTTTTTTGTTGATTTTCTCAGAACCTATTTTTTTGCGATTTCTTCAAACGCAAACATTTATAACTTTTTTTCTTAATGAAGATTTTTTAGTGAAACTTGGCCCAATTTTTTCTCATATTATTCGGTGCGCAATGTACCTCAACAAGTAAAATCTTGCCACAAGTTTTGTCTGCCTTTTACACCAATGCACACCCAATGGAAGCATACATTTTTTTTGTTATTTCATCACTGGGCTTCGAGGATTCATCTTATTCAGAAATTTTTTGTTCAGTGCACAGATAAAAGCCTCCCCTATACCACTACCAAAAATAATGTTTTTTATCGAATTAAATTATAGTTATGAGTATTGGCGTGAGTCCACCTTTAAAGAAGTTCAAATAAAGAAGTACTAAAAATAATACAGACTTTAAAACGGTCACATGGGCCTAAAAAGTGTGCTTTATGATGTAGACCAATAATTTTTATTGTTTATCTTTTTAAAACTTTTTTCCCAGCACTTGGCCTCAAACCTTAAAGGGATACGGACACGAAATCTGAAAGTTATACGAAAATGCTGAAAAGGAATCCCCAGTTTGCGATTACGCCGAAAAGAAGTAGTCAGCTCGCTTTTCAGCGGATGGCTTTATTTTTGGCGTTTTTGAACGCGCGTGCCACGCCACCCGACCGGCGCGGATTGGAAAGCATGACGTCACGACACCCTCGTCGGATAGCCAGCCGGCCAGCCGCGGTCATTCGAAGCGCGCCGACGCCGCCATCGCGACCCTAGATTCGAGTTCTGGTGCCTCTACCAGCGATGAGTACACGTCTGCAGACCAGGACCATTCCAACTTGGCAAGAAATATTGCCGCTTATGGTTACGAGCCTTCCGCGTCAAGCGACGAAGAGGACCAGGTGGCCGTGGACGTGCCGGTCAGGCAGCCCGGGCCAGCAACATGGTAAGTTTTTTTCTCTAACAAACTTAAAGTGCAGCGGCAGTAGCTCGCAAAGTGATGTTACGTAGGACGTAAAATGCCTAGTTTCGTGAGCTACGTTGAGGCAGAGACAGCTGTTACGGCTGAATCGTAGGTAGCATCGTAGCTCGTCGCTTTGCGTTTATCTACGCGGACGGCTTTCGACCGCTGCGCAGTTCGTTCTTGCGCGACGAAGCACGGCATGTGTGGAATTTTGCAGCTGTTTCATAGCCCTGTGTTTACGGCTACTGTCACATCCACGCCATTAGAAACCATTTGCTGACTTAATTCGTGATTTGTAACTTTGTGGAATAAAGTATTATTATTATTATTATTATTATTATTATTATTATTATTATTATTATTATTATTATTATTATTATTATTATTGTATGGGCGGGCGCGCTAGCGACCCGTCGACCAGATCACTTAGCTACATCGAATCTGTGGCCATAGAGAAAGGAAAGACTGACTGTAGCATTTACTAGGGAAATGCTGCGCGAACAATCAATTCATGAAACACGACACATGATCATGCAGAGACCTATGAAAATGCGTAATTTTTTTTTGCTTCAAGTTGAAAAACAACGGGTGAAACAACAATGTAGATAAATGCGCTGTGCGTATTAGACCAGTACACATGCATCCTACTGTGTGGCGTTCATTCACTGCTTGCGTTTTTGTATATTTTATTATATTTTATCAATTAAAATAGCGCTGATATGCTTTCATTTGATATCAGACGCAGCGTTATTGTAAACACCATGACATTTCTGTTTTCTGAGAAAAACATGCATTCGCAGGGTGAACAATTTCTGTTACAACCCGAGAATATCTGTAATTTCTCTTCATGAGGGTAATTTCTCTTCCAACAGGTGCTCCTGCGGTCACCGCTGCGGCGACATGCCTACAGAAAGAGAGAGGGTCTGTTGCACAGAGCTACAAAAGGTGGCGAACACAGCTGAGAGTTACGAATGCATTGCTAAGCACCCGCTCTTTGAATTGTATTGCCTCAACAGGCATATACTCGACGTGGAGTATCTCAAACTGAAGCATTACTTCCCATACCAGCTTGGAAAACGCACCTTGAAAGAGTAAGTACAATAATAAATCAGCACTTTTTACTCAGCAATGAGGCCAGAAAAAATCCTGAAGCCTAGTCACCGCTGCATATATTGTGTTATTGGTGCATGGCATGAACGAGACAAAGGGAATGGATTGAGGGCTTGTTTTATTTGTTAGACACAACCAAATGAACAGTGCATGGCATGTAATAGAAATACACGCAGTGCATTACTCAATCTATCTTGTCGTGCTTTTTTATTTATTTATTTTTGCAGACAATACCGACACACTGCCTAACGGCAGTTTGTTTGGTGGGTGTACAAGCGACTTGGTGAAGGTAACCGGGTCGTTCTACCAAGCGGTGCTGTCCACAGGATCAGGAAAGAGTTTCCTACGCCAGGAGGGCATTGCACTGGCTACGCATGATGGCAGTTCCTCCTCAATAAACGCCTAGAGTGTCCTGCCAAAATGACACGTCTTGTTCAGTGAACTATTTATTGCTGTGTGCAACAAGAGACAGGAAAATATATGAGGTTACACAAGAAGCTTCAAGATGCAACATGAAAGGAAAGTAGCCTTACGTCAGTCAAATATTAAAGCGCCTTGTATGCGCTGCCACGAGAGCTGAGCACGTTTGAAGTTGCTTGAAAGTGGAGGAGGCACTTGCATGCTCCAATGCCTTCCTGTAGGAGCTCTCATTGTGACACAGGCCCACAGCACACTTCAGCAAGTCGTTCACATAGCCTGGAAAAACAAAGCGTAGTCAATGTTTGTGCAAAAATATGCAACCTGAGTACCGTACGTGCAAGATTATTTGACTGGTGCGATAATGGCAGCCTTTTTCGCCTTCGGGTATTTCACCAGCCATCTCCCATCGTCAGTGGTTGCTTGCTGCCTTGCACTATTTTCGTTACAGTGAAGTGCGGCAAGGCGTGTTCTGAAAGGAAAGAGAACGATATTCGGTTCACATCACAATCGGCCAGCTAAACAGCTTAGGCACAAAACGTTTTACCTTGCTACCATACTGCAATACCCAAAATGGGTATTTTTGGAAGCAAACTGAGTGATGGTGCTGTGAAAGCATTCAACAGAAAATGTTTGGTCGCTCGTGGATAGTCGAGGAATGCCTTTGAGCAAAGCCTTGTTTAGGATGATGGCTTTCAGTTTTTGGTGCGCTGGTGATCCTAAAGGAATGCATTGGAAATAATGGAAGAATACTGAAAAAAAAAACATTTTAACGCCACATACCTTCTTCTAGCCACTTTTTCTTAGCGAATGGCTCATGCTCGCACCTTTGATAAAGGCTCTCATCATGTACGTGAATGTCGACGACATGACGGACAAGGGAGCGCCATAAGAACCATCTTGAAATGAAGCGCAACGGAACGGCACAGCAGAGAGTAAGACGAAAACAGGCGCTAACTAACAACTGATTTATTGAAGCCAAACCCACAGGTATATATATCCACAAGCTGCACAGGTGCACCGTGACAACGTACGCAGAAACCATCAAAAAATGATTACACCAGGCGCGAAAGTTATTTCATTTCTGCATTGTACAGTGCAATCATTGTATCGATTACACACTCTTGACCTGCTTTCCTGATAAAGAAAGCCGCTAACGTTTCACGAGCGGTTTTCTGTTTGCTCTTGCCTAGGATTTTCACACTTTCACACTTTTCACTACGGAAAAGTGAGTGAGTGAGTGAGTGAACTTTATTTGGTCCACGATAGACGCGAGTAAACTCGACGTCACCTGGCTAGGCCCACTCGGGGACCATCAGGTCAAACCTGATGGTGGTTCACAAGTGGGACAGCTACTGCAGTGGTAAGCAAGATGCGTTTTTTTCCTTATTGGCTAGATTTCTTGCATGCTCCCTGAGTCGGTCATAGATGCATCGCCCCATCTGGCCGATGTATACTTTACCGCAGGATAGGGGGATCTCATATACGACATTGTTGGCACACTTAACAGGACGCTTTTCATGGTTCTTTTTACAGCCCACATTTTTGTCTGCACAAGCGATGCGACGGCTCAGCTGAGCAAGCTTCTTGGGGACTGAAAAAACGATCGGCACGTAAAACCGAGTAGCCATTTTTCAGGCAATGTGTGACCTTGTGCATGCATGGAACTTCAGGCCTCTGAGAGCCCAGCACGGTTTCCGCGGCATTCTTGCAAGGACTGCGCTTCATTTTTTGGAGGAGCGTTTCCGCTACTGACACGACGACCGACTCAGGGAAGCCGGCTGAAAAAAGCCTTGCCAATTGCAAGTTCAAACTAGCTTGCACATTGTGAACGCACGACTTCCGAGGCGCGCATTCCAAACAGAGTGCTGCAATGCCTCTCTTAATTATCTTAGAGTGCGCTGATTTGTATGGGAGGAGCTCTCTTTGGGCCTGCAGGGAATTATGCCCAGCACACGTGGCTTTCGCTGAAATTCAGGCGTAAATCTTTCCTTCTTCTGGAAGCTCATATGTGAAAGTCAGCCCTTTGCCGTGATTATTGAAATCATCGAGAACACACTTTTGCGCATGCGGATACGAGATAGAGCATTTCTTGTTAAAAAGAATTAAGAAGTCGTCCCTATAACGAAAAACTTTGAGGACAGCGTCATTGCTAGCATGAATAAAACGATCGTGTAAAGAGCGATCAATGGAAGGTGAAAAGATGTGGCACAACACAGGCGGGATGCAGGAACCAATACAAATGCCTCTTTCTTGCAGATACATCTGGTCGTCAAATTTGATAAAAGTACTCTGAAGGTAAAATTCTAATGATGATGATGATGTATGGTGTTTAATGGCGCAAGGGCCAGATATGGCCAAAGAGCGCCAGACCAGTGTTCATGAGTTGACAATGGAGCAATGAATTGCGAAAGGTAGATGTGTCGTGGCTGTAAAAGGGCCTAAAAACAATCGCTGTAAAATGCGTAAAATGTATAAGTAATAAAATTATGGCAATGGCTAATGAGGTGCACTATGATCACGAAAGAACAAATTGCAAGATAATGACGATAGGCGAAAATATATCACAGACAAATCTTTTTAAAAAGCACTACTGCCTTGACAGACCCTTTGAAAACGTAAGGGCCTGGAGGCGCGTGCTATGCAAAACTACTGTCGCGGCGACATCTCTCTGAAGAGAGGACGCGCTACGAAACTATTGGACAAATAACATGCAGTACAACATCGCTCAGAAAATCCAGAACAGCTTTAGTGCTAAACAGAGGTTCGTCGCCAATGAACATAGCAGGGTGGAGAGGGAGACGGCACTGGTACGCTAAAGGGAAGTGTCTTTTTCTCTCTCTTTCGGCTTCCCTGCACTCCACGAGCACGTGTAGCACGGTAAGCCTCTCTCCACATCTACCACAGGTTGGCGGGTCATTTCCAGTTAATAGAAAATTGTGGGTGCCATATGTATGTCCTATTCTCAAACGAGAGAATAGGACATTAGTTCTTCGTATTTTCGTAACAGGATGCCACGGGCCAATCTGTGGCTTAACTAAGTGGAGCTTATTGTTCGTTTCGGCATCCCACAAGCGCTGCCAGTGGCTTCGAAGTTTCTTTCTCAAGTAGGGCTTGAGATCTGTGGCAGGGATAGAAGCGGTAGGGTTAAGGGCTCGCGATGTAGTTGATGTGGCCATTTGATCAGCCAGAACATTGCCCTTGATGCCTCTATGGCCAGGCACCCAGCACAAAATAATATGCTGGTTAGACATGTATGCTTTGCACAGAGCAGAATACAGTTCAATGAGTACAGTGTTTTTGTGTTTATGTAGAGTCATGAGGGCTTTTACGACGCTTAGGGAGTCTGTAAATATTATTGATCTTTTCAGTTTTGATTTGCCTATACTCTTCACAGCCGATAAAAGTGCATAGGCCTCAGCCGTAAAAATGCTTGTTTCCGGGTGCAGTACATCGACTCTGAGAACGATGGTCCGACTACCGCATAAGATACCCCTGCATGTGACTTGGAAGCGTCAGTGTAGAACTGAGTGCAGGACGAGTACTTGGACTGAATTTCCAGAAAACGCATTCGGATATGTGCCTCTGGAGCGTCTTTCGTGACCTCTACAAATGAGGTATCACACTCTATGAGCTGCCACTGCCACGGTGGCACTGGCTTTGCTGGGGCCATCAGAGTATTTCCAGGTAGTGGGATATCGATTTGTTCACTAATTTTCCTTAGATGTACTGAGAAGGGATCTCTTGCTGTCGGCCGGTTATTAAAGAGTGTGGCACTGGTCATGTCATTTACGGTTGAGAAGGACGGGTGTTCCGAGTTCGAATTAACTTTCATGAAATAGGTGAGGCTTAGGTACGAACGTTGCATGTCAAGCGACCACATGTCTGCCTCTACATACAGGCTTGCCACAGGACTTGTCCTGAAGGCACCAGTGGCTATGCGGATGCCTAGGTGGTGTACAGGATCCAGCATCCTTAGGACGCTTGGTGTAGCAGAATGGTACACTATGGCGCCGTAATCTAGTCTTGTGAGTATGAGGCTCTTATACAAATTCAAAAGACACTTTGTGTCACTACCCCAAGCGGTGCGTGACAATACTTTTAGAATATTCATTGTTTTATTGCACTTGTTTCTTACATACTGTATGTGTGCCACAAATGTTAGCTTCGCATCTAAAATCACACCTAAAAACTTATGCTCTGTTTTTACGGCCACACGTTTTCCCTGCAACTCAATGTCAGGATCGGGGTGCAGACCCCTCTTTCTGGAGAACAGGATGCAGGTGGTCTTTTGTGGGTTAAGGCTAAATCCATTCTCATCTGCCCAATTAGACACCTTGTTCAGACCAAGCTGAATCTGCCGCTCACAGACTGCGAGGTTGCACGAGGCGAAACCTATCTGTACATCATCGACGTATGCAGAATAAAACATGTTTCTTGGGATATACAGACGCAAGGAGCTCATTTTTACGATGAAGAGAGTGCAACTGAGCACCCCGCCTTGTGGCACTCCGGTTTCCTGCACAAATGGTCTTGATACAGCATTTCCCACACGAACACGGAATGTGCGATTAGATAAATAACTTTCGATGACATTTAACATGCAACCACGTATACCAACGTGTGAGAGGTCTCTAAGTATTCCAAACCGCCAGGTGGTATCGTAGGCTTTTTCTATATCAAGGAATACACAGAGAAAGAACTGTTTACGGACAAAAGCTTCTCGAATTTGCGTCTCAATACGTATCAAATGGTCGGCGGTGGATCGTCCTTCTCGAAACCCGCATTGGTACGGGTCAAGCAGTTTGTTTGATTCGAGGAAATGTTTTAGTCGGCGGTTTATCATTTTTTCAAACAGTTTGCAGAGGCAGCTTGTTAGTGCTATAGGGCGGTAACTCGAAGCAGACGATGGGTCCTTGCCCTGCTTCAGTATAGGAACGACAATGGCCTCTTTCCAGGCAGAGGGGATCTTGCCGGAGGTCCATATAGCATTGTATAGGGTGAGGAGAGTTTTCTTTGTTTCATGGGGAAGGTGTTTCAGCATTTGATAAGCTCTGCGGTCAGAGCCTGGCGCAGACTTGTTGCAACAACTAAGTGATGCATACAGTTCAGCAATACAGAATGGCTGGTTGTATGCTTCGTTTCCAGTACATTTTCTTTCTAGTTTCTGTTTTTCTATTGTAGCCTTGTGCCTTTTAAATGTTTGGGAATAATGACATGAGCTGGCCACTTGTTGAAAATGTGCTCCTAGGCAGTTAGCTTGGTCTTCCAGAGTGTCGCCTTGTGTGTTTACTAACGGGAGTGAATAAGTTTGTAGCCCTTTTATCTTATTAACTTTCTTCCAGACTCTGCCCTCGTCTGTATACGAGTTTATGCCTGATAAAAACTTCTTCCAACTTTCTCTCCTGGCCTGTCGGCGCGTTCTTCTGCCCTCCGATTTAATTTTCTTAAAATTTACAAGATTCTCCGCAGTTGGGGAGTCGCGTAGCAACCCCCACGCTTTGTTCTGTTTCCTACGAGTGTTCCGACATTCCTCGTTCCACCATGGGACACGGCGTTTGCAGGTCGCAACACTCATTTCTGGTATACATTCAGAAGCGGCATCGACTATGAAGGATGTAAGATACTCGACAGCAGCATCAATTTCGATCGAAGATAAGTCAGACCACGAGATACTACTCGTAAGACTTTCGAATTTCTCCCAATCTGCCTTATCGAACTTCCACCGGGAAGCCTGTGGTGCAGGTTCGTTTTGTAGTGGTGATCTCAGCAGTATGGGAAAGTGGTCACTCCCGTAAGGATTTTTTATAACTTCCCATTTAAGTTCAGGAAATATAGACGGGGAAGCCACACTGAGATCAATGGAAGAAAATGTTTTGTTTGCAAGATTGTAGTAGGTGGGTTCCTTCTTATTCAGGAGACACGCACCAGAGGATAAAAGAAATTGTTCGATTAGGCGTCCTCGCGCATCGATACGCGTGTCGCCCCACAAGCTGCTGTGTGCATTGAAATCGCCAAGAACGAGGTAAGGTTCCGGTAATTCATCTATAAATGATTGAAATTCATGCTTGTGTAAAGGATAATGTGGGGGTATATAGAGCGAGCAAATGGTTACGAGTTTACCCAGAAGTACAGCACGAACGGCTACCGCCTCAAGTGCCGTATTGAGTGGAAGTTGCTGACAGGCTACACTTCTGTCGAGTATGATGGCCACACCACCAGATGATGAGGCAGAATCCTCGCGGTCTCTTCTGAAAACAATATTTTGACGTAGGAAGTTGGTGTTTCTGGAGTTTAGGTGTGTTTCTTGAACACACAGCACCTTTGGATTGAATTTATTGATAAGTTCTTGGATGTCGTCTAGGTTGTGGATTAGTCCCCTAACATTCCACTGCATTATTGTGTTCATGTTTGAGGAAAATGAAAGGTGCTGTGTGTCTCAAAAGGGAGGAGAGTAACTTACTTTACAGAGCCTTTGTTAGGCCCTGTAATTGGTGTTTTGTCTTTTTTGGAGCGGTCGAGAGAACCTCGCCGCTCTATCGACGCTACTAGCGCCGTTTGGCTTGGACTGGTGTCCATAGCCTCTTGCGAGGCACTGGACACCCGCTCCAGAGAGCGATGTGTGCGTCGCGTAGACTTCATCTCGAGCGACGAAGTCTTCGTCCTCACCGGACCGGAGGTCGACAGGACCCCTGGGGCCTCTGCGGTGCCCTGGCTGCTGCCGGAGCTTGTAGAGGCCACTGGTGTGGACAATTTGAGAGATGGCAGAGCAGCGTTGGCTGCTCCCACCTTAGGGGCGGGTGGCGTTGGCCTCGGCACGCTAGGCGTGGTCCGGGCTGCCGCCAGATGCCGTTGTGGTGCCGCCCCCCGTTGCACCACTTCGGCGAAAGATGTTTTGAGCAAGAATAAAGAGGAGATACGTTGTCGTGCTTCACGGAATGTTATGTTCTCCTTCACTTTTACAGTAATTATTTCTTTTTCTTTCTTCCAGGCTGGGCAAGCTCTGGAGTATGCAGGGTGACTGCCATCGCAGTTAGCACAATGTACCTCGTCATTATTGCAATCTTCAGAAGAGTGACCGGTTGTGCCGCACTTTGCGCACATAAGCTGCCCTCGGCAGCTCTGGGATGCGTGACCAAATCTTTGACATTTGAAGCAACGTCGCGGGTTCGGAATGTATGGTCGAACATGAAGTTTACGTAGCCGGTTTCAAGAGTCTCGGGTAAAGTAGTTGAACTGAAAGTGAGTATTAAATGCTTTGTTGGGATTTCGTTGTCATTCCGTCTGATTTTGATGCGCTGCACATGGATTACCCCTTGGTCCTTCCATCCATCCAGGAGTTCTTCTTCATTCAATGTCATTAGGTCTTCGTCTGATACTACACCTTTTACTGTGTTCATTGTTCGATGTGCGCTTACAGAAACAGGGATGTTACCAAAGGCTACGAGGTGTGCGAGTTTGTTGTATTGTTCCTTGTCTTTTAGTTCGAGGAGCAAATCTCCGGTTGCCATCTTTGTTGCCTTATACCCAGCTCCAATGGTCTCTTTTAGGCACTTGGCCACAAGAAATGGGGAAATTGCTCTAGCTTTCGTAGATGGTTGCTCACAGTGAAGGACGTGAAATTTCGGGAAAGTTTCTTTGTTTTTTGGACAGAATAGCAAGGTTGCGTCGGTGCGTACCCTTTTCGAGGCACGATCGGTTGTAAACGGGTTTGAGGATCCCATGGAAAGAAGTGGTTTATTCGGCAACGGCGTCTGCCACCCACCACGGAGCCCAACAAGGGGACGTGGCAGAACATGTAAACAAGTCTGCACAGCGCCAGCAGTATGCCGTTACTATAACCTAATATGGTATACCCAAGGTAGGACAGCCACACCAGGTTAACCCTTGCCGCCAGGAAAAGTTGAAGTGAATGGAAAAGATGAGAAGACAGGAAAGATTAAAAGTGATAGGGAAAGACGAAGATTGGAGAGAGAGCCAGGAAAAGGCAACTACCGATTTCCCCCGGGTGGGTCAGTCCGGGGGTGCCGTCTACGTGAAGCGGAGGCCAAAGAAGTGTGTTGCCTCCGCCGGGGGGCCATAAAGGTCCAACTCCCGGCATCGGCTCAACCCCCAGGATCCCCTTTTCCCCGGACACGGCTAAGCCACGCACGGTTAAGCGTAGGAGGGTCCGACCCTCATGTGCTCGGGTCCGTGGTGTCGCAACACACCAAACGCCTGCTGACGCAGACGCCCCTGCGGGGAAGGTAAAATTCTAAAAGGGCTAAAAGGTTCTGTACCGACATGCCTGCAGTTTCGATGTGCAGCACCTTGTTCAGCTCTATGTCCAGAAGAGAGTACGTGCCATGCTTGGTGGAATGTCCAGGGGAATTGCCCTACCATCCCCAGCAACCCGGAGTGGACGGCTAATGGTTTCATCAAAAAGCACGTTTTGTTGGTGTGTCCAGACCTTGAAGTGGTAAACATGTAATGCTCATAAATCTATATGCATACACTGTAAAGTTGGTTACGTGGCCTAACCAGTTTGATGAGCCCATGTACCTGGGTGACTGCAGGAATGAGGAATGCATTTTGGACTCTGAAGTGTGTTTTGTCACTGCTGCAGGCAACACCCACAGCCTAAAAACTTGGAAGCTTTTCCGCCTGAAAAAAAAAATACTGCTGGAGAAAGAAGCAAGCTGCTTTCCAATTAATTATTGGCTGTGTTGTCCATTTAGAAACATGGCGGTTTATGCACATGCGTGTCACCTGCAATAATGTGCCCTTCACATTTTTATCAATTGCTCTACACAGATGTGAACACAGAGGGCAGACCGAGAGCAGTTCATCCAGACTAGATTCGAAAACAATGAGCTTCCTCTCTTCATGAAGAGGCACGGCTGTGTGATCAGTGCTGTCTCTGAAAAAGAAAATACATCTATGTGAGCCCTGCGCAATATTACAGGGCGGTCTAATACATACTCAGCCAATCTGACATCAGAGAAGACAAAGGAAGCATCATTTCGATTCCTGTTTTCACTGTCAGCAATTTCCGCTTCAGATGCATGTGTGAAATCTGGCAATGGTGTCGAAGACCATGGTGGCATAAAGCAGCTAGTTGAAATACTACAGGACTTCCCTTGGATGTTAACCTCTGTTCCTAGAAAATAGCATAAGTAAAGTATTGTTTATAATTTAGCAACAACAAAATAAAGTAATTTAGCAGCAACAGTAGAACAGCTCGGATATGTCATTTTCAAAAAAAAGAAAAAAGACCTGGAAAAACACCGACACAGAAAGGAAGAGACGCTCGTCTGTGTTGAGGTTGTTTCTAGTGCTATTTAAAACGACATACCTGCACCATCTGGCTCAATGCTTCACCCTGCTCAGAAATTACAGAGTAAAAAACTTTAGGTGCTTTGATCAGCCATGCCTATGCAAATATTATATGCTGTTTCTTGTTACGTATATATGCTATGCATAGCAAGGCTAGTCACAAAAGAGCATTCAAAACACGATGCAGATTGGTTTCTCTGATACACCTACACCAGTCTCTGCAGATTAATGATGTCTGAACAGCTCTATCAGCCTGAAGTGCTTTTGGTGTAATTTGTCTTTCATTGGTGGCATGAGGTTCTGGTGCAAATTGCTGGTGTAGTGCTTCAGGGCGTTTCTCTTGATGTGCCTCACTCTCACTGTTTTGCCTGCTATTTGTAGATGCTTGCTGCCAAGTACAACACGTCACACCTTACTGGCGATGTGCTACCAGAGGGGTTTATGAAATCCCACTGTCTTGTGCACCGGAAGCAACACCTGAACGCTAAAAGGATCGCACAACGAGTGATGGAGTGGATAATGACGGAAGATAGGAAGGTGACACCGCATATTACAGAGCAAACGCAGATGTATGGTATTCCAGTCGAAATTAAGCCTGAGGGAGTGAAATTTGCAAGGTCACGTAATGCGTAGAACAGATGACCGGTCGTCTGCTACAGAGCAACGAGGGAAATATGCCAAAAAGCGAAGAGAAATGCAGCCGGCGACAGCATAAGATAATGGGTACACTGGTGAGATGAAGAAATTATCAGGTGTAGGATCGAGTAAGCTGCGTTTACAGGAAACTCAAAGAGAGGAAAACAGTTGACAGAACAATTTAATGAACACACATCAAAGCAAACCATTTTATCAACATGAGCTGAAGATTTTGGCATGCATTTTTTCCCTGTACACCCACATAAAGAAAATCGCATTTTTTCATAAAAGGCTGCATTGAGAACTCTGAAATAAGTTGGTCATTGGTGAATTATGAAATGTACCTGCTTGGGTGACTTGTTCAAACGGATCCTGCTCAATTGGAGGGGTATGCATTTCACAAGCATCACACTGCATTCCTTGGATGTGAACAGCTTCTTTGTGAAAGGCTTCTCCTGAGGTTGGTCGTTGCAATATTTCATCAATGATCGGAAATAATGGAATATGAGAGGTAACATAAAAACTGGGCACAAAACGTATATAGAATGTACAGGGACGACATTTAATTTTTATTCAAATGCGAAATTTGTGGAAGCTGTGTAGCTTTCCTTCGTAGCCATAAGGCTTCGGTGGATGCTAATGGATAATTACTCCCTTATTGCAAAGCATGTAAACATACACTTATGAAAACGGACGAATAATGGATTATTGCCCCACTGCGGTCAATTAAACAAATGCGGAGAAAGTACACATCAAAATGTACTCTAAAAAACTGGCTCTCCACAAACAACGTCACGAGCTGTACATGAGGTTCGAGTGTTTGAATGTACATTCTCCCGACACCCATGCTGATTTGCGTGGGTAAGCTAACGTGAAACAGCTCAACACGCTTTATGGCGAACTCGGCAATGACTAGAACTACGTAACCACCACTGCGCAGTCGTGGAACCCACTGAAAAGCTTCACGCGACGCAGTGTCATTGGCACACAGAAAAAAAAACAAATTTTGAGGTAGAGCGTGGAAAGAAAATAACGAATTACTCATAGGGGATGACTTTGTGGCACTAACGCCCGTATTCACAAACGCACCTCGACTCGACCCTCCACTCGAAACGCGCCTTGAGTGAAGCAAAGCTCGAGCGTTTTACTCGAGAATCTCAAGGTAGCCCCGCAGCTACCTTGCATCTTTCATTGAGTGAAGTTAGCGCGCAAACATGGCTGCGTTGTGATCTGTCGCTCGCGTCGTCGGCTTTTTCAGATGGATGCCCGTTGCCTCCGCAGCTTTTTTTTTCGTTAACGATGCTACGCATCTTCAAGGGCATCGTTTTACGGACTGGTGCAATCCTCTGGAGCGCTTCGGCAACGGAGTAATTCTACTGTGGCACCGAGACAGACCGGCCGTCCTGTCAAGAAGACTGCCAGCTAGTGCAGTGACCTCTCGTCTTATTCCAAGCATGAGCCAGTTGAAGACCTGCATACGTGTATTCTTCGAGCGAGTGCTCCTAAACTACTATCAGCGCCAGTGCAGTGTTTCTCGCGGGGCATCATACAAAGCAGCGTCATTTGAAACGCGGCACGATACATAACTGCGAAGATTCCTGCCGTTAGTGAGTGTATTGCCTGTGTACTCGATTGCTGGATGGTGGTCTGGCTGCGCGAGCGCCGGAATTTCCTCCGCCTGAGCGGTTTGTACTCGGGTGCATCAGTTACTACGGTATTCCAAGGACGGCGAAGTGCACCCCAGCAAGGCGAGCATCTCTATAAATGACCTGGGCCGCGATTTTGTAGCGATGCCTTATGACTTATTTTAGAATAGTGTTATCATCCACCGCTCACGGCCGGCTGATCCCGTTGATAACGCGAGCAGACAGTCGCTCTGACCACTGACAAAGCGCGATAAGCGCGAAAAGGCATTATTACTTTAAAGTCATCGCTACAAAATACCGACCCAGGTGCGTTCACTTTTCTTTTTATCTATAATTTCATGCAGTTAGTTGCTCTAGGGAAACGAAAAAGTATACTTTTTTTTGCGTGGGACGTGTGACAGTAGCTGCTATTTACAGCCGTTAGCAATAATTACGTGAGCCTTGCTTCAAAATATTTAGTTTAATTAGCTTATGCTTATGAACATCCAAGCCCAACGAGGAAGTGAGCAACCATGAAATGGTTTTCATAATTATATCTGAATGTAATATTTTATTCCAATACAAAACATTGAATAACAATACAAGAGAGGAAAGTTTTTGTACATCACATTATCTTTATTGTAATAAAAAAAAGCTGTAGTAGTTGACCCTGCTCCTAATACAGAAAACGCTAGCAAGTGGTAGCAGATATATGCCACATATATTGGTTGCGCACATTCCAGCTATTAGTGAGTGCATTATGTAAGTGTTAGATTGCTGTATGTCGGTCTGGCTGTGCAAACGCCAGACCAGCTTAAAACTGTATCTTTGCAAATATGAATGAAAACAGTCCGAGCTTCTCAATGTAAAAAAAAAATCGGCTTCCTGAACACAATGAAAATATTTAATGAATGTATTTACTTCGAAAAGTAAACTGATGAAAACGAATATTGTACCTAAGCTAGTTTTTATGTGCATTAACATCATTATAAGCTTATAACGAGTTTGATTTCATTACGGTATAGCTGTTTCATGTTTGCGGTTTTAAATAACACGGCGTGCATTTCACCATTTTGTCAATGTGGCCTAACATAACATCAATATCATTAATGATAAGTATGAAAAATAAGCACAGACTAACTACCGGGCCGATCAGTCGAGTACTTCCGCAGCACCTAAGTTCATTCAGGGAAGCGAGATGGTGCATTTCCAACAGGCAGACACCGTATCTGTCGATGCTTTCACGTCAGCCACATGTCTTACCGTGCAACACAGACGTTGAATTTCTTCCATCAGCTGGTCTTTCCAAGGCCCACATCCTGCAGCAGAATGCCAAAAATGATATGTACATAGGGCGTTCGCACGCTAAGTTCAGTGCAGCTAAGCAACTGAAATGAAGACATAGCACAACTAAAAAAAAATGTGGGCGTTGCGTGAACTTGAAAGCACAGTTTATGGAACTTGCAGGAGATGCTACGACATAGTACATTGAAAAAGGTAAGACGAAAAAACACTAATGCTGGCAATGAACTACTGAAAAGTGAATTTTTGGAAGAATAAAAGAGTGCGTAGCGTATATGTGAAGTGAAGCAGCGCTGTAAATTTATGCAGGCACCAGTGCTGGTTCACTGACGATATGTGCTACAATTTGAACAAACCGACTAACCACCACGGCTTCTAAAATAAAGTACAAGGCTGAAAAACATTTGTTTCCTTCAAAGTGCCGGAGCTACGCGCTCAACCATATGCATTCTGCCACATGTATACAACTGCTTCTTCTCTACTGAAATATTTCTTACGCGATAGTGGAATGATCATCCGACACAGTCGCGGAGCGGTGCCTTGAACAACTAAACCGACAACAGATTGTCGCGCCGAATCTCCCACAAGCTGCAATGCAAAAATGAAAAAAGGAACGTTTCGCCCAATCTTATGCTGCCTCGAATAGTCTGCTTCGGGTGCTAATGCCCGCAGCATGAGCAACTGGAGCCAGTCATGCTTGGATACATCGGACACGTTTTATTGATAGCGCGGCGGCAACTTCACGAGAACCGCAACAGCGTAATGTGCTTCCACGCAGAAACTGCTCACTCACCCTTACTTTTTGTCCTGTTGCTTTCAGAAAGCTTCCAGCAGCACATGGTCTTGAAGTTAAACAAAGCTGCCCATCGGCCGCTCCATGCGTTGCCTCCTTCGAAATCAATCCGGCTCGATGAGAGTACACACACGGACAATATCCATAATAACCACGATTAACAACTGCAACGTGAACCGCAAATTAAGCACAAGGAAACAATGAGCAGCAGACAAATGCGGGCGCAGACTTTCTTATTTCTCAGTCATGCGCCATGCTACAGTGTACCAGCTAGGGGATGTTTTAACAGAATGCTTCTGTCAGAGTGAGCCACACTCTGACAGCGTTATGGACATGCTGGCAGTTGTTAAGAGTAAGCTTCCCCTCGAAGTTGGCTTCAATGTGCACGCTCTTAGCCTCACAGCTAAAATTAGTTTTTACATTGTCACACGTCTGCATTTTTATGTGAAACGAATTAACTGGGACAAGGCAGGAAAGCGGCAGAGAGCCAAGCAGCTGAAGTTGAGCCGTTGTACATGAGTTGAAGTGCATGAAACAATGGCTTGCTGTACTTGCAAATAAAAGCTTTGTGTCAGCAACAGCCCTGTTATCTTCATTTTGCTTACCTTTATATAGCTGCACATAAGCATAAGCCTAAGCCTAATTGTCAAGTGAACTAGTTTTCACTTTTTGTTCAGGATGGAAAAAATAGACCTGATTTGATTTAATAAATGTGTGCCGGCGTAATGATGGTTAATAATAAACGCAGAAGGCTACTGTGAAGCATGGAACAACTAAAGTGGAAGAATGAAATATTTCAGCCATATATACAAGTTCATTTTGGCTAAGCAAAGGCACTACCCTGGTTAGCATGCCTGATGTTTTTTTGTTTTTTTTTAAGCCCAGCTGGGCAGTATGCGCGCACTGTTTTCTGTCTGACAAAATTTTACATTAGGTCGACACGGCATAAAACCGTATATTTGGTCACCCTTTCATTCAAAATTTTCTTTCAATTTTTTTACGATTGCCCAATAATTCGGAAAATTCGAAGGCCCCTTCCACATAAGCGAAATCCGTCAGCGACGACCTCTTTGCACAAGAGGTTTAAGAGTTAGGATAGGCAGCAAATTCACCAAGAGTTGCCGTCTTCCTTTTCCACAAGGTACTATTATGGCAAATATCATGTGGCCTAAACAAATATAGTGCTTGCTAAAGATATGTAAAGACTCTCAAGTATGCCAAAATTAAAAACAAGAGTGTGAACTGCATCGAACTGAAACCGACAGAAACGCAAGGAAAATCAAAGCGTCTGCAAGCAAAGCTTCCATTGAAGTTGCCAGTGGCGCCACCTCTTGGATGCGACGCTGACTGCGTCAGAGGAGCGGCTGAGTAAGCCCACTGCCCCCTTCTAGTACACTGTAGCCATGCTCAGCTGCTGGGGTGCGATCGTTGCCAGACCTCAAACACAGCTCCCGCTTGATCTATCAGTCGAACGCTAACAGTGGCAGCGCTGCCGAGCTAAATTTGTGCATTGCGCCGTGTTGTCATTTGATAATGAAGCCAAATTAACGGAAACACATATCTGTCCTAAATAATTGGGCTTTTGCTAAGCGCATTTAATAATAGCCTCGATATCAGACGCTTTTCTCGGTCGGTGCACTTCACTAGAGTCAAGGGTGTATTTTCAAGGCGTTCCTTGGCGGAGGAAAAGTAGTGTTCATGAAACGCAACGGCGCCTTGAGTGAAGGAACGCTTGTCGCCTCGACTTGGCTGAGTCGAGGAGAAGCGTTGAGTGAAGGCGTGTTTAAGAATACGGGGGTAAACCTCGCATACAGAACGCTTCACAAATGCGCGATCGGCGTTTTCGCAAACCGTAGCGCGTACATTTCGCTGTGCACCAGGCACTTGTGCAAAAATTATTTGTCGTTTCCCCTGTACACTTGCTTTTTCAAGAACGCACGCAGGCGAGGCAGCTGCGGGGTACTTCAGCACTACGTGGATGACTGAATAGTAGTTTAAGCCGTCGGCGTGAGCAACTGCACAAGAAGGCTGCAAGTGAACGAAAACAGTACCAACCTCTTTTCGCCTCCTCTTTTCTAACGCGCCGCTGATCTTCTCTGCCTTGCGTTTTCGTGAGAAAACCGAGGGCGCAGCGTCAGGCTTTAGGCGTTGCCTCTTGAGCGGCATGCCGAGGCTTTTCAGCACAGCCGGGCTGGTCACATAATGATCGTCGACGAAGTCATTTTTAGAGGTCTCCAGGCTGGGCGTGATGGCTGACAAGTACGTATGCAAAATTTACGCACCTTCTCGTTCCTGGGAAACGTGTGCGACGGTGTGTCATGACCGACGATGCTGCTATAACAGCCTCGGGCGCAGCAATGCCTGGGCATTGCGGGAAGGCACATGTAATACGCGCCACCTGCGTGGAGCGCCGACGGTTCAGACGGATGACGTGCGAAGAACGCCGACGGAAATAAACAAGCGCTGCAAGGGACGGCAACCACCGGAAAGACTGCGGCCGACCTTGGCCGCGCGCTCGCGAGGAGGGTGTTATGACGTCAAATTTCAGCTTCTACCGGCGGCCGCTTGGAGCAAGGCGCAACAGAAAACCGAACAAAAAAGACGTTTCTCGTTCCTTCTTTCAAAGCAGCTTGCTGTATTCGTAATTCCCAACCGTTCAAGTTTTGTTCTCACGCGAAAAAACACCCGCCAACTTTTGTGTCCGTATCCCTTCAAAATTTTTTTGTGGTCTCCTCAAAAATTTGACAAGTTTGCATTCTGAGACTTGCAAAGGTAAATAGTTTTATTCCATTCTTGTTCATGTAGAAAGCTCATACAAAGGCTTAGGGATATTGTCAGTGTCCCTCATTTTCACTCAGAACATATGTGGTATGTTATTGGCATTCATGCAGCTTTTCAACAGCAAGAAAGGGAATCAGCTTCCCCTGTTTTCAGCATTGGATTAATGCAGGCAATTCAGGGAGGCATAAAGTTTTGCCACTAGAATCGGTGGGGAATACCAGATTAGATTTACCATGACGCCTTCCTTGCACTTTCTTATTTTGGACAAATAATCTACTTTGAACTGGCTCATATTAGCATGCTCTAATATTGGTCTAATACAAGGGTAAGTACGTGACTAGCTTAACAGATTGGGATGCTGGCTTTCATTTTCAGGAAAGGAACCATAGCACCTGCTGCAGTTGCATATGTTTTTGATTATCTCGGGTTATCATCCCCACTTTTAAGAAACTGTGCTGAAGCGGGTAGCAGCACACGCATGCCATTGGCGGATAGTTTCGATAGCTTCGTACTTTACGCTTGCCAGTACGAATACAAAATTTTAGTGTTTTTGTTTTGTTATTAAACAAACAAACGTACTCCTAACAAGGTATTTAAGGTTTGCCGTGGGGCTATGCGGCTGCGCTACGTACTGCAGCATATTAACTTACGCTTCTTGATACAGATTCACAGCAGAATAGCAGCGCGAGAAACAGGACGAGAAAGTAGACGACGCCCATGTCTGTCAGAATGATATGATACTACGTACACAAGTGACTGCAGCTCCTTAAAAAATGTGGTGTCGGCTTTTACGGCTTTCGAAATATTCAAAGAACGCTAGTATGAATAACTACAGCACACGCGCCGCGACGGACGAACCAGGCTGGCGCTAAGATTAACGTTCACAACACAAATTCCATTGCACGTACAGTAATTACACACAAATAATTTCCGGCTTCCTTCAGGGGCAGACGTGAGCTTTTGGGTTGGTGCTTGCTGGTAGGTTTGGTGCAAGAATATTGCTAGGAGCAGGAACCGCTTATGCACATTCACGAGCAATATACACACACCCTTTTTTCAGAAGCTGACGTTAAGCACGGGTAGCGCAAGAGTCTCTGCGTTGACATGACGACTTCTCTGCAGCCAAATATTGCATACTGCATATGCGATGACAACAGCTGTATGAGCTTGTTGATAGGTCCTCTTGTAATTTGTTGTATCCCAGGAAGAACGACACGGACATAAAATACACACGAGACAGCACACAGCGCTGAACGACCAGCTGCGAACAGCTGTTTACGTTCTGCCATGTCTCCTCGCATTGAACTTGATAAACTGCTGTTGCACCCTCCAGAAAAAATTAACCTTTGAAGCGTTTTAAATAACAAGACATGCGTATTATTTGCTCCTATTAAAGACTGGTCAATAATTTTGTAACGCGCAGGTTTCTTTCATTAAATTTGAAAAATCATGCGAGGTATGGCACAACATTTGGCAGCAAGCAACCTTGGGCTTCGCAGTGTTTAAAGCTCAATAGTATGGAATGAGCCCTCTAAAAATCGCATTGCGACTCGTGCGACTTTTCATCGCCCCAGTCGCAGCATATGAAACAGCCTTCAATCGCCTCTTGCAGGGCGCTGGAAACCCGCTGCTTCTTCGCGGTGAAGGCCTCGTTTCAAAAAACGAAAACCGGGAGGAACCCAGCCCGGAGGTTAATGGGCCTCTCTTGATTAGCGGAGCAGCGCTAGCTGCAGCCCCCGAGTTGGCGGATGGCGTCACCCTCGGCTCACTGCGTGTGGCACAGCAGCCGGGGGCCGTTGTGACGCTGCCCCCTGACGCGCCACTTCGGCAAAACCGTTGTTGGGCAGGTGCGACACCCGTCATCATCATCAGCCTATATTTATGTCCACGGCAGGACGAAGGCACCTCACTGCGATCTCCATAACACCTGTCTTGCGCTAGCTGATTCTAACTTGCGCCTGAAAATTTCCTGACTTCATCACCCCACCTAGTTTTCTACCATCCTCGAATGCGCTTCCCTTCTCTTCGTATCCATTCTGTAATTCTAATGGTCGACCGGTTATCCACCCTACGCATTACATGACCAACCCAACTTCATTTTTTCCTGTTAATGTAACTTAGAATATCGGCTATCCATATTTGCTCTCCGATCCACACCGCTCTCTTCCTGTCTCTTAACGTTAGTCCTAACATTTTTCGTTCCATCGCTCTTTGTGCGGTCCTAAACTTCTTCTCGAGCTCAGTGGCGCACCCACGGGGGTTGGAGGAGGGGGGGTTCGGGGGGGGGGGGAGGCGTTAGAACCATTAGAACCATAACATACACCTTAATACTTTGGTGCTCTATCCAAGCTATTACTGACATTCCTGAGGTCTCCCACTCCATCAGTCATAAGTGACCTCCTGAGACACTGCCACCACTCACTACTACCACGACCGTTAAGTTCAGAGCTTCAGCGGATGACCACGTGCACTGCTCTGCAGACCGGCTTCTTGGCCCTATCAAGCTCTTGCAAGACTTTGAAGAATACGCTGAAGAAATAAACATCATCATCATCTTTGGTGTCATTATTATTATAATTATTAGGCATTTTATTTGCTGTTGGATTCCTCTGCCTAAAGCAAGGAACTTGCATGTTATGCAAAGTGCTCGCTCATTTCTCCTCTCCCCCACAAAAATTTATCCCCCCCCCCCACATGGCGGAGATTCTGGGTTCGCTACTGCCGGAGCTTCTGTGTTAACCTCCAATTTTCTGCCCCATACGTTAGCACCGGTAGAATGCAATTATTGTACACTAGTGTTTTCACCGACAGTGGTGAGCTCCCAGTCAGGATTTGGTAATACCTGCCGTATGCACTCCAACCCAATTTTATTCTGTAAATTTCCTTCTGAGGATCAGGGTCCCCTGTGAGTAATTGTCCTAGATAAACGTACTCCTTTACAGACTCTAGAGGTTGACTGGCGATCCTGAATTATTGTTCTCTTGCCAGGCTAATTAACATTATCTTTGTCTTCTGCATGTTAATCTTCAAGCCCACTCTTACACTATCGCGGTTAAGGTCTTCAATCACTAGCTTTAATTTGTCACCACTGTTGCTGAATAGGACAATGTCATCTGCAAACCGAAGGCTGTTGAGATATTCGCCGTTGATCCTCACTCCTAAGCCTTACCAGTCTAAGAGTTTGAATACTTCTTGAAGACACTTTGGCAGCAGCAGCGGATCTGCGCACAGCCTGCTAAACCACTGTCTACTGTTTTTCAGCTCATGTTGTCGATGCATTGCCTCGTGTCACGGGAGAAGGGTGGTCAGCGCCGGAGTCACTGGTGACTCGCTTGTAAAACGTCGACGCATCGCCCTGTATCATATCAGGGCAGGACTGTGATCAATCCGGTGGTGTTTTAGGGGCGAAGCTCCTTAGGGTGTGGGTCGTTCCCTCCTCTGTAGTAGTAGTAAGTAGTATGTAGCCACCTCTAGTTTATGAATTCCTCAATAGATGGCGTTGTGTGTCCGTACGTGAAAGAGACGCCGAAGCGTGCCGTCAGGCTGCTACCGCTAGTTTATGAATTGCCCAACAGATGGCGTTGTGTATAAATGTCCTTGGAAATAATATCACTAATAATAAGAAAAGGCGCTGGCTCTTGGCGGCTTTCTCTTTCGCTTGGAGTCGCCGGATGGAAGACAAGGCGGCGGAGCGACGAGCGCGCCAGGCGGCGGCAGAGCGCGCTCGCAGACAGAATCCGGCCGTCCGAGAACGAGAGGCCGAAGCGTGTCGTCAGGCTGCTCGGCGACGCCGGGAAAACCCCGCAGTGCTTGAACGGGAGGCCGAAGCGACACGGCAGCGTCGTGAAGATCACCCGAAACCAACCACCATCAGGGGAACTTGCATCGATGTAGTGTTTGCCAACTTTACGTTAACACCCACACAAGAACCACTTTCCCTGCATTTCACCGATCACAAAGCGGTGATGATGAAGAGACCACGGAAACCAACAGTACAATAAAAGTTTGATGTTTAATATATACACGGTGTTTCACACTCTTTATATGATGCACTGGGCGAATTTCACGGAAGAGTTTCACGGTTTACCGATGATTCCCTCCGGAGCTTCGCCCCACTCATCATCATTCACCCCGTGGATATGCTGTGATTTTTTTTTTCGTGCTGACCCACTGTGAGCGCCACCTGGATTACTATCTGGCTTGGAGCAACGCCGGGTGTACTGAACCACAATTTGGCAGCAGCAGCGGATCTGCGCACCGCCTACTAAACCACTGTCTACTATTTTTCAGGTACTGCAGTTTTTCCCAGTCGTCGCTGTGGTGCCTGCCCGCAGGTACTTGGCGGAAAGTTTCGAGCTGTTTGGAGGGCCGGCATCGCTTTTACTCACTGCGTGTGCTTTATTTCAACCCGCAGCTCATGTCGTCGATGCGTTGCCTCGTGTCACGGGAGAACGGTGGTGAGCGCCGGAGTCACTGGTGACTCGCTTGTAAAACGTCGACGGATCGCCCTGTGTCCTATCAGTGTTAGACTGTGGTCATCCCGGTGGTGTTTTTCTTTTCGTGCTGACTAAAGCCCCTTGATCTTAAAAGTAGCGACAATCTCCTCCGCGCGCGCGCTTTCCTCCTCAATTCTCCTCGCCCGCAGGCTGCGCGCGCTGCGCACGGCCCGCAGAATTCCATGGAGGCGCATTATTTTCGGCCAGTTGCGCGCCCCAGTGGCGTAGAATATTTTGAAAAATGGTGATAACAGCATGGAGAATGCTGAAGGCAACGTTTATGAGGAGGTTGGTTTCATCTTAAAGCTGTATGAATAACACACACTGATGTAAAAGGAGCTTTGAGGCGAGTTCTATACTCCAGTTATATTTTTAGCCACATGATACGCTGCTTTACATTTTGCATCTGATCTAGTATTGCTTGTGGCACATCGCTCTATGTTTGGCAGTTTTTGCTTGTATGTGCGCGCATGCGCACCGCAGGTATTATATTCAGTGTACCTTCTTATAATGAATTACTGGCGAGAGCATCGTCCGTCCATGCGTTTGTCTCAATGTCAAAGTAGATATTGCGCTGTGGTTTCTGCATTGAATAGGACGGTTGCGCAATTTCAGTGCGATGAAGCGGTGCTGGCAGCCACTCATCACCCACAATAACAGAATCTGAGGAAAGATATTTACAGATTATTCTTTAGGCGTCGGTGTCAATGAAGCTTAAAAAATACTCGGTATACCTATGGGAGAAGGCATTCTATATTTTAGGCAAAATAAACGCCCCTGGAAAAGGTATTTTGATAGTTCGCACCAACATACTGGTCAATTATGTAGTAGGATAGTTAAAATTGTGATTTTGATTAGACATCAGAAAAACATTTATCACACAAAAAACAAAAAGATTGGTCAGTAAGATGCTTTATTTTCGTGCACGCGCAAAAGACGTTATTTGACAAGATACAGATAACTTAGAAGAGTATCATATAATATTAAGAATGAGAAACAATGCTAGTGTACAAATATGCCATTTGCGATTGAATAAGAGTTGACGACGTGCGAGGTGATGCAGTCCCAGCAGAATATTCAGCATTGTGAGGAGAACCCCATTTTTATGCAACGTACAAATTGCCGCAGCAAAAACGCTAATGAGCAGGCCGGAAGAATTGGAAAATAGCAGCATTAGGGGATGCTTTGATACGAGCAATAAGAAAGGCGCCTTACCTTGCAAACAAGACTGTTCCTTGTCGGAACAAAGTTCTTCCGGTTAATGTTGTGCAGCTACTGCTTCTTGCTCAAGCCATCACGCTTTCCTTGCGGTATCGTAAAAACTACATAGCCATCATCACGCTTCTTGCTGCAGTTATATGCGCAGCAGCACGGCATAGCGCCAGCAGACAGTGCACGAAACAGCGTGCAATACGCCGAGCCAGCCGAGCTGAGGCGCAAAATGGCACGAACGAAAAAGCAAAACACAAGCAAAACGCAAGCTCCGCTCGTTTCCAAGGGCAACGGCAGGGAGACCAATCATCGTGCAGGAAAACGGGCGCAAGACCGTCTGCCGCGGAGGGGACTCGCGAGGGGCGAGGAAGAGGCGAGGAGGTCGCGCGCCGGCGGCAGAGTACAAAGAGTGGCGGTACTTTCCTACATCAAGGGACTTTAGTGCTGACTAGGGTGCCTCGATGCCCAGCGCCGCCGTCCAGGGTGGAGACAACCCCGCTGGCGCCGCCATATTGAGTCACACGAGCTGAGACTCAGCTACGCTTGCGTTCATAAATAGTGTTACTCGCGGCGCACTTCCAAGTGCTTTGCCTTGATGAGGATTTTTTTATCGGTATCCGCATCTGCACATCTTTATAAACAATAGCCGTTAACTCGTCGAAGGTCCAAGACGTAAATGTATGGCGCCGGGAATATGCCCCAAGTTGCCTAATTCAATTTACATTTAACATGCCGTGCAGGAGCGTAGCCAGAAATTTTTTTCGGGGGGGGGGGGGGGGTTCACCGGCCCGACCGGGGGGGGGGGGGGCAAGCTTCTGCTTTCCTCTAGGTCACGTGATCGATAATAAATGTCGGTAGTTTAAGCACACTCTATACATGTATATCAAAGACATGGGACCCCCCCTCGCGTGTGCGTGTGCTTGTGAAGAAATTAAGTAAAAAGTAAAGTAAGCTCAGTAAATACAGTAAGTACGACAGGTACAGTGGGCGTTTGGAGCAACGGTCTTTCATCGCGCCATTGAATGGACCAGTCTTCGAAAACGCATCATTGAGACGACCCGTGCGATCGGAGAAGACATCATTAATTGTTAATTTCCGTTAAGCGTAGATGGCGTCGTCCTCGCCGGGGCGAAGTGCGTTTCACAAGTCAAGGACGGCTATACGCGTGAAAATGCACGTGTGACCAGGCTATAGCTACTCCCATAGCAATAGCTTGTTCGCTGCGTCTTTGCGCTAGAAAACTTAAAAACATGTCAGGCTTTTTTTTTTCGGAGCTTTCGTCGCCCTGCTCCCTCATACGAGAGGGTTGCATTTCCTGCGGCAAGTGCATGGGCCGCTGTGTCTTCTGCTGTGTGCGAGCGTGCAGCCGTCATTTGCCTTTACGTCAACAGATTCAGAATTGAACAGAATATTTCACCGCATAGCATAGATATGGCATGTGTACGCATTTTAAGTAGTGCGTGCAACTCATTTCTGCTTCACTTACGCCGGTGCAAACAGGAAGCGGCTTTGTACCTCACAGAATCTCGACTGATTGGTGTACTAGTGATGCAGGAATGAACTCCGGTATTGTTCAGTACATAGTGCACATAATCAATTTCTCAGGACGCGTGAACTCCGACGAGAACTGTCAGCGCCTACAACAAGAGTTTACTTACGCTGTACTGCGCACAGCAGTAATTCATGCTTTTCGGCTGTCTGTTTTGTGCATTCTATTGCGAGTCGGTGGAATTTCACTGCTGTCATCAACCCCTACGTGTGTACATTGCTGGTTTGGGATTCCACAACTGAAACAGCAACTACCAGCCTTCCGTAATTGTTGGTTTGTGATTCAACAACACAACAGTAATTACCAGCCTTCCGTAGGGGCGCAATCGCAAACAAGAGACGTTTCTCGCGCAGACTAAGCCTACGTTCACACTTGGGAAGCGGCAAGCGGGCGGAAAGGCCAAAGCGGCCGGAAAACTTTTCCGCGCCTGTCCAAGTTGTTCACATTTGTTTTGCTACCGCCGCGGCCGCCGCTGCCGTTTTCGTCCAGATCCATCTCGTCTGCGTACGTTTGTCGGCGTGGTGGCGCTCATTGTCGCATTATGTCGAGCGGTATGTTCATTCTTTGACCCACGTACCGTCATCAAAAGTGATCATTTTACTCAACTTCGCGTGTCATCTGCGACCTTCGGTAAATTCCTCGTTGGTGTTCCGTAATTCTCCGCACACGGGCGCGGTAGCGCTGAGTCACAGGTCGGTGCCTAGGCGTGAGAATATTTCTTTAATAGCTTTTATTTACAAGTAATAACATTTCATCATTTCGTATTGTCGGCGCCTCCAGGACACCAAAGGGGCAACGGGAACACCACAGCTAAAACCCGGGCTGGCCCTTGTGTTGGGGCTCGCCAAAGCCTGCGTGTCCTACGTGAGACCTACGCTCCCAATCTATCGTCGCGACGAGAAAAGCACCCCGCGACTTCTGCAACATACCGTACACGTGCGAGGAGAATTATGGAGCGCCAACGAGGAATCTGCCTAACTATTGCCTGCCGTGGAAGTGGAAGAAGAAATGGCTTTTATACTTCTACCTACTTGTTTTCTAGAAATGGACAATGAATAAACGGAAGACGCGGACACCTCGGAAACGGCCGGCGGTGGTGGGTTCGCCTGGCTTTGCAAAAGCGCGAGAAGTTGGGTCACGCCAAGGCTTCGTTGCCGCACCTCCGGTCGCGCGACGTTGAATACTATCGCGAGTATTGCTGACAGTACGTTTTAGTGCCACTCTTGTCGTAGAGCAAGGGCTGGTTCTTGATCGCGTCGATCAGCATTACAGCCTACACTTCTGGTGCCATGTTCAATTTTACGACCGGTTGTTTACATGCTAGTGTAACTTGCAGTGAAGCAGAACGCCTTTCCGCCGCGTTTCCGCTTCGCCATGGCGAAAAAATCGGCCCGAGACTGATTTGGATCGCAGCCTGTTTTTCTGCCTGTTTTGCCACCTAGGCGGGCGGACTTTTGCAAGATTTTGCCGCTTCCTACTGCTTCGAGACCAAGTGTGAACGTAGCCTAAGATCCTGCGCGAGCGCGGCCTAACCGGCACCTGAAGGGAACCGGCGGAAATGTATACCGCAGATTTCGACCACCTGGGGTCGTTAACGTGCACCTAAATCTAAGTAAACGGGCCTCAAGCGTTTTCGCCATCATCTAAAATGCGGCTGCCGAATGCGGCCGCCACATTATCGCCCAAAACTTCACATAGTGTCAAAGCCTTGACAAACACCCTGACAGTTTTTTCCATATGCAGACATGATTCGCTGTAAATTACCAACCAAACGGAAGCGCCCAGGAATGAAATTGTGATAGTAGCACCGGTTTCATGAATTATGTCAGCGCGAAGCGACGAAACCAAAGGGCGGGTAAGTGGGGGGGGGGGGGGAGGGTGCGGAAAAAATTTCGGGGGGGGGGGGGGTTTGAACCCCCCCCCCCCTGGCTACGCCACTGATGCCGTGTGTATGTTTGAAATACGCACAATTTTTTTTGCACTTCGATGCTTGGTATATAAGGTTTGCGACCCCCTGTGTATGGAAGTTTTTCTTTTTCGCTGTTGTATTTTGGTTTACACGTCACTCCTCCTTTACCGTAGCCAGCCACTCGCGCACGGCGGTTAGTTTCCCTTGCGTTGCGCGTGCTCTTCGCGTTCGTTCCAATTATTTGACGATATCTACACGCAATTTTGCTTTTTTTTGCCCACAACACTGTGTGCTGACAGGATTAAGCTGGTGTAAAAATAACTGCGATGTGAAAATTAGGTTTAGTTAGTGCTGTAGAGAAACATGTAACGTAACTTGCCTGTGTCAATCTTGCGTAGTACACACAAGAAACAAAACGATGCACAAAATACATTTACTTATAATGTCTAGTACAATCAATCATGAAAGAGATATGCACATGAAAATTATATGTACTGTGTGGCGCCTGAAGGTTATGTTGAAAGACGAGATAAAAAAATTCGCAAAGTAGGCTCGACACACAATTCGGGATAGGGAGAGTTTTTTTTTTTATTTATGCATTACATGGGGGGGGGGGGGGGTTCAAGTGAGTACACCAACCTTATTACACACAATATAAATCGAAAACAAGAATGCAAACAAGAAAACGCAACCGCGGGTAATATTAATCAAGATATCCAGCCAGAATACATCAGATACCATCGAATACGTCGCATCAGCCAAACACATCGATGGCGAGTACAGAACATTTTATAAATAACCATTAGAACACTGATAACTACATTTAAAAAATAAACAACACTGCATACATATCGCGTACAAAAACCGTAAATGAAACTAAGGCAGTCAAATACAGATTAGCAATGTTTTTCACTTCGAAAATATAGTCCGTGATGATGTAGGGCTGTTGACTTTAACAGACGGTGCCCACACTGTCGATTTCCCTCGTACTGGTCCTCTTCAAAGTGTTTCTAAGTACAAGTAAAACAACAACAGTGATTATTGATATGAAAAGTTGCCTTGTAAATACAGAGAACCCATTACAGTGCTGAAAAATAAATTTTCCCAGAAGTAATCCTGTATAACCTCGCTTCACACGTTTCGAAGAAATGCACAGGCTACAACAGACACCATGCCAGAAAGCGCCGAAACATTTTGGTCCCATGATGCCCCTTAACTGTACTACACCTAGGCATACCGTGCACAGGCATTTAAAGACCGTCACAGTACCCACTACGATCGGGAATGAGCACGAATGACCATCGGCTTACGAGCACCACGCTACAAATATATTCGTCTAAAAAATCAGCTATATAACGTAACAACCTGAGATCCGCAACATATCTGCTGAGAATAGAGAAAATCAAAATGCTTCGCTTGCCCCGTACACAAGAGCCGCTCTCCCTAGAAGAAGCACTGCGTTCTTTAGTCCCAAATAACCAGTAGCAAAAAAAGAAACTGAGGGGAACAAAATAAACAAGAGACACACGATGTGTGCTTCCCGTGAAAAAGTAAAATAGGTGGTTTACATGACGATTTGTAGCTAATGTAAGACTATTTCGCGGCGAATCATTTTCGTCAGGTCTTAAAATAAGGGTACTACTCGCATAGACTGCGCTGATCAAAACGGCAAAAGCCTATGCGACGCGCGCTCGCAAACCATAGGCTACTCAGCATCGGTGCAGTGCTTAGTTCGTGAGCGAACGTAGGTACGTGAGCGAGGATCAGAGAATACTTTCTTATTTATGAAAAACACGATGCGATAGTTTAAAATTTCTTGACACTTACCTCGCAAATGTAGGAGCTATCCGTTGCCTTCCAGTGATACCGCTTTACTTGGGCTTCCCATCTCTTCCTTCGCTCTGGGTCCAGGGGAAGCGTAAACAACGAAGCCTTTTACGCGTCGATCCGGTGCACTTGGGAACACAACAGCCCGTCATGTCGACTCGATGCACTTGACAAGCTTGTCATTCATGCGCCTGAATACTGTCCAGCAAGTAGAAGCGTCAGCGAAGCATCCGCGCACTGTGTCTCGAACTAAGCACCGGCACCAAGCACTCGCAACCGCTCGATGTGACTCAAGATGGCGTCGCAGCGAGAAAGCGGCGGCGCGGGTGCGGTCAAAGGATGGCACCACCCTGAACGGCGGCGCTGGCATCGAGGCACCCTAGTGCTGACTCGCTGTGAGCGCCAGCTGGTTTACTATTTGGCTTGGGGCAACGCCAGGCCCCGGAAACTCTCGAGTTCACCAAATGGCCACAGAGGGCGAAAAATCAACCGCGGAGCGTTCCAGCATAAGCGCGCAAGTGTACCTACTGTAATTTGGTCGCATACTTTAGTTTGTATTTTTTCTGCTAGGGGCGCTCAACACGGCTCAATATTTGATCTATTAATTTACATATAATAATCGACAAACACAGTTACGATGTCATTTGTTTACAAAATAAGTAGTCTATTGTTTTTATTTGACTTCTGTTAATTAAGTCCGTGCTTTGTTACTTGAATAAAGGTTTTAAGGCCTCACTCACGTGTGATCAGCAACAACCGACTGGTATCGATTGCAGTCCGTGTCGTTTATCGATTCAAATTGTACGGCGGCAGTATTTGAGAGCGGGGTGGTCATTTCCTTTGAGCAACATCACGCAGGTTCGTTTTAATTAGATATCAATAATATCTCAGCCAGTTTATGTGTCAAACATTCGATAGCTGCCACCAAGCGAACTTGTTTAAAAACGATAAAGTTTATCAGCTGCGGCGTTTCACTAGCATAACGGCTGCATGCACGGCTTCCGTCGTTTGTGATCTGCCGCGTCTGGCCGCGTAATGATGTGTTGCTCGAAAAAAAAAAGTGCTGGCCAGCACGAAAATTCATCGCTGGAACCGAGCACAGTCTGCTGGAAGACTGGCCACGAAAGCAGATTAACCTTGCAGCCCCTGGGCTTGTGCGCCGGTGAGTAAAAAAGCAGTGCTTCGCATTTTCAACTTTGAATTTCTTTGCGTGCGAGGCAGAGAAAGGAGATTCCTGTCGTCATTTCTTAAAAGTATAAAATAGTAATAATTACAAAGTTATTCCCTTCCAAAGCAATTCAAACGAGGCTCTTGCTATTTTGCCAAGTTGCTGAAATTGCTAACATGAGTACAGCATAAATAATAAAGTTTTGGTTGTTTCTGCATAAATGATACACCGCGATAAATTCACTGCAAATTAGTGACAAGTGTACTTCCGGTGATACAGTCAGATTAACTGCATTTGAGACATAATAAAATGACTGTGTTTATTACTTACTGGCAGAAACAATTGTCATCTAATCGAGGCTTGACTAAGCGCAGCCCACACAAGGACACCACTGAAAGAAATGCACACTCAAAACAGTGTTGGGTGTGCGTTTGTGTGTGTGCGTTTTTCAGTCATGGAGCGTTCCGTGCACTGTTCTCTGTCATACATGAATCACAAACTCAGGCACACTTCCACCATAGTAATTGAGGCTCTTTTTTCTTTCGACTCCAGCCTCCAAGACGCTGCTCATATTTGGACTCATCCCTTTGGACTCTATTGTCTCTGGACGTACAAGTCAACCGTGAATGTGTCACCACTGGAAGTAACATCAAGGGCCAGAATCATCACAGGGTATGTATCTGGACTCTTCAACTAGAACCGTGATTTATTCATTTGTGGGACTAACTTTTGTTTCACCATTTTTGCTTGCATGTGTGTCATGGCTTTGTCATTTCTCTTTTCAGGAAGAAGGACAAAAGAGAGATTAATGGCCTGCAAGCTGCCCACGCTAAGCCACAAGATGCTAAACTGTCACCACAATGACAACAGGTCCTGTTGAACTACGTGCCTCACTATGAAATGTTTGGAAGTTTACCAGATAGAGAGGCGTGAGCCCTATTAGGAAAGCAACAGTCTACAGTTCTGCATCGTACCAAGTGGGAATGAGAAATTTGACATACAAGCTTAGTTGCTTTTAAGGGCATTTTATGGCAATCGGGGAAGTAACAAGTTGAGTCCCAACTTGTTTCTTTTCCAGTCATTATAGCCATGACGACCAGAACAGAAACAATGTAGCAAGCTCCTACTTGCTAATGCACAAACTCTGTCATCTGCTCTTTGCAAATCAATTTGACGGGCATTGGTACCACGAAGTATCACATGCTCCCTCACAACGATAATTTGTTACATGAAAATGCAAAGAATTTTAAAATGATCAAAAGCGCTTAGCGCAATTTGAAGGAAATGACACTTCATGTTGACTGAAACTCTGGCAGTCACTATTCATTTTATTTTTTGTTTAAAGTACCCTCAGGGCCACCTGGCATTGAAGAGGGGAGTGGTTACAAAGCAGTGGAGTAAAACAAACAAGTGCAGTGAGTTCTTGTAACATAATGATTATCCTGATTATACAATGTTAGCTCATGTTTTGCAAAAAGTTTGTTATCTGTGATGGCTACGATACTTGGTGGTTCCATTTCTTAGGTGTACGGGGCATGAAAGAAAGACTTCGTGTTACATGAATCAATTCCTACCTTACTGCTATGATCGACGCAGTTTGAAATGCGTCGATCATCGACGCATTTGACAGACCAACAAGCATATTTTTTTGACAGACCAACAAGCCCACATCGCCACTCTCGTCACAGTATGAAGTCGTCATGAAGTGTGGTGCGATAGAAAATTTTATGAAATAGCAAACGATGGCCGACTTTGTGGCGATTAGCTAGTGGAATGAGTGCTAGGCTAGTTTACATTGAAGTTATACTTGCGGTACAGTTATAATTAGAAATAATGAAACGAGTAGCGTTACTGTGTACTAGTTCAAGTGAAGTAATAAGATTAGCGTGACTGGCATCCCGTATTGCAGATGCATATTCAAGTTTCGAGCGAATTAGTCTTGTAAAGCTGTAGTTCTAAAGTAGACGGTGCTTTGGAAAAGTTGTGCCATAAGTACCCGAGCATGTGATTAGCATTGCTAATGATGTACTCTATAATAATGGTCCAATTTAAGTTATTTGTATTGTTTACACCGAGATATTTATATGACATGACAAAATCTAAGGGAACGTTAACATGGCAAGTTTAAGGATCAGAATCAGATCCGGAAATACGCATTATTTTACATTTGTTTACTACAAGAGGCTCATATACACTTTGCATGAAATCAATAACTAGGCTAGTACTGCACCATAAGAGATAACTAGAAAAGGCAAGCTCACACAACCGGCCAGCCTATTTCACACTTCACAAACTTGAGAAATCACTAAAAACCAATTTTCTTTCTCTTCAAACAGCAGATGACAAACCTGAGCGCAGTGTGCTCCCAAACATATTGTGAAATGTACTCGCAGAATGAGTTCAGCTTAACATTTATCTAATCAACAGTGGACGAGCACGGGAAACCTCAGCGTGGGAACTTGTCTTCGTCTCGGCCCTCACAAATATGTTTGCTTGGTGAAACGCTGGCTCCAAGCTGAGGCTTCCCTTGCTCACCTGTTACTCAACTGAAGTGTTCATTCATCACTGTGCAATATCTTTGCCCTGTTTGAATACACATACCGAGATTGGTTTTCAACATAAAACACAAATTCCATTTTCCAAGGATCTGTGAGCATTAATTGGGCTTGCTTATATGTTGATTTAGTGTCCTTGTTTATTCACACAATATTTCCAGAAGTCCTTCTAAGCACGGCTGTCTCCATAACGTTCCTTGGTTTCCCTACGAGTACTCCACTTGTGTCAAAGCCTTTACTGCCGCACCTGAACACTAAATGTGCAGTAGAATAATATCCAGAGCAGAAAATATGTGATGTAAAATTTAGCATAACCCCCCCCCCCCCCCCTACACTTCGTGCCTCTCGCCGATGTGTTACGAGAGCAATGGGACATTGCAGCTCGAGCTTATCTTGCTGACAGTACATTTTTGCCGAGCATTTTTTTATGTTTCTTTCTTTAATCTAGCTGAAATCGTCGAACGCAGAGAATGTAAGACGTCAAGCAGCACTGTACGCAATACGAGTACGAGGGCAGCTCAGCATACACATCACTGTCTGAACCTTCGTTTGCCCTGCTTTACGGCACGCCGAACACGATGAGAAAACTTCGCTCGATTTCAGCTTTGCGTTTTATTAAATAGATGGTTATCTGTGTTTCTGTATGTTGTAAACTCAGTGACGGACATCATTAAGTCCACCTGAGCTCTACGAAAATTGTGAGCATGTACTGCCTCATTCACCATTGACAATAAACAAAGTAAGCTTACTTGTTTGAAGTGTTTTATTGCCAGTTGAGGCTTCTCGGTCACCTGGAGACATATACAGATATCTGTAGTCATGTTAGAGTACAGTACACACGAATACCGCCCCGAAAGCGGTAACAAAACGCCCCAAACCAGCGAGCGAGCAGCGCGACCAGCCCTACGAACCGCTACCGTAGCGGCCATATTGCTCACTACGTAATGATGATGATATTAGTTTCGATTCTGCCAGCGCCATCTCTCGGTCGCATACTTTAGTTCACAACCCCACCGCTACGTTATTTCCGTTGCACTGTGGAAGGTACAGTTTCCCTTCTCTAAGTTTGTATGGGTGTTCTGTGGCAACGCCGGGTGTACAGAACCACACTTTGGCAGCAGCAGCGGATCGGCGCACAGCCTACTAAACCACTGTCTACTGTCTTTCAGGTCAGTGCTGTTACTGTTTCTTTCCTCGGCGTTTTTGTTGCTTTCTCCTGCTGCTGCCGAGGTGCTTGGCCATGTCGCCAGCCGAAATGGAAAAACATTTCAAAGAGCTGAAACAAGAATTTCGTGAGATGCGTACTGCCCTCGAGAGAGAGAGCTGCGCAAGGAAATACTTGACGTGAAAACAAGTCTTGACTTTTTTAATAAGCAGTTTGAAGAAATATCGGTCCAGTGCTCACAGCTTGGAAAAGAAAAATGGTGAGTTAAAGGCTCAGAATGACGTTCTCAAAACTGAATGCGATAAACTGAAGAAGCTGGTTCTCAACAATGAACTTAGAACTACCGCCCTAGAGCAGTATTCGCGAAATCTTAATATTGAGGTGAAAAACGTCCCTGTTGTGGAGGGTGAACAGTTGAAAGGTCATTCAGAAAATTGGTGAAGCTGTCGGCGAGTCCGTGAGGGAAGATATGACATTGAAATTTGCCATCGAGTGACTACAATAAATGGCTCTTGCCCAAATATGTTGTACAATTCAACAGCCGGCAAAGCGTGACGCAATATTAGAGAAGGCGAAGAAGACGCGTTTAACGACAGCCAATATTGGTTACCCAGGAAAGACTTTTCTCTATGTGAATGAGCACCTATGCCCGCAGTTAAAAAGCTACTTGGACAAACTGTTGCGCACAGGAAAGGAGTCGAATGGAGATTTGCCTGGCCGAAGGGCGGCAAAATTTTTGCGCGAAAGGATAAGAAGTCGCGAGTGCTTCAGATAACAAGTGAAGGCGGTCTAGAAAAGATCGTCTAAACTCGTTTCCTGAGTTTGATCTTAACAAAAAAGAAAACAATATGGCTGCAGATTTTCTAACGTCATACGAGTTGTGTCTATCGCTGTCCGGAAAGGAACGCCACATTTCGTTCCTTCATGTCAATGCACAATCAGCCAGAAACAAGGAAGACGAGATAACGATACTGCTTGAATCGTTTGAATTCTCTTTTGACGTCATCATGGTTATCGAAACCTGGTATCGCCACGAGTCTGAAGTTCTTCGCATACCTAGTTATGCTACTTATTTCTTCAACCGGGGTGATAAGATGGGTGGTGGGGTTATGCTTTTAGTAAAGGATCCGTTTCAATGTGAAATAGTTGAGCCTTTTTCTACGATTACTGACGATTACGAGGTGTTGACGGTGAAATGTAGTTCGGAAATTTTTTCAGTGATATACCGCCTCCTAAATGCAATGTGCCTACCTTTCGTATGTTTTTGGACACTCTCCTGTCGTGGGCCAATGAAAATAATTACCACCTTACTATCGGTGGAGATGTAAATATTGACATGCTCACTTCCAGTCTCCAGTGTCTTGAACTTTCAGATATATTGGAATGTAACGCATTTACAAATGTTATAAAAGAACCTACTCGATTCCATGCTCATTCCTGCACACATATTGACGTCATTATAACAAATAACATTAATGCACCTATTTGTGCTGGTGTCTTAAAGCACATATTAGTGAACATCTACCTGTATACGTAATTTTAAGCCAAAAGAAATTTAAATAGAAGGATGAAAAGCCACCACCTCCAAAATTCTGGTACATATGTCAAAGCACTATTGCTATGTTTACTACATGTATATCCCTGTTAAAATGGAACGCCGTTTTCCGTGAAATCGATGCAGACACAGCGTATAATGTCTTTATTGAAACTTTTATAGACGCCTATAACAAGTGCTTTCCAGTCAAAACAAAAAAGCGGCCACGCAAGGCAAGGAAACCTTCGATTACTTCAGGGTGCCTTAAAGCTATAAAATAAAAAATTCACTTTACGAGCGCTTTTTCAAATCTAGGGACAAAGAAGACTTTGAGACATTTAGAAAACACAGAAATACTGCAAATTCTCTCTAAAGAAAAACGAAACTTGATTATTTCAGTAACCTCTTTGACCCTGAAAAAAAGAACATCTGTGCCATCTGGAGAAAGTTGAACATATTGCTTAATCCAAGCTCGGACAGCAACACATACCCGATTAA